>NC_044308.2:99052247-99364638 GCF_007474595.2 Lynx canadensis
CTGCTCTCTGCACCGTACTCCTGTGACTTCAACTGAAATTTCTGCATAAGTGGCTTCCAGATCCACATAGAGATCTCTGACCTTTCTTCTAAACCAAGATGCTTGCATTTCCAGACTCTAGAATTTTGCTTTTTGAGGGACCATGTTATTTTCTCCTGGCACTTTGCATGATACCTTGCATGCCATAAGGAAGGTAATAAATGAGCAAATAAATAACTGAATATATAATATGCAAAACCAAAGCTGATTATCTCAAAGCTGATTACCGAAGCTGATATCTCTGAAATTGAAGCCTTTTTAAATAGGAACTCTTCAAAAATGTCATACCTCCATGCCATTTTCAGCAAAATATTTTAAACATAGTTTAGCAATTTTACTTTTTTACTTAGAGATCACCGTTATGAATATTAGTTGCTATAACATACAGTAACACACTAGATCTTAGGTGTTATTAATCATTTGAAGAAATTTTGCCCCTCTTCCAAATGAGTTCTTTTGTCTGCTTTTCATATTCTTTATTATCAGGATGTCTTCAGTGTCAGCTATCATTTCTTTCTGCCACCTATGTCTGTGCCTCTAGCACCACCCCTGCCCCACCATGCCCTGCACCTCTCCTTGCCAAATTTTATGATTTTAACTGCTTTAAGCTAAGAAATCCAATAGCCAAGTTTTTAGACATCTCTAAAACAAAAATAAATAAGCTTGAAGCAAGGCCCTGAGGAGTTATTTTATGAGAACTGTGTGTGGATTTGCTTAAGTCAGTTTTTTCCACGCTGAAACATTTTTTTTGCCCTATTTCCCAGCTTGACAGTGTTAGAGATAAATGAAGTTGCTAGGTAAGAGAAAGTTGCATGCACACCTGGCATGACCAGTATTTCACTTGCTTTGGTATCTACGCTCTGATCCTAGAGAATGTGCCAGCTCTCACTCAGGGGAGAAATAAGATCTGTAAGTCCACTAAGAAAATATCATCTTTTCCCCTCTCTGCTTCTCTTTAAAGGCCATTAATTTTTGCCCTCTTCTGCAAGGCTCCAGCAGTCATCTTTTCCAAGCGTTTCTTGGACTGCGGTCCTTAGACCAACTGCATCAGAAACACTCAGACTGCATGTTATCATGCAGACTCTTGGGCCCTAGTTCCAACCAATCCATTCAGAATCATCTGGTGGTGGGTTCTACGTACTTTTTTTTTCCTGGTTTTTAAAGAAAGCCAGCTCCCCTGGGATTGACTCTCAGGCAGACTGAGAGTCTCCATCACCATGCTGGTGTCCCCTCTGGCATCCTTCATAGTTCTCCCCCACCAGCTTTCCTCAGACCTGTGTGCTTTCTTTGGCCATTTCAGACATTTTCTTTATCCACTTTATCTTGAATTTTCCACTCTCCGGATCCTCCAATTTCAGTACCCACAAGTACCTTCCTTAGAATATTTTCTATCTCCTTCATTAATCTTTCTCTAATTAAAAAGAAATAAGATATCCATTTTCTTTGTGTGCATTTAACTCCTGCCATCTGCTCAGCTGCTTCCCTGAACCTGCATGTATAAGTGGGCTACATAAACTGATGAAACATGTTTTCAGGAAGTTTTAAAGATGTGAGTTTATCTTTATAAGTAGAAAGAACTAGATGATATATACAGCCATTTTTAGGCTTATTTAGAGTCTTGACTAGGTAAATAGTAATTTATTATTTTTTGTTGTCTCCACTTTATGATATTTGTTAGTTTTTTGACTCTGTATTTTGAAGCTCTTCTCTGAGGATTATGTTTTAGATTTTTTTTAATGTTCACTTAGAGTACACACTAGGAATCTATAATACATTATTGACGTGGAATAAATATGTGTTGATCTATATTTTGCATCTTTGTTTTCTATATCACAATCTAGGTGTGAGAAAGCAGAAATTCACCTATCACAATGAAATGGGCATAACCCAACCCAAAACTAAGTTTAATTCTATACTTATTTATTTATTTTTTTTAATTTTTTTTTTCAATGTTTATTTATTTTTGGGACAGAGAGAGACAGAGCATGAACGGGGGAGGGGCAGAGAGAGAGGGAGACACAGAATTAGAAACAGGCTCCAGGCTCTGAGCCATCAGCCCAAAGCCTGACGCGGGGCTCGAACTCACGGACCGCGAGATCGTGACCTGGCTGAAGTCGGACGCTTAACCGACTGCGCCACCCAGGCGCCCCTATTCTATACTTATTTAAATATTCTCTGATAAACTCTTGCAAGCTTTCATGTCAGTGTCCTATGTATTTATATAACAAACCACATGAATGGATAAGTAATAGTCATAAATGTAGCGATATTCACGCAGGTCAGCAACAGGGTGTCAGAAGAAGCATGGGGAGAGTTTTCAACCCTGATGAGTTTTATGTAATGGCCAAGTGGGCAGGTGATCTCTGATAAATCCCACTCCTTTGCACTGATCCCTCTTTTCTTTAGGCATCCAGAGTCAACCCAATGGGGTCCTTTCCATATCCTGCTCTGACTTGTCCTTCTATGGATTTCTCCAAACTCCAAAATTACTCTTGGTCCTTCCTTGATAAAAGCTTCCAGTCCATCATCTTTGTATTAGGGAGAAAGTAACCTGATGTTTGTACTTTAAAAACAGAGTTTGTTGAATGAAATTAATCTTGAATTGTTCACATCTATGAAGACCATATTCTTAAGCCCTTCTCCCCACCATCAGAAGACTATGATTTAGCAGTTTGCCATTTCAATTGGAAGTATCACAATTTTGGGGTAAAACTGAGCTAAATTCTGAGCACAGAATATTTGCCCTCTGAATCTAGGTAACTCTTTTCAAATGAAGTCCTTCTGGAAGAGCCATTGGTACCAGCTGCCTTCCAGGGGTGACTCAGGCAAATTCATATAGCTAACCATGTGTGACTATAGAGGAAAGAAATTACTGCAACTGTGATTCCTTTATATGAATGACAACATTAATTTCCTAGACTATCAGTCTAGTCTTCCTCTTGTGGCCTCTAACCCTAAGCCTATTACAGAAAAGGTATGTTTAATCATTAAGTGCTAGAATATGAAATTAAGTAAAAACAAACAATTCAATTTGAAAATCCCTTCAACAGTGGAAGGGACCTTCTTTGTACTAGAGCCTGTTGTGGCCCAAAATTAGGAATGTGTTATAAACTACCAGTGCTTAGAGTAGAGGGAAACAAGTATCCTTTGTAGAAACTGAGTCCGAAGCTGTGAATCATGCATTTAAGTAACAGAGCTGTAGGTAAACATCCATAGATTTGTAGGGAAAGATTAGGTTGCATTTGATGATAGGCTTAGGTGGTTTTTTAACAACCCCAACCTAACATTGATCTGATGAGTTTCAGAAAAATAGTCTTGAATTCAAGAGCACTGTCTTCCTTGGAGAGGAGGTTTCCATGTTAATGGATATGCCAACTTTATTCAGTGAAAATGAACATCAAAATCTTCTGAATGATGATCCTTTCAGGCTATTTTAATTGGGCTTTTTAGTATCATAATTCAGTCAAAAGAAAAAGGAAGAAATCACTATAGATTCATTTGTAACCTTATCCCAATTGGGAAAAAATTAATAATATATTAGTTCATCTTTCCTAGGAAATTTGATTTCGTAGAAAGATCCTGGTGTTAAATCATTTTATAAAACTGTTATTTCCAGCATTGCCAATTCACTTTATTTTCTTAGTCTGTAGAATTTGGCCCAAATCAAAGATTCTCACTTTGGCTTATTTTATAAGTCTTCCAGGGCCCAAGTCTAGCACAAATTGCTTCTTCAATTTCAAGATGAGTTGAAAAATGACAATTTGAGAGGCGTAGAACACTGCAAAGTAAATATACATCACTCACCTCCATATCTCTATCCTGCCCCATCCCCAGGTCCATGGGTTCCATGATCTAAAAATGAATATCTTACTTTCTTAATCAGAATGTAAACATTAACCAGAAATTGCCTAGATCTGGGGACTAATGGAAGTAGATTAGGAGATTAGAGCTAGATCTCATCAGGAGTCATACGTGATGCCATTCATCAGCTAGTGAAGGAGGGCAGGAGCATTGTTCAGGCCACATGGCACCCTGGGATCTTTAAGTTGGCCCAGGTATAAGCACTCTGGAGTCATAATTTATTAAAATCCTGGTGCCAAAACTGTTCTGAATAACTAAGAGTGCAAGTCGATTTTTCATGGTGATTGTATGAGACCCCTAAAGTGTTAGCCTAGATAAAGCTGCTCATTTTACTTCTTATAAAAGAACATCCAAGTCATCTTCTCTCTTCCCTCTCTTTCTCCCTCCCTCTACCCATCCTCTTACCCAAGTACAATTTTTGTGCAATGACAAATCATAATGAGCTGGGAAAACATATTACCAAGAAGATTTGAATCAGTAAAGGCTTTCCTCCAGCATAAAATTTTCTAACCTGAATTGAATTAAACATGGTAGATTAATTAAATACAATTTGTATCATAGTGATTAGGGAATGTTCTAGGTATTATTGCTGCATAACAGACTACCCCAAAACTTAGTGGCATAAAACCATAATTTGTGATGCCCTTATATTCTCCGGGTCAAGAATTCAGACAGGACACAGTAAGGATAGCTTATCTCTTTACATAAGGTCAAGGCCCTCAGCAAGGGAGACCCAAGGGCTGGGTGTGACTTGATGATTAGGGGCTGAAATGATTGATTCTGAGGCTTCTTTCTGACATGTCTAGTGGCTGCTGATGATTTCAGGCTGGGCGCTCATAGGGCAATTAGCTCAAGTGCCAAAAAGTAGACCCTCTCAGCATGACAGTCTCAGGATAGCCAGACTTCATACTTGAGTGTAAAGAGTGAATATCCCAAGAGAACCAGGAGGAGGCTGCATGGCCTTTGCTGACCTAGCCTTATACAGTGTCATTTCCATAGAATAGAATATTGCTTACATCCCAAACTCAAGGGAAGGAGTAGAAAATCCCACCTCTCAATGTGTCAAAAAAATTTTATACATGCTTTAAATATGTTTCAAAGTAGCGTCATCCATATAAATCATACCTATCAAGAGCTAGAGCCACAATAGAAAGAAAAAAGACTATAGTGGTTGCAATTTTGATTACATGTGTATCTCAGTAATGATAGGTAGTAAGAAAGATGAAGATAAAGTATATGAGGACAGCATATGACAGTATATGAGGAAAGTATATGAGATCAGTATATGACAATACTAATGGCTATTGGAAATGTTTGATATAACTGAGCTTGGAAAGTCCAGGTTTCTTCACAAATATTAAGGTTTTATAACTGTACATTTAAAGATTTTTGAAAAAAGATTTTCAAAACAGATTTTTGAAAACAGATTTTCAGAATTCCTACAAGATAAATAACTTAGAATTGCAAGTTGTAAAACTTCTAGGTTCTCACTGCCTTTGCCTCTTGAAAATAATTGTTTTATAACCAGTGCTTAAACTTTTTGTTATGGAAAATTTCTTGGAAGTGCAGCTATATATTGATTGCATTTATTATAGCTATATTGATTATTTATACTAGACTTACTCAATGTCACTTAATACCCCACAGAAAAGCCCTAATTTCTCTTCAGTCCTCCTTTGGCCACATTCCATTTTATTGAGTCTCTCCCTGCACTGTACTCATATTTGTCATGACTGATAAGCATTTTAATTCCTAAAGGGTAGTCTACTCATTAGAGTGAGAGAAAATGCATTCATGTTGGTGTCTTTGATCTTTGAGGCACTACATGATTTCAGTTCGTCTCAGATCCTCAGTTTCCTCTCTATAATAATGAATCTGGAAAGAAAATTGCATAACCTTGTTTTAGACAAAAATCTCTTATGGCTTAAAAAAATTTTTTTTAATGTTTATTTGTGAGAGAGAGAGGCAGAGAGTGAGTGGGGGAGGGGCAGAAAGAGAAGGATACACAGAATATGAATCAGGCTCCAGGCTCTGAGCTGTCAGCACAGAGCCCGACGCGGGGCTCGAACCCACGAACCGTGAGATCATGACCTGAGCCGAAGCTGGATGCTCAACTGACTGAGCCATCCAGGCTCCCCTCTTTCTTATGACTTTTAAATGATGAGATGAAAAAAAGTTGCCCCCTTGAGAAGAGAGGAGGTAAGATGGAGCAACCAGTGGGGACCCAAGGAGATTAAAAGGCCTCCATTTTGAGCATAGAGCTCTGTGGTTCCAAAGAGAGCCAACCAAGGACAGCTTTGACAGAAGAGATTATGGACTGAGGTAGGTCAGAATAATAGATGGTTTAAAGGATATAATTAACAACCTTCCTCTGAAGAGTAGAACAACAGCCTTAGAAAGAGGGGTCAAGAGCCCTTTTTGAAAGGCCTCAGGGCAACATCCTTCTTCCAAGCATAAGGGAAAGCAAATGTTTAAATAAGGAGCTCACCTACTAGTTACAGAGTGACTTCACTTACGTGTAGGAGTTTGTACTTGCTCAAATCAGGTACCCTGTCACTTACAGGAACAAATTTATTAGCGTGTATGATAGTCTCTAAAAATATAGGAAAAATATGTGTGCATGTCCCCTATGAATGTATTTGTAGAGAATAAAAAACCCGGGGAAATTATCTTGCAAAGGAATAGTTGCAGACCTGTTCCTGTCACTTAACTTCCGATTTGTCAAGTCAGTAAGTCATGAGTGAAAACTTCTGTGGAAAAGGTTTTAGAATTCAAAAGCAATTGTTCACTCCACACCCAAACCTTTGTTTGGCTCCTCGGATGACACTGCTATGGGGCCTCCTCCCTTTGCTCTGCTCTGCACATGCAGAGAGGAGGTGGAGCCAAGGAAGTTGAAAGTTCTTGACACCACTGCCAGGCAGGACAAGTCTGGCAACTTTCTGAACAATGGAAATTAAATGGTCAAATTCTGTATTTCTCCCAGACTGATATGACTGGAGACTGATGACCAGAGACTGATATGACCAGAGACTGATATGACCTCTCCATTGGAAGTTGCTTAGTGTAAACCTGCCAATTACCACTGTAAACCATTGAGGGGCAGCTATAGTTGAGCTGTTTAAGAATGGATGGTAGGCTACCTGCTGAAAGGGACTGGGGGGGGGGGGTGGTTTTAAATACTCTGAAAGAAACAACCCTTCTTGCTAAGGACTAGTGCCTGAGTTGTGGTCACTGATATGAATAGGCAACTATACGTGATCATCAAATGATGGAAGCATGAGTTCTAATTGGTTGAATTTATTTAAAGTTCCAGTTGGTCAGAAAATCACTTTTTCCTAAGTTATGACAGCTATTGCTGTGAGGCAATCATGTGTGGATTTTATATTTTACCTAGGTTATGAGTTTTAATTTATTCTAAATAATTATCTGGATTCTACAGATGATGGGCTCCAAAACACATTGTGTTCTTTTCAAATGGAGCTGAAAATATATGACATCTATATATGGTACAATTACTTACAAGCTTTATTTATATGACTTCCAAGGGAAGCTTTTAATATATGACGAGTAGTTCTAAATCTATGTCAGGGTAGGTGAATGTTCATTTTCTGTTAGCCTGGCTTTCTTCAAACTGAAGGTCAAATGGTTGATAAATCCATTTAGCGTGTTTTGACCTACAATTTGTAAAAGAAACAGGATGGAGTGGAATGGAATGGAATGGAATGGAATAGAATGGAATAGAATGAAATAGAAAATACCAGAATGCATGAAGTAAAAGTTAATACCATTTCATGTAACTTTAATTTCAGTCTCATGTGTAGTGTTATTCTGGACCAAAATGGAAAACTTATGTCTTTCTGAGGGTCACAATACAAAAGGTTAAAATCCTTTAGGCTAGCCACTGGTTCTTGGTCTGGATACTCTCTAATATTTGTCTAATTGACTTCATCATCAAGTCTCTTCTCTGAGATTTGAGTAACTTGGCCAAGATCAATATAAGGTGGTACTAAGACCGATGGCTCATCTATCCACCCTCTCCTGAATTTCTTCAACTTTCAAGCTGGACAGAAAATACTCTTACTCTAAAACATGCTACAAAACCTATCAAAAACATATCTGTGATAATGCTACTTTATATTTCTGCAACCTCTTTTCTTAATGGTGTTAGGCTTATAGATATTAATGCACATGATACCTGTGTGTTAAAATTGTCTGTTTCCTGATGGGAAAGCTGATAAAACCATCAAATAAAGGGTTTTAAGGGCTCCTATTCCAGGACAAGTTTTCAACTCTATCTTTCAAGACACATGGCTTTCCAACCTGTTGTAGGTTTCTCTATCAGTAAGTTCTTATTTATATCCAAACTATTTTCTTTTAAAAAATATTTATTTTTGAGAGAGAAAGAGATAGAGGAGTGAGGGGGGAGGGGCAGAGAGTGAGGGAGAGAGAGAATCCTAAGCAGGCTCCGCGCTTTCAGCACAGAGCACGATGCAGAGCTTGAACCCACAGACCGCGAGATCATGACCTGACACGAAATCAGGAGTTGGACACTTAACCAACTGAGCCACCCATGTGCCCCTCAAGCTGTTTTCTCTTTAATCCCATCTCATTTCCACACTTTCTGTCCTCTGTGGAGAAATTCATAGAGAAAATGGTTTAAGCAGTAAAGCTTAAAGAATACATCTGGGAATCGAGAAATTTTATTCTCAAACTTTAAACTGGAAGCTGTGAACTCTTCTCAGAAGAAGTGTATAGAGATTCCTGTGACCGTCCCATCCGTAGTCTCCATTTCCTCCAGTCTCCATGCCCCACATCGCCTTTCAACCAAAACTTGGAGCAGCTAATTCTTTCCTTGGGTCTCTCAGTGAGGAAGCGGGCCAGAGAGGGAAGGACTGCACCCAGGCCATTAAATCTCCTTGGCAACTTGCCTAAACCTAAAAGAGGAGAAGAGAACTGTAAGGAGACGAAGAGGAATATACCAAAATACATTCCAGATGGAGCCAAAGATTGAAGTATAACAATGCAACCATAAATGTCCTGGAGGAAAATATGAATGGAGTTTTTTTTTTTTAATTCTTGAAGGGTAAAAATAATGACCCCCCCAAAAAAAAACCCAAACAACAAAAAGAAGGCATAAAAGAAAGAGTCAGTAAATTCGACTACTCAAAAAATAAGATTTTCTATTCCATTGAAATACACATATACAATGTTAAAAGTCAAAGCAGGTGAAATATCTGCTATAATTTATATAGTAAAAGAACTAATTTCTATAATATGTAGAGAACTCCTATGAGCCAAAAAGAAAGAACCAAATAATACAATGTAAAAATGAACAAATAAATAGGAACTAAAGGTCTTTTAAAAATGTTATCTTTCACTTATAATAGGAAAATGCAAATTAAAATGGCACACTGATTTTCAGTTATCAGATGGGCAAAGATTTAAAAATCAGTAACATTATTTAGATTAAGGTGTAAGGAAAGAGATATTCTCATACATTTGTAGTAGGTGTGCAAATTGATACAACCTCTTTGGAGGATAATTAACCATACTTATCAATAGTTTAAATATACAGACACCGTGACTCATCAATTCCATTCCTAGGATTTTATCAGATAGATATTCTCATACATAATGAAAAAACCGTATGTCCAAGACTACTGAAGAATTTTTTGTTGGGGAAAAAAAGCAAGCAATCTTAATTCTCATCTGAAAAAGGAAAGGCAAAATAAATTATTTATGTTCATTTGGACTGGATTACAAATACAGTCATTGAGCAGCTCTATGTGTACGAATGTGGAACCGTTGGTGAAGTATGTTAAATGAGAAGGGCAAGGGGCGCCTGGGTGGCTCAGTCGGTTAAGCGTCTGACTTCAGCTCAGATCATGATCTCGCGGTCTGTGAGTTCCCGCCCCGCGTCAGGCTCTGGGCTGATGGCTCAGAGCCTGGAGCCTGCTTCCGATTCTGTGTCTCCCTCTCTCTCTGCCCCTCCCCCATTCATGCTCTGTCTCTCGCGGTCTCAAAAATAAATAAACTTAAAAAAAAGAAAGTGGCCTTTAAATGAGAAGAGCAAGCCACAAACTCTTTGTGGAGTACACAGCTATTTGTGGAAACAGAAAGGGAGCGGCTGTTATTCATACATGCTGTGTATGCTTAGAACATCTGGAAGAATATACAACCAGATAACATTCATTGACTCCAATGAAGAGCAAGGTAGGCTTACATAGTCATGATTTAGCCTATCCTCCTTTATCCTTTTCTCACTTTTGAATCTTGTACACTATGAATGGATCACCTAATGAAAAGGTATTTTATTTTAATTAAGAGAAAAGAAAGGAAAAAAACAAAGAGAAAATGGCTGAGGGAAAGAATAGGAGGGAGAAAGATATAGAAAAGTAGATGAGTTTTACTTCATTTTGCTAATATTTATTTATTTTTGAGAGGGAAAGCACAAGCAGGGGAGGGGAAGAGAGAGAGGAGAACAGAGAAACTGAACCAGGCTCCACGCTGACACAGCACCCCTGGTGCAGGACTCAAAGTCACAAACTGCGAGATCATGACCTGAGTCAAAGTTGGACACTCACCTGACTGAGCCACCCAGGCGCCCATGAGTTTTATTTCTAATCTGGAAATTCAAAACTCACAAATTGGAATTTAGTCAATAAACATGTAAGCATTTTCATTTCAGTGTTGTGTTAGCTGCCTAGGCATATCCAAACACTCTGGGTTCATGGAGTCATTCTAACTTTAATATTGCAAGAAAATGACTCAAGTCCTCTTCCTGCTGGAGGAGCTCAGTGTTCGCCACCTCCAAGGCTTCTCAGAGTAGTAACATTTCCTCTGTGCACCTCTTATCCTATTTCCTGAATGGCATGAGGTTCTTAATTACACTTATAGAGTTTATCCTACAACTTTGTGTCTTTCTGCCATTTGCCAACTCAAATGAGTAACACAGCCTGTTACTTATTTTAATTTCCCTCCCAAAGTCTCTCAGAAAAAGCAGTTGGTCACAGGAGAAAGTTTCATCACAGCATGGCACAATAGACGGTCAATATTAGATAACAGATTGCCCTGGATTTAAAAGTCTTTGGGAATTTCTTAGAAACCTATTTTCTCTAACATATAGATTCGTGCCTGGTCTCAGGGCCTCAGAAACTCAGATTCTCCCCAGCACCCCTTCTTTTCTCCTGTCCCTAGAACATCAGAATGGCTGCTTTTTTATCAAGGAGGGCAATCCATTTTTGCCTCTTCTGCCTTGGGAATTCTTCCAGAGGCTTTAAAAGAATCTTCTCCATGGGGCACCTGGGTGGTTCAGTTGCTTGTGTCAGAGTCTTGATTTCAGCTCAGGTTATGATCCCAGGGTCATGGGATCGAGCCCCATCAGGCTTCGCACTGACTGTGGAGCCTGCTTGAGATTCTCTCTCTCTCTCTCTCTCTCTCTCTCTCTCTCTCTCTCTCTGTCTCTGTCTCTCTCTCTGTCTCTCTCTCTTTCTGTCTCATTTTCCCTCTCCCTCTGCCCCCTCCCCTGCTCATGCTCTTGCCCTCTCTCTAAAAAAAAAAAAGAAAAAAAAGACTTTTTCCACCAACTGCATTACACTAGTAATGGGGGGAAGAAAGGTCTAAATGCTCAGTTATAGAGGACTGATTACATAAATTGTAATACGCCAACACAATGGAGAATGATACATTCACTACAAATTATTTGAAATTCCATATTTACAGGAATAGAAAAAATTTTATAACATATCAAGTGAAGTAAGAAGTTTGCAAAATAATGTGTGTATAGTCTATATGATATAAATACGTATATAGTATGCATATGGTATATACGTATGTAATGTGTATACACATATGTTCATACATATATATGTATATGAATATATTATCCCATTTTTAAAAATTTATTTTGAGACGGAGAGAGAGAGAGTGTGAGCAGCGTAGGGGCAGAGAGCGAAGGAGTGAAAGAATCCCAAGCAGGCTCTACGCTGTCAGCACAGAGCCTGACATGAGGCTCAATCTCATGCACCATATCATGACCTGAGTTGAAATCAAGAACCAGACACTTAACTGACTGAGTCATCCAGGAGCCCGTATATTATCCCATTTTTTTAAAACTCTACATAATATACATGTTTATATTTGTTGGAAGTATAGACATCAAAATGTTAACTGTGTAACTCTTGGGGTGACTTAGAGGATTTATTTATATTTTGAAGATATAATTATTCTGCAATAAGTATCTATTGCTTAAAAAAAATAAAAGTATAAAAGAAAATATCCACTGGGCAAGAGGGTAGCAGTAACAACAACTCCCCAGGGTCTTTCAGGGGCAGACTTCTGCTCTAAATAATTGGCTGATACAGTTAGAATCAGCCACTCCTGCCCCCCAGATGCCTGGTCCCTAAAGAGACCCTTTCCTTTCGTGCTCTCTTGCCCCAACACCTATTTTATAGGAGAATCTCTATCTTTGCTAAGAAAAGGTGAGATTCGAAAAGAATAAAAAATAAGAAAAAGCACAGAATTTCCTTTCCTTTTTTCTTAAAACTGTAGGCAATTCAAATATTTAATGTAATGTTTTCTATAACTTTTCCATCTTAAGAGGTATTACAAGTTGGCCCCTCTTCTCTTCCCAGGTAGCCTCATCTGATGAGGTCTCATCCTCTAAGTCAACAAGATGAGACTGAGCTAAAAAGGGAAAAGACTTCCTAGGGGAACATGAGCATCAGTGATAAAGTATATATCAGAACCAGAAATCCCACGGAATCTACCATTAGACTGTAGGGCCAAACAGAAAGGAAGCTGGATATGAAACACCAGTGTGGGCTTACTGGTGGGCACAAGCTGGGTATGAGACCACACCTGGCCTGCACACTGGCAGGCTAGGCAGCGATGTCTACATGCAAAGGATTGCAGCCTGATTCCTAAGTCAGAACAGATTGCCTCCCTTTACCCTAGGCACCTTCTTCTGAAAACTTGGCATGTTTTATCTTTAGGGACCTCAGAGATCATTTAATATGCCTTTCTCATCTGAGGAACCAAAACCGAGACAGGTTAATGGATTTCGACAAGTTCACAGAGCTAGTTAATAGAAGAGCCAAGAGAAAGCCCACGGGGCTGGGCTAAAGAAGTAAACACATTTGGGATGACCAGGTGAATAAATGAATGACTGTTCCAATACAAGTATGGAACTCATTCTAGATCTAACACATGCTGCTTGCATTGCCCAACCATTGGGTGCTCTGTACATTTCCTCAGAGCATACCAGAAGGAATTGGTTGTCCACAGTAAATATTCATACAGATGTGCCTTACTTTGGGACACACAGGGCTACATTATAGGTAGATCTGACTATATCTCAAATACATAGGAACAACTCTGCTTAAATAAAATTCTTTGTGAAATAGGTAAATTTTCTGGAAGAGAATAATCAACCTCAACTTATCTGCTATCTCACTCCAAATTTTCATGCATAACATGCTCTTTGCATGGATCTTCCTATAGTAAGTGACCTGAAGGAGCTAACGGAGCATCCATCCTTCGTATGTGAACACAGCCTGGTAACCTCCACTAGAGAACATACATTTTGAATCATGATCACCAGCGTACTTACAGAATCCAAAGTTCGACTCTTTGTGTACGTTGTCCATGATATTTTCCTCTGTGGATTGAGAACAATTTTATAAGGTGTCCTTCTGTGTGTAAGTTGCTTGGACATTCTAAAGTGAGGCTGAGAGGGCAGGATCACTGATTGTGACCGAATTGGTTGAAGTGGAGCATATATCACAGCTCCCTGTGCGGGAGGCCCTATTAACGTACAGCAGGGTCATAAGCTCAAATGCCCACAGAGGCCAGATAGGGTACCTACATGAGCACAGCATGCTAGGTGAGAGAAGTTAGGGGGATTTGTTTGGGCAGTGGAGAGCAGAAAGTCAGTGCCCCGTCCAATGGGGGTGGGTTTTACTCAACTGTAATTCATTGTTACCAGGCAGAAATATATCCCAGGTTTTGATAGACTGTCCAATTGTCAAGAGAAAATCTAAATCTATACATTTTAATGTAAAATCGTTCAACTTGTTAATGTTGGTAACTAGTTCAAATTTCTTTGAAAACATGGCAAGTGATGGTCAAGTAAAATGCTCTTTGGCCCACTGGTGACCATTTTGAGGTTTCTGGACACCCTATAAAGATATTTAGTGAGTGAGATTAAATAGTATAAATGCGCGCATTCATTTTCTGAATAAAACACAGAGAAAGACCACTTATCTTTTTATACAAATCTTATGTATCCTTTAATCTACTTTAATCACTTCTAAATCAACTTAAATCACTTAAATCACTTAAATCACTTAAATCAACTTAAATCACTTAAATCACTTAAATCAACTTCCTAAAGTTGTCCCCAACTCTCTGACATCATATATCTGTATGGTCTGTACTAAACAGTCCATGGTCAATAAACTCTGTCCTCTTTCTCCTTGTTTGTAATTGTTTCACATGTGCAGATCTTATATTAAGACTTCATTATAAATAATTCCAGGACAAAAACTATAATCTAATAGTTCTTTTATGCCAGCCTCAAAGTTCAATAAACATTTGCAGTTGTTTTTTTTTCAGTAAAGGAAAAAGAGGATAGCCTTTGCTGACACACAAATACATAGTTATACTAGAAATGAGTTGAGTATCTTGACGTTCCTGAATTTCTAGCCTAGGCAAGCGAACAAATCCAAGTCTGTGGGCACTGTGCCCTGCTGAGCTGAGAAGCACTGGCTTGCTATAAATTTTTAAGAAGAAAGCAGTTAGTAGAATAGTTATGAGTTCATCATGCCTTTTCTAGAATAAAAATATTGTAGAATGTATATTATCCAATGGAGGTGATGTGGTCCTATGTGAGTCCTGACTTCAAAAAGTTTTCTGAGCCAACTCTTGTCTGCAGGAAACCTGCCATTGGTTTAGGCAGTAAGAGAATGGTAGGCTCACTTAGAGAAGGTCGAACTCATGTTTCACATTCACAAGTCAGAACTTCTTGGGCTATTTTAGAGCGATTTGAAGCAGCAGAATCATGAGCTGCAGTCAACCTTAATCCAGAAATGAGTGCATTGGGAGGAGAAATGGAGCAAGCACTGAAACTCCAGAAATGACCAACCGCTATCTTTGTCCCAATGGGTGGCCAAGCGATGGCTCTCATCACAAGCAAGTTTTGCAGTATGCTGGACGTTAAAGTTATCTCTACACTAACAGAAGCAGGCTTCAGAGTCAGAACAGCTAGGCATGTGTGTCAGGGCAACCACAAACGTGTCTGGGAGGGGGCCTAGTGTTTGGTTTGAATCGGCCAGTACCACTTGCACCTTGAGAAGTGTGGAAACAATACCCCTGTGGATCCCTAAGTCCGCTGAGCTCGATGTGATGGGGGAATCCAAAGGCTAAAGTGAACAGACCAGTTCTGATATGAATTGACTGTCTGACCAAAGAAAAGCATTGTATTTTCTTCCTTACTGGGAAATACTGAAAAGATACTCACAGAGCACTTTTACTGAAAATGTTTTCTCTCTCCATACTCCTTATTTTCACAAAACGACCTATGTGCCTTTCAGATACTTCGCAGTTCTCATCATTTTCTGCATATTATTCAGTAGTTAAAAAAAAAAAAGAAAAACATTACCAAGTAAACAGGACTCATTACATTAGGAAGTAGATTTTGGAATGCAAAAAAAAAAAAGAATGCTTTGGTTACTAAAAATAATGCCTCGACTTAGGCAAACAATACTTGGGTCAAAATAAACGTTAACATTGTTTAGAAAATTTAGTTGTATCTTTGATATAATTATCACCTTCTATTCAATAGAATTTTCTAAATAATGAAACGTCTTTTTTTAGTTGTCACTGTGTTGATCCAATTACATCTTCGTCTGTAAATTTGTTTAAGTTGCTAATAAAAAGCAAATGCAGAAAATACAATGAATATATCTTCGGGATAATGGTGTTTATCTAAAAGTTACTATTAATTACAATGACAGAGTAATTTGGATTTCCTTTCTTAATTGCCTCTTATATTTCTCTCAACAGCCTTTACATCCATTTTTTATTTCTCATGAGGCTTCTTCTGGTTGGAAACTACCAAATTTCATCAGGTAAGGAGTACTAAATGTGAACCTGAAAAGCTTGTTGTGAAGGAACCCAAGTTTAGAAAATCCAAAGATGTGTCAGCTCTGGACAAACGTCTAGAATATGAACTAGGAAAAGTCCAGCAGGATCTCTAGTTATTTTAGTGGATCTGACAGTTTGGTCCCCACACCAACAGCATCAGTGCCACCTGGAAACTTGTTAGCAATGCAAACTCTTGGGCCCTTCCTTGTGCTTTAACAAACTTGCCAGGTGTTTCTGATGCACACACAAGTCTGAGAATCTCTGCTTTAGATGGGCTTTATGGACCAAAGGAACAGAAAATATCTCCTCTGGATTGATGGAATTTGATGGATTTGATGTCTCTTCTTCCTTTCTTTTCTCCATTGTATTTTCCTCCTTCCTGCAAGTTCATCCATTACTCATTTAGCAAGCTCAAGTTTGCTTCACAAAATCATACTACATTAAAACCTGTAATTACTGTCTTTATGACAACTTAATTGCTATCTAATATGGGACTCCATCAAAATTAGCTATGCAGTAGAAGTTGTCGACTAATTAACTTTTTTTAAATCCCTTTTTTAGGCTTTAGAAGGAAAACCTCTGTAGTCACATAAGACACATCTAGAAAAGGGTGCCCACTTTCTAAGACGGTTGCCTTTTATGCCTAATATCTGTAGGACATTCTCTTTACAAGTTAATATTTTTATCTGGGCTGCAAGTGTTGAAGTTTCACCTCTGAAGTCATCTGCAAGGATTGTGTGGTCCAAAAGGAGCTCATGTTCTCTTGTAGTGTTTAGGATATGTTTGAGGTCTGAACAGTATTTGTTATCTCTAATTCTGGAAGCCAGTCTTGATAGCTTCCCAGCAGCCATTTCACCACCAGCCTTAATGTAATTTGGTGTAATCCTGTGCATACCTATGAATGTCTGCTAATCTATGAATTATGCTGTCATTCTGAAGTGATTGCTAAATGCTGCCCCCAAAATGCCTTTGTTCAAGATATCCCTCCCTTGCAGAGATCTACATGATTTCTTCTCTGTAGCATGCATATTTCATGGGCAAGTAGGTATTGGAGTCTCTAAGACTGTTTCCTCGTTTGTAAACTGGAGACAATGAAAGAATCTACTTGTTAGTATTGTTGTAAGAAATAATGAAAATAATCTAGATGCACTTAGCACAGTGCCTGGCTAAATAAATATTAGCTATGATTAAAAAATTATTAATAGAATTATACATTCAAAAATGTCACCTTAGACTTCATACTATTAAAAACAAGCACAAAGGGGAGAGATCAAGTGTATCTCCCTTGCATGATTCCAACCACTACTACATTATATTTTCCATGGAGATTTACTGTTTTCAGCTCTCTGCTTTCTTAATTCCTTGGCCATTGCTGGAACTCCAGCATGGGGCCAGGTAGAATTAAATACATGATAGAGTGTAGAAATCCATCATCCATGGCCGACCTGTAGGGCTAGGAGAGCACAGAGTAGTGTCTGCAATTAGTTCCTCTAATACCTATCAGCCCTTTAGAGCAAAATCCAAAAGGCCAACGGGATGACCCAAGTGCAGGCATCAGAAGTCAGAAGGCATAAAGAGAACTCTGAAAGGTGATTTACCTCCCTAACCTCTATTCAACTTACAAAACACAACATGTATCCAATTTTTAAAGATTTCGGGAGAAGGAAATTTCCCTAATATCTTATATAGATACTGATATAAATAGATTTATGACTAATAAATCTAACAAATAGATGACTTTGGCGAGAGAAGGGATGCAGAGATAGGAAAGGAGATTCTTGGAACAGAGGTATATAAAACATTAGGATTAAATAAATGTCCAATAAACAAGAGATTTCTGACTTTGAATTAGTGACATAGAAAAATGAGAAACATCTGGAATCTGTACTTATTTTGCTGGTCAGAAACACAGTTGAGGTCCTTTTTTAAATTGTTTACTTTGTAAAGACTTATTAAAAACAAATGTCTAAGGTGGTTGAGAAGAGAATGTAGTTTAATTCAGAACCCCAAGGCCTTAAAGGGAACTCTTTAATTTCAAAGAGTTTTTACTTTCCATCAACTAAGCTTAATTCTGTCTCCTCAAAGGAGTCCTTTTGTTCCATTTTAATACACAGTTGAAGAGTCAAAGGCTTACAGATCTATTTGAAATTTAATAGTACATTTTTGGGGGAAGATAAGAGGACTCGTTTTTCTCATGATTCTTAAGTTATTTTATATGATTTTTCCATAACCAGCACTCCTCCATAATAAAATAATCTAATGGAAGGAGATCTACCTAGACATTGGCTCTTATTTTTATTAATGATGCAGTTGGGAACTATAAGTGAGGTTTCCCTCTTTTATTTCTGAGAAAGATTAGTTCTATGGATAGGCTTCTGCCCAAGACGGACTAGGGAGTGAGTATACAACAGGTTTATGGGTTACTTAAATCCTACTGTGTTCTCAATTGGGGCTTTCATATGCCCTTGCTGGGGCTCATAACTAGTCACTCACTAGAAGGAAAGCAGGCCAATGAGGTGACCCAGGGTGTTGGGATTCTGAAGGGACCACCTCCCCACCCTCTCCCACCCTGGGGATTATTTCATGCCAATACCCTGCTGTGCCTTTTATCATCCTTTCTGCCTGTATGAGACAAGGGAGAAGGGAGGTGGGAGGGATGATGAAAAGGAGATTTCTGGAAGTGAAATAGGTATTCTCTCCTCCTACATCAATCTGCTATTCTTCTTAAGTACTTTACAAGAAAGTAAATATTGTGAAGAGCCAGATCTCAGGTGAGCCATGGAATGGAATTGTACATTAGACATAAAGTGTATTAATGAAATTCTGGGGGCATACTGACTTCCCATGATGCTACTGCTGAACCAGTCTCATGGTGGTCTTTTGTATTCAGATCATGGTAATGAAGAAAGTCCCCGTGTCTTCTCTTTTTTATACCCAAGTTATTAAATTCAGGAGTGTGGACCACTTTACCTTACAAGAGGCAAGGGTTGAGGGCAGATGACCACATGCCAAAGCTGTCACTCTCAAAAAGAACAGAAGAATCTCCACTTATAGTTCAGACCACAGGCCTGGTTGTCTTTCTCATGAAGTAGCTTTACTGTAAATTAACAACTAGGAATACTTTGCGGGGATGGGGGGTGGGAGGTGGGGGGAGTGGTGTGGAGCTAAGTTTGCTTTCTAGGAGGCATTCCCAGAATCCCGTAATCATTAGCTTAGCTCTTGTTAAATTCATCATCCTCCAGCCTATTTTTTATTTTCTACTTGAAACATCTCTTTAGATAATGGTTTCCATAGAATGAATAGCCACTGTGTGGCTTCATGCTTTCTTTTATATGTGCAAAACCTACCTTTGATTCATTTTGAGGACAGTCCTTGGTGTTCTCTCCCTACCCTATTCTTTATGGTTTAGTAAGCATCAGTCCTCTCTGCCTCCAGCCTTCATCTTTTTGGACTGAAAGGTGTGATAATTCTCCCTTACACTTGGCCTTTCTAGTTCCCTTTTCTGGACGTGCCCTGGAGTTTATTGGCCCAAAGAATTCCAAGCATATAGGGCAGTATATGTGCAAAAGCAGAATATAAATATTCACCAAACCTTTAAAACTACCCTAGGAAAAAAGTGTGTATTTTTTAAGATCTATATGGATTTTGTAATCCTAAAATAAAATATAAACCCATTGCTTTTATATAAGACCAATGTGGATTTTTTCCAACACACTGTGAAGCCTATAAAAATAACTCTTCTGTGTCTAGAGAGATGATGCCCACCAGTTACTCAAAATGGCTGCCAGGAACACTTCCATTAATTCTAGTTTATAGCTGAGAATGGCTTAAATTTTCATCTTAAGATTTATTACTTAATGTAATTTTAAAATATGGCTTAAATTTTAATTTTAAGATCCAGAGATGATCTAAAATAAAAATTTGGAGGAAAAGAATTCAGGTCGATTTTCTACTGACATGAAATGATTGTGTAAAAGACAGGCTATGATTATAAAGACAGCTTTGTCTGCGCTCCTTGTGTGTCAGGTCTTTGGTCTTACGTCAGCTGAAGGGGCCCACCTGGCTTTGACTTCTCCCATAGATGCTCCCTGGCTGAGGGGAGTGGAATTACCTTTCTGTGACCTCCCTGTACTGGCTATACTCCATGAACTTCCTGGGTACCCATCAAACTGTTTCCATTTTCATGAGATTTTACAGAACTTTAAGTCTTCTAGTCACAAATTGTTTTCTTTGTGAAACCCTCAGACATTTGCTTTCCCTCTTCATCACAATGGCAGGAATAGAGCTTTCACATGATTTTTTAATGGGATTCAGCTGCCCAAACTGCAGTGCCTTCAGCTGCACTTTGGAATTTGCTATGTCTCTGCCTTATTTTTCATTTGCAGATGTCTGGAACTCAACCTCTTCTCTCCTCTTCTCTTCTCCTCTCTTCACTTCTCTTCCCTTCCCTTCCCTTCCCTTCCCTTCCCTTCCCTTCCCTTCCCTTCCCTTCCCTTCCCTTCCCTTCCCTTCCCTTCCCTTCTCTTCTCTTCTCTTCTCTCTCTCTCTTTCTCTCTCTGTCTCAACCAGCAAGAGCTCATGGACATGAGCTGTATCCTTGCGAACGTGAACCTATCAGTAGATATTCCCAAATGAGGCAAATGTCACCCTATTTCAGCCAGTTTCAGCTATGGTCACACATTTTTTAAGAAAATAGATATGCACTGGAGCACCAGGTGCCTGTCAGCACCAGGCAGTCACTGGCCATCAAGTGTGACCATGAGCCAGAACAAATCCAGCTTGAGCCCTGTGGTCAGCGGTGGGGAGAGGAGCAGCCAGCATATGAGAGATAAAGGGGAGCCAAAATAATTCAAAGATCAGGGCAGGCTTGACACCCAAGACACAGGAAGACGATTTGTAGGAAGAGTCTCTGACACCAGGGTGCATGGAGTCTGCAGGAACCACAGGGACAAAGCATGAGGAAGCACAAGGCAAGTGTATGTGCCAGCATCAAAGGAGCCCTTCTGATCATTTCCTGTTTCTGAATGTCTCCACATTCCTGTGGGACTGACAGTAAGCCCAGAATAGGTGGGAACAGGGGAATGAGATGAGAACAGGTACAAAGAATCTGATGTATCTTTTAGTAGGAGGGACAGTGACATAGGGAGGAAGAATTCTTTAAAAGCACACATAGGAACATTAAACATAATGTAGTTTGCCAAGTCCATTCACACCGACTGAAAATTCCTCTGTCTTCTAGCTTTACACATGCCTATCTCATCTCTTCTTTTGAAGCAGACTGCTTTTTAAAATCTTTATCCTATAAAATTCAACATATTATCTCCTGTGACAGACCTTGTTTCTGCGCTCCATAAGTAAACATCACCCAATACGTCCTTCCACCCCTAAACTAACAAACTCCATCTTTTCTTTGAACCCCAGCATATTATCTCTTGGCCCAGTTCTCAGTGTTTCCATTTTCCACCATCTGCAAAACCTTCCCTGTCTTCAGAGCCCGTAACAGTACAGATCTATGCACGCTGGGGACAGGAGAGTCCCAATATCGAATTAGTTACTTTGACCATCTTGTTTGGCCTGTTGTGTACATGTTGTATGGAAAACAGGTCCTTGTCTTGGTTCCATCTTGCACTGGCCATGAACATGAGGCAAGTGTCTTTCATTCCTTGAGATTCTCCTGCCTATTCCAATGAGCTATGGTAAGAATCAGATGAAGTAATGGAAGGGAAAGGATTATAAATTTTAAAGTACTATGGAAGGCATTGTTATGATAAAATATGGGTCCTTGGCTCACATTGAGGTGGGGTACCTTCAGTCATTCTTTTAGCTTGTTTATGTAACCTCTGGTGAAATATTAATAGTTGCTAAGTGGCATACATTTCAGTATTGCTTATTTCTTCTGTGGCTTTCACAGGGCAGTCACACCTGCCATGAACTGATAATTCCTCAGAAGGGTTGGGGTGGAAAGACATGTAACTAAAAGGGACTAGGAGGCCTCCGGTTAATGAGACATCTTAGCTAGGAGTCATGTTAGCCACTCCAACCCAGAAAAGGACAAAAACAACAGCAGCAATACTGTAAAAAACCATAGCAAAACAGCCAATAACTTAGCACTGTTTCTTTTCACTTGAAATTTCCATTCACCCATGTTCAATCTCATAGCTACCACCATCATGGACATCAAATTTTACTGATGTCCTACTAGCTCCATTAAATTTCAACACATATTTTTACTTATCAATTATGTGCCAAGCCCTCTGCAAAGTGTATAACAATGAGTAATTTACAGATTATTCCTTAAGAAACTCACATACAGATAAACACACACATAAATAATATTCACTGTGAACGTTGCTACAGGGGAGGTATATTCAAAGTGCAGGGGGAGTACAGAAGTTGGAGTAACTCAGCCAACTCTGTATGGGAAGCTGGAGAGGAGGTAGCATGTGATCTGGGCCTTTAAGGATGAATAGAACTTGGTCAGAGAGTGAATACAGTCCAGTAGTTTAGTACATGGGCTGTGGGGCCAGCCCAACCGGTTCAAATCCCGACTCTGTCACTTCCCACCTGCAAAACTTGGCTAGTTACTTATCTTTTGATGTGTCCGTTTTCTTATTTCTACCATATGATATTATATGATACTAACAGAGCCTACCTCAAGGGTTATCATGAGCAGAAATCAGTTCAGGCATGCATAGTACTCAGAACAGGTCCTGTCATGTGGACAACCATTTAATTAGTAGTCATTATTATTGTTATTATTATTCTTCACCAAGTCAACAAGCAGGAAAGAGATTCTTGGAAGTCTTAGAGACCTGGTCTCTGAATTTAAGAGATTTCTTTTTTTTTTTTTTAAACTTTTTTTTAAACGTTTATTTATTTTTGAGACAGAGAGAGACAGAGCATGAACGGGGGAGGGTCAGAGAGAGGGAGACACAGAATCTGAAACAGGCTCCAGGCTCTGAGCTGTCAGCACAGAGCCCGACACGGGACTCGAACTCATGACCTGAGTGAGATCATGTGAGATCATGACCTGAGCCGAAGTCAGCCGCTTAATCGACTGAGCCACCCAGGCGCCCCTGAATTTAAGAGATTTCTATGGTCATGATTATTATTATTCAAAACAATAAAGCTAAAACGTATGTGCTAGGCACTCGACACCTTACATATGTAGCTTGACTTCATTCTCATTGTGGTTCTGAAAGTCACAAAATGTACACTGAAATATCAGTAATGCTACAAAGAATATGAAGTGAAAAATAAGTGGCACGTAGGGTGGATGAAAGAGAAGTACAAAAGGAAGGATATTTATAACCTAAAGTAAGGAGGCAAAAGTCAAAGTGTTTGCAAAATAAATGGTAGGCTTGAGCCAAATGAGGTTCCAGACATGGTTTTTTGTTGTTTTTATTTTCATTTTTTGTGTTTTTAGTTTTTGTGTCTGTTTCCTTGCATGCTTATTGACGGGCCTGCCCTTTCCAGTCTACTCCAGTTCCCAGTGCCCATCTCCTACCCAAGCCTGAAAACATTTCAGTATTGAAGTTTGTGACATACGGACAAGGATCTAGAACCTGAAATTGGCAGCTTCTCACGTGTGTCAAACAGTGTTTTCATGCCAGGCACTGTGATAGGTACTTTGAGACACATGATCCATATGCTGAATAAAGGTATTATTATCACCAATTTACATATGAGGAAACTGAGTGTGAGAAGGGCTAAGCTCTTAAAAGGACAGGATCAGAGGCACCAAAGCAGGGAAGTACATGGAGTGTTTGAGACTCATTTGACTGGAAAAGAGGATTCGTGCAGGGGAGTTGTAAGAGCACAGTTAGAAAGGGTTGGATGAGGGATGCCTGGGTGGCTCAGTCGGTTAAGCGTCTGACTTCGGCTCGGGTCATGATCTCATGGTTCGTGAGTTCGAGCCCTGCAGCAGGCTCTGTGCTGACAGCTCAGAGCCTGGAGCCTGCTTCGAATTCTGTGTCTCCCCCTCTCTCTGCTCTTCCCCCACTCGTGCTCTGTCTCTCTCTCCTCCAAAAAAAAAAAAATTAAAACATTAAACAAAATTAAAAGAAGAGGTTGGATGTTCTTGAAGGCCAGGCTAAGGAATTAGAACATGGCTACATGAAGGTAATAAGTGATAAGCTTCCTTTTCTTCTTTATGGCCTTATGAAACTCACCCACAGCAAACATAAGGGCTGCCACAAGGCTCGCTATAAAGTGGGAGAGGTGCTGGGAAGGGCGGAAGATGTTCACTCGTCTTTGGAGAATGCTCCGCTCTAGGTAGGGATGGTCCTTCAGCTCTCATGACAACATACAGGAGGAAGGCCTGTCCAACAAATATTCTCAGCTGAGCTTTTATTCATATATTATGTCATTTTTAAGAAAATGGCCACTCGGTTTCCCTCCCTAGATTCCAGTCCTTGAGATCTGAGTAATATTCAAGTCTTACACAGCAGAGCACCCTAAAATCAAGAACAAACTCTTTAACCTTTGATTCTAAGAAGTTCTTTCTGGTATTTCTCCTGTTTACTTTTTCGCCCTCATCTTGCTCCACTCCCATGATGCACCTCAGCCATACTATTGTTCCCGGAAAGCACCAGGAACAACAGTGCTTTTCTCCAAAGCACTGCAACAGGCCACATACTACCCCTAACCTCCATAATGCTTTGCTCTTACTTCTAGGATACAACCTCTCACTGAGAATGTGCTTTTTGTCTAGATTAGACTATAAGCTCCATGAAGGTAGGAACACTTGTTCTCTACTGATTGCCTGCATCTGACACATCTCAGCATGTAGTCACTACTCTGTAACAATTTTCCAAATGAACAAGTAAATGATTAAATGAGAAAGTAAGTGTTCTGATCCCCTGGTCCTTATGGTTCACCTTCACCTTCACCTTCACCTTGCCAGTGAACTTTCCCCTCTCTAATTGTCTGTCTGACCCTAGATTCCCCCCAACACCAACTTGATCATCGATTTCCATGTCACTTTCCAGGTCTTACATATCCCCCACTCTATTTACCATCTGACACATGCACACGCTCACCACCACCAAAAACAACAAAATCTGTTTTCTCTCTCCTTTCTGGTGGTCATCCTTTGCCAAAACCTATCATTCTGTTGCTGTTAGCCATGAAACGTTTTGTGTCTCTTGGGTTTCCTCTCAGATCTAACAATTATGTTTGAATGGGCTCATCTGGAAAAAAAGATATGGGGATGGCAGCAACATCTCGATTCTATAGCATTGTTGTTGGCAGTTCTTAGAATAGAGAGGAAGTATGTGTGCTTAGAGTGTGTGTGTGTGTGTGTGTGTGTGTGTGTGTGTGTGTGTGTGTGGTATATCAACCTGCAGCTGGGGATGGTCTGGCTAACTCTCATGGAATGAGTAGCCTGGGAAGAACATTTGATACCTGCCTGCTCATTGGAAAGGGGAAGGCCCTAGCTGGGCAGTCCCAGCTCTAGGGGCTCAGGAGGAGCTCTGCCTAGCAGGCCAAACCTGGTAGTCCAGTACTGGCAATAATAATAATTGCTAACACCTATGAGAACTCCCTATGTTCCAATCACTGTGCTAAGCACTTAACATAGATTATTTCAATTCTTTCTTACATCAGCCCTATATGGTGGGAGCTCTTATTACTCCTGTTTTGTAACTAAGGAAACTGAGGCACAGAGAAACTAAGTAGCTTGCACAAGATTACACACTAAGTGATGGAGCCAGGATTAGAACCCATGCATTCCAACAACTGAACTCCATCCAGTATGGAAGAGTTCCAAGCAGGTAGCCCTTAATCACTGAGAGTTAGAATGTGGAAGCAACACACATACAAAAACAAACATCTGTTTTTACAGTATAGCTCTCACAACTGGGGAAAATAGAAGAATCGTTTGCTTTAAGGAACAGGTAAAGAGGTTCGTTAAAAGTATCTTCCAGGGGCACCTGGGTGGCTCAGTCGGTTAAGCATCCAACTTCAGCTCAGGTCATGATCTCGAGGTCCGTGAGTTCCCGCCCCGCATCAGGCTCTGGGCTGATGGCTCAGAGCCTGGAGCCTGCTTCCGATTCTGTGTCTCCCTCTCTCTCTGCCCCTCCCCCGTTCATTCTCTGTCTCTCTCTGTCTCAAAAATAAATAAAATGTTAAAAAAAAAAGTATCTTCCAAACATGTTGTATTTCTCAGGATGTTTATAAATTTGTAAATGTATTCCATTATACATACAGGGAGATTAAGGGAGCACTGGGCTGCCACACATTGAACTGCAAGTTCCCAGGAATTGTGCAGTGCACAGACTGCTCAGCCTTACACGGTGGCTCCAGAAGGCATGCTTCTTTTTCCCATAAATTAATATAGGGACCAAATGACAATGTATTAATGGGGCTTGAGCTAGTGTGGCCTTCAAAAACTAAATAAAGGAAAACATGAAACAATGATAACCTGGGGGCGCCTGGGTGGAGCAGTCGGTTAAGCGTCCGACTTCAGCCAGGTGGCGATCTCGCGGTCCGTGAGTTCGAGCCCCGCGTCAGGCTCTGGGCTGATGGCTCAGAGCCTGGAGCCTGTTTCCGATTCTGTGTCTCCCTCTCTCTCTGCCCCTCCCCCGTTCATGCTCTGTCTCTCTCTGTCCCCAAAAAAATAAATAAACGTTGAAAAAAAATTTTTTTAGAGAAAGAAACAATGATAACCTGCCGATCATAATAGAGTAGAAAGAAGATGTCTTTCCCAGTGTGGCTGCAGAGAGACTCTGCAATCTCCCCAATCGACTTTATCAGCGTCACTTGCCACTGTTCCTTGTACACACATCTTCCCATACTTCCTAAATTGTGTAAATGCTTCTTCCCTCTTCCTCAGCCTCTCCCCATCTTTCTTTACTTATTACCTCCTTCTTCAAGATGTAGATATTCTTCGATCCATTCATTCAACAGATGTTTTGGGAGCACCTACCATAACCCAGGCCTTGAAGAAGATGCAAAGTGACAGAGATGAGGAAGGTGTTCCTCAACCCCAGGTTGCTCACAGTCTAGAGGGGATTAAACAAAGTGAGTCTTCTCTAGGAAGTTTTATAAACATTCTCTTTTCTTCCCCCCATCTAGAGGAATTCTCATGTTCTGGAAACATGTACAGTACATTTCTGTATGCGTTAAGGAACGATGTAAAACACTTAAAACTAATACACTGTAGAAAAACACAATATTTTGAAAGATGTAAATCAGTAAGTTTATATGTCTGTATCTCTTCTGGTCCGTTTTGTGAGGGGGCAATAAAAATGGAAAGTTAAAGTTCAGTTGATTTTCTCTAGATACTTGCCAAATTCTTGACATCACATTTTACTGTGTTGTTAAGATTCAAAGAGTCTACCCCGTGCTTGTGCTGAGCAAAAGAAACGTATATATCATTCTAGCCTGGAAATGATTTTTTTTTCATTAAATGTGTGAGGTTTAAGCCAAACAACTATATGTAGTATGAAAATAATTTCATCCCCAAAGACATAAAGTAACAGATTATCTTATGAGAACCATCACAGGTGAAAGACTTTAAAAAATATCCTCTACTATGGATATGAAGCCTCAGCTGGCCATGCATGTTCCATTTGAGACACAAAGCCTTATCTTAGTAGACTATGAGCTGCTTTCGAGCAGGAACTGTGTCTTATTTACTTGTCTAGTTCAAGCACCCAACATAGGGCTCAGTATTTGTGAATATGTTATTCTGCTGATCAAAGTGGAAGTCTTTGTTGTTCTCTGACAGTTTGTCATATTCTCTAATGTTCTCAAGAAAGAGGTATCAGAGTTAATGTTTGGGGTTTTAGGGGATAGGGCAGAAAGGAGAATTGTTTTTCTTTGTTTTTGAGATAGGTCATCAATCATGAGAGACCAGGATGAAATCAAGAACCTTGTCCGCCAAGACAGCTTAGATATTGGCCCACTGACCATCCCACTTGATGAGTTACAGCCATTAGATGACCTTATCTTCTCTGTGATGAGTACACTTATTACATTGAAGTTTTGCTATATTTTTACCTCAGGAATTGTAACCAGCCCATTCTATGGCTCTAGACCTCACATGTCTTCCAAAGGCATTAAGATGCTCCAAGCCTTCCCACCGCCCCGTACCACTGCTAAGTACACCTTGGTCTAGATCACCTGTGAGATCAATTTATAAACAGGAAGTACCTTAAGAATCATGCTTGGTCTGAAAAACACAATATATATATGTCATCTCACCTTCAGTGGAATGTGGAATTTGCTGTTACAACCGTCTTCCTGTTCAACCTGGCAATGGCATTTGGTTTGACTTGGTGATGAGAAATGTAACAAAACTCTGAGAAATTTTCCTTCCAGAGCACTTCTTTTTTAAAATTTTTTTTCATGTTTATTTATTTTTGAGAGAGACAGAGACAGAATGCAAGTGGGAGAGGGGCAGAGAGAGAGAGAGAAGGAGACACAGAATCTGAAACAGGCTCCACACTCTGAGCTGTCAGCACAGAGCCTGATGCGGGGCTGGAACTCATGGAATGTGAAATCATGACCTGAGCTGAAGTCGGACACTTAACCAACTGAGCCACCCAGGCTCCTTCCAGAGCACTTCTTAAGGAAGCTTCATTGCTTTATAGGAAATTTGTATTGCCTAGCATTCATGAAATGCCCCTTCAGTACATTATTGAGAAGTTTCAAGGCCAAATAAACACATTTCATCTGGACACATTTAGAATTCACAATAAAATAAGTAAAAAGATGAGTTGATGAAATAAGGGCATTTTTACCATTTTATTCCACACGTATTTTTTACTTTCTCTCCTGTCCTGTAATAACTTCTCAACGTAGTGGCACCCATATACATTTTCAGAGGATTTTCATATTCTTATGTATGGAATTATATAGTGTCAGTAAATCCGTTACAAATTCTCATTTCCAACTCTCACAGTTTGGCCATAAAGATTCAGAAAGAAACCAAGACCTTAAGGAGAAGCTAGTGGTTGCAGATGCAGGGTCTTTATTGTTTGTTTACATCATACACATCTTGGTTGGCCAAACCAAAATGGTTTAAGTTGTGATGTATCATGTAGGTCCCCACTGCCTGCCTTCAGGTGTTTGTTTGGAAGAAGACATGTGCCCACCCCGGGCACCAAATCCTCCCTGTTTTACCCTGTCGTCCATCCACTGCTGGTGTGGACACTGTTGTGTCAACTCTCTGCTAATGTTCTTCTAATGATTTAGTGACAGATGGGCCCTTATTGATCTGAAATAGACTCCTCAATTTGAAATTTGGGTAGTTAGTAGCAAAAGGAAAACTTTTTTTTTTCTTCAAGAAATATGTTGTTAAAAATAACAGCTATAGGGGCGCCTGGGTGGCTCTGTTGGTTAAGCGGCCGACTTCGGCTCAGGTCATGATCTCGCGGTCCGTGAGTTCGAGCCCCCTGTCGGGCTCTGTGCTGACGGCTCAGAGCCTGGAGCCTGTTTTGGATTCTGTGTCTCCCTCTCTCTGACCCTCCCTCGTTCATGCTCTGTCTCCCTCTGTCTCAAAAATAAATAAACGTTAAAAAAATTTTTTTTAATAAAAAAATAAATAAGTAAATAAAAATAAATATAAAAATAAAAATAACAGCTACAGTTTTTTAATTCCTACATGTGCATTTTTTTTCCCTATGTTTTGGTTCTCATAATGAATAAATGTGGTTCTTCTTCCTAGGAACCAACTCTTCCTAAAGTTAAAAATGCCCACTGATAGGGAACCGATATTAGGTTGATATTTGTTCTCATTGTATTTTCCCTGCTCTGGTGTCCTCCTGCAAAACAGCTACAGTATGATATTCATCCTTTGCAACCAAGTAAACTATGATGTGGGGCATGAAAGAAGTCCTGTATATATTTGGGCTCTTTCCTCCAGAATTACATAAAATAGATTTCATACCTGCTTCTCCCTCCTATTGAGGCTGGACGGTATCTCACTCATTTGTTTACTCATTTACTCAATTCATACCCTCGTTCAAAGCATTTTTTTAAGTTTATTTATTTATTTTGAGAGAAAAAGAGAGAGCACGAGCACACATGAGCAAAGCAGGGGCAGAGAGAGAGGGAGAGAGAGAATCCCAAGCAGGCCCCGCACCATTATCACAGAGACCGACACAGGCTGGAACTCACGAACCATGAGGTTGTAACCTGAGCCGAAATCAAGAGTCAGATGTTTAACCAACTAAGCCACCCAGGCACCCCTCAAAGCATTTATTAAGAACCAATCGTTTGCTAAGACATGAAAAAAATAGAAAATGGTGAAGATCCTTGCTATTTGCTTGGGGAGGCAATATCGACATGGGTTATTTAAGAGTTATTTAAAGTATGTGAAATTTAGTTGTGATAATAATAATAGATGATATTTACGTAGCATTTTCTAGGTACCAGAAACTCTTTATGCGTTTTACATGTATCAATCCTCACAACAATCTTGCCAAGCAGCCCCTTTAATGATCCCATTTTATAGGTGGTAAAACTGAAGCACAGAGTGATTAACTAGTAGCTGGTAAATAGCAGAGCCAGGATATGAATCCAGGCAGTCTGGCCCCCGAGTCCAGGCTCTTTGGCCACAGTCTACCATCGTACATATATTCAGTGTAGAATTAAATGTTGCAGCAGCTTTCGTTCACTGTAGGAAGCCCCCTCAGCTTCTCAAGACCAGATAGAGAAAAAACACTCAGAGAAGCTGCCCCTTATGGTTCCAGAGTGTTTCTTCTCTATGACAGCCCGGAGAGGTGGAGCTCTTCCTTCCCACCAGGCACTCCACTCCCTGTGGTTGCTATTGTAACCTTAGCAGGTTTCGTTCACCATAGGAAGCCCCCTCAGCTTTTCCAGACCAGATCTTCCATGGACAGTGTCCATGATGGTGTACAATGTAGAGGGAAGACTTGGACTTTCTTGGGAAGCAAGGACGGCGAGAAGAAAAACTGGGACTTGGAAATGAATACAGTATGATAGGAGGAATGACTAGCCTACAAAATGGAATGAGAACATTTTTATATAGGGCTTTGAGCACGAGGCCTAAAAGTTCAAACAGAAATCCATAGGCAAGTGTAAGAGCCAAAACCTGGCTCATGCATGACTGATGTAATTACAGCTCTGGAATGTACCTTGGAGAGCATCACTTCCAACTCCTTCCTTGGTGATTATGGAATCCAAAGATCCAAAGGGTTGAAATGATTGTCAGTGTCACTTACCTAGTGGCAGAGCTAGGACAGGGCAGAGCTGTCCCGATTCATCATTTAATGCTGTTTCTAATGTTTCAGGCCTGGAACTCTGGAAGGTTCCCCTAGGAGAGGCATTTGGTTCAGCTTAGAAGGGAGAGACAGAAGCAGGTGACCCGTGAGGGATTAGTGCAAAACCCAGGTGAACATACGAGGCCTGTGCTCGGTGGAGATGGGTGTCACTGATGAAGGAAGGGAACGGGTCAGGGTGCCTCCAAGTTGACCAGCTTTGACAGAAATAGGGAAAGTGGACAAAGATGCCACTTGGGCAGAGAGATCATCAGTCTGGGTTTAGTACCTGTGAGAGAGAGGTGACTTATACCTCGTCCATACGGCACCTTCTATAACATGGTGATTAGATCCCAAGGCTCTCTGCAATTTTGCTGCTGAGTGGTTACCATCATCATCAGTGTGGGAGAAAGTTCTTGCCAAGACTGAGATGAAATGCTTTGACATGCATTGTCTGCTCCATCCTGGCCTTCTGTGTGGTGGTTTCTTCTGCTGCCAGTCTGCCTCATGCGTGTTCACTCCCCTCAAAGGTTGAGCAGAATAGTGGTAAAGGGTGTAGGTTCTGACAGCAAATGGCCCAAGTTTGGATCCTACTCTGCAGCTCTATACTTGTGACTTGGACAGATTGTTTAAGTTCTTTGTGACTCAGTTTCCTTGTCGATAAAATGACCCTGTGATCAGTACTTAACCTCCTAGCACTAATGTGAGTGCAAATTAATTGATCCATGTAAAGCACTTAGAATAGTACTTAGAATAAGCGGTAGCTGTGATTGTTGCTCTTCTGTGATTCCACTCTGCTCCATTGTGATTCCAGAGTGTTCTGTCTCTGTGACGGCCTGGAGAGATGAAGCTCTTCCTTCCCACCAGGCACTCCACTCCCTGGGGCTGCTGTTGTAAACTTAGAGGGTTTTGTTCACCACAGGAAGCCCCCTTGGCTTCTCCAGCAAAGGGCATCCTGCGCCCCTGCTCCCCATCACATCTGAGTCCCTGCCTAGTAAGCCACCTTTCACCGTCACACATACACACACACAACCCAAGTTTGTTTTCAGGGGAAAATGATCCCTTTCTCTATTTTCATGCAAACTTATGACATAAAATTGTGATCAGGCCATCCAGCTTTCACCCAAGAACTCTCAAATTCAGTAGACCACCCTATCCTGGAGTTCACCTAGTTAAAGTTTCAAAAGTAAACTGTCTGCTTCTGACGCCGGTCTGAGAGGGATTAAAAGCAAAGAGGGAGGGAGGCAAACCATAAGAGACTCTTAACAAACTGAGGGTTGATGGGGGCAGGGGCAGGGGAAAATGGGTGACGGGCATTGAGGAGGGCACTTGTTGGGATGAGCACTGGGTGTTGTACGTAAGCAATGAACCACGGGAATCTACCCCTATAACCAAGAGCACACTTTACACACTGTATGTTAGCCAATTTAACAATAAGTTATATTAAAAAATAATAATAAATAAAATAAATAAAAATAAAAACAGATTTTACCCCCAATAAGTAAATAAATAAATAAATAAATAAATAAATAAATAAATAAATAAATAAAAGCAAAGACCTGAGAGGCAGCAGGACCTCGAGGCAAATCTAGGTTTCACATTTCCTAGCTATATGACTTTGGATCACATAACACCCCTGAGTCTTGATCTCTTCACTTATAGGAATATTAACACCTATCTTGCTTGTTATAAGGATTATAGGTTTATAACCTTTACAAAGCATATCACCTGGCACATAGTAAGTGCTCGATAAACTCTGACTCTTATTATTATTGTTGTTATTGTTGCTGCCATGACTGCATCATCCTCCAAGCTGTAACAGATGTTATGTATTTCTTTTTTTTATTTTTTTTTGAGGGGGGAGTGCAAGTGAGTGAGGGGCAGAGAGAGAGAGAGAGAGAGAGAGAGAGAGAAGTGGGGCTCATCCTAAGTGGGGCTCGTGTTCACCCAAAATGGGCTCGAGCTTACCTGATGAGGGACTCGAACTCACGAATCGCAAGATCATGACTTCAGCCGGAGTCAGATCTTTAACCAACGGAGCCACCCAGGCACCCGGTGTATGTATTTCTATATCATTAAGGAAATGACTATAAAACCACCCCCAGTTATGAGTACACTCAATGTTTAAAAATACCCTAAAGATTTTATTTTAGCTTTTTTTTTTTTTGGCTTTAATAACTCAACCAAGTTATTGCTGGCGATGACAGGTGATGTACAACATTAGAAGCCATCAGAGCAAAGCAGCAGCCAAACCGTAAGCTCATTGTTTTGATTTCATCTAGAATGTTGGCTCCTTAGGGTGGAGGTGCCAATGGGCCACTAGCCAAGAATTTCAGTTATCTCTGTTGGCCAGAGGAACTCAATGCCATGAGGCGCTGAGCTATTACAGAATGAGCCGTTTGAAGAGACTCTTCACTACTAGAAGTTTCCAAGTCAATATGGTGATGCTACTGTCTGCCCTTTTCCATATTCTTTATAAAAATATCACAGGCCATGGAGCAGTTTTAGGCTTTTTTTGATAGTTCTCTGAGGTACACAGATAAGCTAGACATGAAAATTCACAGCTGGCTTCATCTAACACTGAATTTTAAATGTAGAGTGAGGTGACTTCTCTAGAAATACAGATGAGGGGGCAGAGACACCCCCAAATCTCTAAGGGGTTCTGTGCAAATGGCACCAGATTCATGACTGTGCCTGTCCATGAAGGTAACCTTGAGGGTCCTTCAGACAAATCTTAACTGCAGTGGTATTCTTATTCTTCCTCTGGGCATTCAACAGAAAAAGGCAAGGCTTAGCCTTGCAGCAAGATGGAAATGAGCTCAGTGGATCCCCAGTAGTCAAGGGCTATTTGGGTTAGAATTCTGACAGACAATTTGTCACGCATATTATCTTTCTTTTGTATCATGTTCTCTGGCACTGCCATTGTCTATATTACTCTGCTGTCATTTGTTCCCTTCTAATTTGGTTTTAGACATCTTAAAAGATGGATTTTCGTTAGATACTAAACACAGGGAGAAGTTTAAAATAAAAAGGTATTCTATAAGTTTCTGCTTGATTATTTAACAAAAATTATAAATAACAGGGGACAGAAAAGCTGCCCTCTGATGAGATATCTTCTAGACTTGGCAACAGTAGGACCCAAACAGAGGTTCTAGTTTTCTTATTCCCCATAAGTCAAATTCGAGTAGAGAGCCTTAACATCTCTTAACGCTGTTACTAGCCTAGCCTGCCCCGCATCCCACTCTGATATGCCACTGTCTGTGCCTGTCACGGCTCTGGCTTAAAGAGTTCTGACTCATCTCAGCTTTGAGGAATTAAATGGAAAGATATAAAAAAGCTCACAGATCCTGTGAAAAGGTCAGAAAATCAGACTCAGAACCCAGGTAGGGAAGAGAGGAAGCTCACAGCCCAGCTCTCATGTCACATAAAGAGCGTAGCTCAGCCACTGCCGTCTCTGGGGACCCTGTGCCGTGGCTGGTACTGTTGTCCCTGGACAGTGGTTGCCATCACCTCTAAAATGAGCCCTAACCTGTCCAGACTTCTCTATGTCATTCACTCCAATATTAAATTCCAGAGGAAACACCCAATTAGCCTCCTACCAAACACAAAGTGGTGATGTCCCCCGAATACACGTTGGGGATTCGGGTGATAGGCAGCCAAAATACTTTAAATATTTGCTTTCTCTTCCATCCTCCTCTATTTTCTCCCTTTCTACCTTAAATCTAGTATAGAGCTTCTGAGTTTTTTCCAAAAATATTTTTTGATCCTTATAGTATTATTATTCCCGTTTCACAGATAGAAAGACCAAGTGTCTTCATTCAGGATGCTATAACAAAATGCCATAGACTGAGTGGCTTAAACATCAAGCATTTATTTCTCACAGTTTCTGGAGGCTGGGAAGTCCAAGATCAAAGTGCCCGAAGATTTGGTGTCTAGTGAGGGCCCACTTCCTGCTTTGTAGATGACCATGTTCTTGCTGTATCCTCATGGGTCAGAGTGAGTTCTGGTCTCTTTTTCTTCTTATAAGGGCATTAATCCCATCATGGGGGCTCTACCCGATGACCTCATCTGAACTAATCACCTCCCAAAAGCCACACCTCCAATACCATGACATTGGGGGTTAGTGCTTCAAATAGTGTCTTTTCGGGTTTTTTTTGGGGGGGGAGGTTGGTTTTTGGTTTTTAGGGAGACACAAACATTCAGTTCATAGCACCAAGTCTCAGAGAGGTAAGTGACTACGGAAGGCTATAGAAAGTATTTGTGACGTCTATATTCGTTTGCTTCATGAATGGGTTTCCTTAATGCTACTACCCATTTTGCTTTATTTTTTATTGTTGGCTTTTTAAGTTTTTTTGTTTTCATTTTGCCACTGGAGCATTTTAAATTTTTCTAATGAGACCTTACAAGAAACCTCAATATCTCAGACAGATCAAAGCAGAGCTGCTTGGGTTGAAGAGGAAGGGAGAACAGAACCCTGTCTGCTCAGCCTCACACTCCTCATTTCAAACACACAAAACACCACTGAGGTTTAAACACTGCTGTTGCTCCTCTCAGGAAGAGAGGTTGGCCATTCGTGGTCCATTTCCTGTCACTGTCCCTCCAGCCCCGGGCTCAGTGACTAGAAATAGCTCTGAGTTCAAATAGAGAATTAGCTATTCATACCCAAATTTATCCATGGCCACGGTCCAACATTTCTGTTCCATAGAACTCTTGTTCATCAGGATATTAATAAATGAGAAATGAGAAAAATAAAGGTTTTGTTAATGGTGTATTTCTTATCTCAGCTAAATATGGGAAACAATAAATTTGTGAAAATTAAAAACATTTCTTACCTACGTTAATACAGGGAAGTATTGTGATTCTCCAAAGAAGAGGTATAGTATCTAGAATTTTCCAAAGATTTGACCAGAGTCCTTATTTTCAAATTGCATTTCTCAGGGCCAGTCTCTTGGAGGTTTTGGTTTCATCTTTAAATGCCTAACCATTTGGCTGTCATGGAACCAGGATGAGTTGGTTCTTAACCAACGCTTTTTTGTTGTTGTTGTTTTTAAAATAAGGATTCTTGTAAAGCTTGTAAATCCCAGAAGAATTGCTAAACTCACCCAGGAAGGGTAAACCTCTATGGATCCCTTACATCTGAAAGATCTGCTTTATGTATTTCTCGGGAAGGTAAGGTTATAGATACTGCAGCTCAGAAGAACTCTGAAAAATCCTGGGCCTTGATACTCTCAAGATAGTAACAACAGTAATTACAATTCTCTAATTAAAAGAGGTCTATAAAGTTCAATTGTGAAAGGCAGTAAGGTGAAGGGAAAATTGCTCTCAGATTCACTCTTTTTAAACACTGGTGATTATATATTTATCTCTCAGGGGAAACAAAGGTGTCTCCAAAGGTCTGATCCAAATGAAGAGAAGAACCTAAATTCTGGAGGAGAAATGATTTAGCTGGGGGGAAAGCATCTAGCTGTCCAGGGCAATTTATCCCAGGTAACAGCCATGACATCATTTTACTCTGTCAAAATCAAATGTGTGGCCTGGTTTATATATGTCTTACAGTCCCCTGTTGCCTTTTGCCTCAAATGAAACCTGCTCAGCCTGGAATCTACTCCCTCCTTCAACTGCATCTTTTCTCACCAATTCATTTCTCGCTTAAGATAAATCAGTTACCCGGGGAGCCTGGGTGGCTCAGTTGGTTAAGTGTTCAGCTCTTGGTTTTGGCTCCGTCATGATCTTGCAGTTCATGGGATTGAGCCCTGAGTTGGGCTCTGCCCTGACAGTGCGGAGCCTGCTTGGGATTCTTTCTCTCCTGTCTCTCCTCCTCCTCCGCCCTCACTCCTCTCTCTGTTTCTCTCTCTGTCTCAAAATAAGTAAAAACATAAACTTAAAAAAAAAAAACCTTAAATCATTTACCCAATGTGAGTCTTTGGGGCTTTGTGTTTAGTGAAATTGGAGTAATCCTAACTGTTCTGTCAATTCTGAGGGTTGTGGTGAGAATCAGTTGTTTTGACCAGGACCAAGACTAGCCCACACTTGCATCTTAATTAGAAAAAGGCACCCCTTCTGCAAGTATGCGGGCGTCTGGTTCAAGCTTGGCTACTTGGCATGGGCTAGACTGCAGCCCCAGGCACCCCCAGATCCTGCTACCACCCACCCAGGGGCACACGTAGTATCAACAGATGCAGAAGAACTATGTAAACTAAGAGGCGCTGTCATCAGGCAGGGCTGTGGAGAAGCACTCAGGACCAAGACCCATGTAGGATCTGGGTGTCTTTGCTGGCTCTGCCATAACAGCTGTGTGTCCTGGGCAAACTCAGTGACCTCTTCGAGCCCCCATGTCCTCATATGGTAGATGAGGATGACAGCAGCTAAGATTTGAAGATTAGGTGAGATAATACCTGAAAAGTACCCAGAACGTAGTAAGTACTTGATAAATGTTAGCTCTAACATTTGTAAAGCATGGACAAATGGATTTGCGGACATTATTGTCATTTTTATCGTGACACAGATCCTTTATTCTGGCCAAATTAATCTTCTTTATATAACAAACTACTGGTCAATCTTTATGCCTTTCCCTATGCTGCTTTGCACTAGGAGGCAGGTCAATCCAAAGCTCTCATTTTACCATTCCCTTGGTACTTTCCTGATCACCTACATCATTCTGCAATGTTTTTGGAGACTAGTTATTGGAACTAGTTAATACCTTATGATGTAATGCTAAGGAAAAAAAAAGCAAGTTTCAAAATTGTATATTAATGACCAAAAATAAGTTTAAAAAATAGGCACACCAGTAGTCCACTCTTTGCAGAAGCTTGATATACATGAATTTCAGTTACCATGGGTTAGTTAAATAACAGCAATCTCTTGACACCTTTCAAATTTCAGTTACCCTAGTATATTAACTGTGAGTAATTGCCTAAGTAACGCTTGACTGCTAGCAATTCAGTGCACAGATCACCTTGTAAATGACAGATACATATCGTGATCAGTAACCAATCACATCACTTCTTTCCAAGTCTGTCTGTCATCGGTCATGGTACACCTGCCATTTAGTTCATGTACAGACCACAGAGTATGCGATTGTGTTGCCTCCTCTTCCAGTGATAAACCCACATGTTATTTTTTTTTAATTTTTTTTTAACGTTTATTTTTGAGACAGAGAGAGACAGAGCGTGAACGGGGGAGGGGCAGAGAGAGAGGGAGACACAGAACCGGAAGCAGGCTCCAGACTCTGAGCCATCAGCTCAGAGCCCGAGGTGGGACTCGAACTCATGGTCCATGAGATCGTGACCTGAGCTGAAGTCGGACGCTTAACCGACTGAGCCACCCAGGTGCCCCCACATGTCATTTTTAAAAAATAGTTAATTGATTGGTCGACAATGGTCAGTAGATGCTAACTGGTTGGTCATCATTGGTCAACAGTGATGAAAGTGCAGCAAAGAAATGAAAAGTAGAAGTGAAATTTTAATCCATATAAGTGGAGTTATAGAAGAAATAGCTGACTATAGCATGATTATATGTAAGTGATGGGTCCCTGGGTTCTGCTCCTGAAACCAATACCACACTGTATGTTAGTTAACTTGAGTTTAAACAAATAAATTTTTTTAAATGTTATAGATAAAAAAAAAAAAAAAAGGAAAGAAACAACTGACTGTGGATGTTGACACTGCCACAGTTTGAGAGACCCTTGATATGGAGCCAGAGGAACTTGGGGAAGGCAAAATTGACATAAATGACCAAAGTGGTTGGGAAGAGAGGGATGGAAATGTCCTAGAGGAAGTGATGCTGGCAAAACACACTTGACATTAAAGGAACTCATGAAGATATCTCACATTGAAAGTGCAAAGAATATGGGGCGCCTGGGTGGCTCAGTCAGTTAAGTGGCCAACTTCAGCTCAGGTCATGACCTTGCAGACCGTGAGTTCGAGCCCCGCTTCGGGCTCTGTGCTGACAGCTCAGAGCCTGGAGCCTGCTTCGGATTCTGTGTCTCCCTCTCTCTGACCCTCCCCCATTCATGCTCTGTCTCTCTCTGTCTCAAAAATAAATAAATGTTAAAAAAATTTTTAAAAAAAAGAGAAAATGCAAAGAATAAAATACCGGAAGCTGATCTAAACTGAGAGAGGAATATGACAGTTTGCCAAGGCATAGAAAGGATTGCTCTGTAATGCAAAATAGACAAGCACTACTCAAAGTACTTTTCTTACATTTTTTCATAAAGAAATGAAGCACTTTATTGTTCAGTGTTTCTAATATTTTAAGGGTGCTAAATTTAATGAGTACTAAAGTCACATTTTGCTATTTTCTATTTCCCTGTACATTTATTACCAACAGTAAGAGAGTTTTCAATGTTTTGACAAAAAACCTTAAAGGTCACAGAACAACGGGATTTCCCCCCATTGATTATTAAAATGACTTTGCATGGTTTCGCTTTACATGGTAACTTTTACAGTCAAACACTATCATGCAAGGTGACAACTGCCTGTACCTTCTCTGAATTGTAACTTATTTTAACTCTCTTCTCTGCAGTTTTTAATATTTTCAAATTGTTCTACAATTAACACTTGTTACTTTTATTATCAGAGAAGAAACTGTTATTTACAATAAAATTGGTTTAACATTCAGCTCCATAGGGAATATTGTTGGCCCTCTCTCTCCTTGGCTCAGGACCCCTTAACCAAAATATAATCAAGATATCTTGTTGCTGATATATAGTTCTATAAAGCCATTTGGATTATTGTCTGGATTTCTTAATGATATCAACAAAATTAAAAGTTTTGTGTATAGAGACATTATATATATAAAGTGTTTTCCTTCCTATCCCATGGAGCCCTGAATGGTGTTCTGTATATATAATCAATGCCCAAAAAATATTTCTAACCTTCTTTCAAAAACGTGACAGCAGTAGCTGGGAGAAATTACCCCAAAAGCAGCAAGGAACATAATTAGTATAGAGACATTATATATATAAAGTGTTTTCCTTCCTATCCCATGGAGCCCTGAATGGTGTTCTGTATATATAATCGATGCCCAAAAAATATTTCTAACCTTCTCTCAAAAACGTGACAGCAGTAGCTGGGAGAAATTACCCCAAAAGCAGCAAGGAACATAATTAGGTGATATTTGAACACCATTTGAAGAAATTTCATGTACAATTATTTAAGTGTTTTACTCATTTAATTAAAAATTAAGTTGTTCTTCTTCACACAACACTATCGTTGAGAGTCTAGAGGCCTTCTATGTCATGGTGGTTACATTTTTCATTTCCACAGTAACTGTAATTCAGCCTCAGAGTCTTGACAGATTTCTTTGGAGTATAGCACGTGGGGTTGAATTTTTTTTTAATCTCTGTATACATACAAAAGCATAGTTATGATTGTTCTGGAAACCACAATTTCTATTTCTTAAATAGTATTCATTAAAAATTAACAAAATATCTCACAGTTTTTAAAATGTATGCCCTTTGTTAAAAAGACACGAAATGCGATGAAAGACAAAATCCGTGCATGCCCGGTTGCAGCACCTGATGTCTTTACGGATTCACTCTCAAGTCGGCTCAGGCCCAGGTGTAGGAGCTCGGGGAGGTAGACAGAGGTGGCAGGTGGATGGTGCCATTTTTGTCACTCACCTTAGTACACAGTGTGTTTTGCAGTTTTAACCTAAACCGCCTTCTTGTTTTTCATGGTCTCCCGAAAAATTGCATTTCATGGCAATGCCCTCAGCCTAGCGGGACAGACATCACCGAGGCCTGTGTCACCACACCCCCGTCTCAGAAGGAGGGGAACTGGAGAACAGAGCAGGCAGAGGGGCTCTGTCCTGTTGCCAGCTAACAGCACGAGATTTCAGCATCTGACAAAAAGGTTTTTGTAGCACAACCTCTAACCCAGCCAAAGACTCTGTCTTCCTTCCGAAATTTGATAATTGCACCTTTTCCTGAAGAATGTGAACAAATGAAAGCAAAGACACACAAATTGTAATTTCAAAATATAACTAGAATCTTGAGCTCTCCCCACCCAGCATTTTACATACATACTCCCCTGCTTGCAGGCTTATTATATGGAACCTGTCACAACTGAGGCACGAATGACGGCTGGCAGTTATACGTTGGCAACGTATATAAACCCCTGTGCCTTTCAGTGGTTTCCTTGAGGTCCCTGCCCTCAGGGAGGCTGTAGTCAGTACGCAAATGTGCCCACAGAGTGAACTCCTATGCTCCAATGGCAAATCCAGTTGATTCTGTTTGCCGTGCTGGGAGCTTGTGTGGCTTCATCCAGCTGCACCTTGACTCCCACTTCTGGAAACCAGAACGCCTTTTTGATATTGTAAGTGCAAAATTGAAGATGGCGATTTGAAATATGTTTAGTTAGTATAAATATATAAAGCCCACCTCTCCACGGCTATAAAATTTCCGCTCCTCCTTCCCAAGAATAGAATCCTCGTATGTTCTGAACCAAAGATAGGGCCAAACGGGTGGGTGTTTCATAGGTGTACTTTTGGGGACAGCGAGGCAGGGAGTGTGAAATGGAAATACCAGACGGAATTATTGATGGAACCTAGGTGAACTCATGGCCTTTCTTGTACTGTATCCAGAGACTTCCTAAGAACGGAAGTCAGTACATGATTGAATCCTCGTCCCCAGCAGGAATCCAATTCCTCACTGCACTTGGAAATGGGAAATAGGACAGGAAGGGTCCCTGTTATTTACAGGTAGCAGGACTTTGGTCAGAACTGTTAAGCAAAAGCAGGATTGACTGCTTTGAATTTTCATTTCTTCCTTGGGAGAAGGTGCTGTCAGGGAAACTGCCCAAAGTTGTGTAGAAGACACAGAGCCGAAGATAGACTGTTGAGTTAACTCTGGGTAATCCAGCCTCAACAGAAGAGGATGGAGTCCTGCACTGTGCTGAAAATTGAAAGGGGGAGTTTGGGGGTATTCTTGAATCCTCTGTACCTCCATCCTCCTCTGGATACCCAGACTTCACAGGGACCAGTGGACCAGGGGTTCTTGGAGTAGACAGACCAAGTAGATGCTTAGAAAATAGGTTTTGAGAGCTTATGAAAGACTTATTTTGCAAAGCTATTTCAATCCTCTTACTCTGAAATTCTGCCTTTTTGAGTTCTAGTTTTAAGCTCAGGCATTATTGCTGGAAGATCCTCTTGAGCTCAAATTTGTTTTCTGGAAATATGTATTATTAGCTCCAATTTCTCCAGATTAGTTTGTAAAACACTTTCACTTTCCCACAACAGAGACTGGGGAATAAGATACTCTGGAATAATGGCACATGAGACTGGGAGAGTTTGATTATATTAGGAAGGATGAGAACAAAACCTGCTTCCAGGGTGAACAAAAATATGAAAGTATTTTTAACAGTGTGAAGATCTACCCCTGGACTAACATGGCAGAAAAAAAAAAGAATATTTAGGGAGGAGAACACAGGGTAAACCCTGATAGCATCAAATCCAAAGGCAAGAGGAGAGGTGCCTGGGGGGTGGGGGCGGGTTTCAGCTGATTAAGTGTCCAAGTCTTGATTTCGCCTCAGGTCGTGATCTCACAGTTCGTGAGTTCTAGCCCCGTGTCGGGCTCTGCGCTGATGGCGTGGAGCCTGGTTGGGATTCTCTCTCCCTCCCTCTCTCTCTGCTCTTCCCCCGACTCAGAAATAATTAAGCATTAAAAAAAAAAAAAGAAGAAGAAGAAGAAGAAGGCAAGAGGAAAGCTATCTGCGTGGAAAACGCTGTTAATCAGGGTGAGTTAAAGATAATATTGCAGGTCAATTACATGCTGTGGAATAGACAACACTAATGTTTCCATTTGGTTTAGACTATGGTTCACTAACATTCTTCAGTTAATAGCTTGGTTTCCTTAAAGTCTCAGGCAAAAAAGGATCTTCAACATTCTGATTTTTTTTAATAGTAAGATATTGCCAGTGATTAATTAATGGTATCTGAATGTGAATGGACTATAAGTTCCACAGTCTTGAATTTATAATTCCTCTCTTTTAGAGTTTGCAGTGTTTTATATGAATTTTGGTTTGTACTTGTGAAAAATGTTTTACTCCTGCCGGTGTTGAAATCATGGCTACCCGCTGTTTTCTGTAGCCGTGAAATATCATGAGTCTTGCGGCTTGCAGAACTTATGTTCTTACTGATGTACCTCTCCTGCCCCTTTGATTAAAAAGTAGCAACAGCAAGAGACAGGGCCTGGGACTGAGACCTGCCATTATTTTTACGTCTCCTTTTGTCACAGTAATTCTCCACTCAGGCTTCACATCAGAGGGAACTATGCAGCTTTTTAAATTATGGAATTTCCAGAGGGACAGCCTGGTGTGTGTGTGTGTGTGTGTGTGTGTGTGTGTGTGTGTATGTGTGTACACGTTTAAATAATGCAGGGAATCTGATGCATAGCCAGAATCAAGACTTCTCACTCTATTGATTTCAGTGAATATCTGCAAACAGTTTAAGTCTGGGATTGGAAGGTGATTTAAACCTCTCTTCTCAACTCGTACTTACCATGTAAGATCCCTGCCATCTGATCGATCAAAATACTTTGTGTGTATTCCTCTGTCTGCCTGATTGTTTCCCCTGTTGCTTGCATGAAAATTACAAGACATAGACTCCTTCATAAGTTACTCACATGGCTGGAGGTACAAAGGCTCCTCACTAATGACTTTTTAAATACACAACTTCATAAAGAGCGGGATTGTTTTGCCTCCTGCGGGTGGTGGCCTGAGCTGTGGCTGAGCCCCGAGGCTCACGGTTACGCAGTGACGCTGCTGTGGCCGTGTGGGCACGTTGGTGGATGAGAGACTCATCCTGAGCAGAACCCCGCTGCCCTGGTTCAAAAGTTCATGGGCGCAGAGAGGGCGGTGGTGGACTTGAGGCCAGACAGAAACGCTTTCTTTCACCCGGGAGAATGCCGAGAAGCAACGTGGCTGCCCGTTCCGCTGGGAAAGACAGCGCGCTGCCTGTGTACATGGGGGTCCTCAGATTTCTTGCTCTGTTTTGCAGCTTTAGACACCCCACAAAAAATTGCATAGCATTTGACCGACATGTAAATATTCCTTTTTTTACATTTTTTTAATGTTTATTTATTTTTCCAAGGGAAAGAGACAGAGCATGAGTGGGAGAGGGGCAGAGAGAGAGGGAGACACAGAATCTGAAGCAGGCCCCAGGCTCTGAGCTGTCAGCACAGAGCCCGACGCAGGGCTTGAACTCATGGACCGTGAGATCACAACCTGAGCCAAAGTCAGACGCTCAACCGACTGAGCCACCCAGGTGCCCCTAAATATTCCTTTATAAATATGCATTTAATATATCCAGTGAGCCTAATTGCAATAGGTAAAAGGGGGCATTCATTCGTGAACTAACATAATGTAGAGTGTACATATTCACTCAGGCATTTTTTCTAACACGTGATAAACACTGCAGTGGGTATTATCTACTCTGTGCCAAGGGATGAACTAGCTGATATGGGAACCCAGAGATCAATCAGATATTTATCATACCATAGAGTGCCTGCCTTATGTTTGTAAAGATAAAAGGTGCCTATAAGTCATTAGGATACAGGGTAGAACAGAGTACGATTAAAGTTCTTTGCTATTTCAGAATAAGGAGATTGGCTCCAGCTGAAGGCAATTCAGAGAGGCTTTCTGGTGGAGGTAGCATGTGCCCTGGACTGTGAGGGATAGATAGGATTTGGACAACACTGAGCTTAGGCGAGGGGCCAGGGCGGGTGGCTTTCCAGGCATAGGGAACAGGGTGAGCAGGGGCACCAGACAGAAGATCTAGGGTGTATACAGCAAATTTGGCTAGAATGTGGGGTGTGTAAGGAGGAAGGGAACCTCTGACACCTTCTGAAGGGCCACCTTGGGTAAGTTACCGAACCTCTCTGTGCCCTACTTTCCTCACCTGTAAAATGGGATAATAATAGTGCCTCCTTCCCAAGGCTGCATGAGAAACAAATGAGTGAATATATGCAAAATACTTAGAATATTCCGTGGTACATAATAAGTTCTCTAAGTATTAGATCTGAGTTATTATTAATGAAAGGGGTGAAGAGATAGCAAGACCAGATGAGCTCTAAGATCCCTCCAATTCTAGGGACCTAGCATGCCGACCCACTGTGAATTTTGAGTGGTCTCTGAGGGGGAGGAGGCCGACTTCCCACTAGACCTGGGGACAATTTTGGAAAACAGTAGGGAGGAGACAGAGGCCTAGAAACAAAGAAAGCTCTGAAAACAGAGGGCTGCTGACCCTTCCTTTTGCTGTTAATATAGAGTCTGAAGAAAAGGGGGGAAAAAAGCCGTGTTATGTCATCCCTTTCTCTCCCAGTGGAGAATCCCCTATTGTGAATTTCCTTCAGCTACTCTTTTGTGTCCTTCTTTGGCCAACAAAGGATTAAAAAAAAAAAAAAAAAAAAAAGAGGGGAGAGAAAAAAACAGCTTTGCTGTAGAGAGGAGGAAACAAAACAAAATAACCAAACTGAAACAAAAAGAGAAATTAAGGTTCTAATCTGTAGTCACAGAAAGTGGCCCCAGGAGCCGAACCTTTATCTGTCCCCTTCACGCTGCCCTCAGAAGCACATGAAGTCTGAGAGCTAATGAGACAGGTTGTCAGGACAGGGGTGTAGGGCAGTCTCACTGGCTTGTCGCCACATCACGTGGCCTTTCTAAGGCAGGCAAGCTTTCCTCAGTCACTCTTGGTCTCTTTTCTTCAAAGTTGGAAGTCAGGTTCTGAATGATAAGTGACTTCCCAGGTAAAATTCTGTTAAATGCTGAAACGCGTGCCCTTAAGACCCTCCTACTTCTCTGCACCTGGTTCCCTTTGGAGGCTAGTCCTCTCTCTGAGTAACCTCCAGGTCCTCCGGCTCTGGAGAGGCAGTCAGGAGTCATGGCGTCTATGTCACCTGCCTCTGGCCAGCCTGATCTCCAGCCATCACACAGGTTCCCAATTGTTCTTACCTGAAAAAAAAAAAAATAAATAAAGTTGTCAGAAGATTTGAAATCACAAATCTGAAAGCCCCTGTGCTTTATAAATTCAAGGTGACATTGATAACTGTTTTAATTTTTTTTTTAACGTTTATTTATTTTTGAGACAGAGAGAGACAGAGCGTGAACAGGGGAGGGGCAGAGAGAGAGGGAGACACAGAATCCGAAACAGGCTCCAGGCTCTGAGCTGTCAGCACAGAGCCCGACGCGGGGCTCGAACTCACAGACCGTGAGATCATGACCTGAGCCGAAGTCGGATGCTTAACCGACCGAGCCACCCAGGCGCCCCAATAACTGTTTTAATTTTTAAAAATTACAGCCCTTTCAATTTTTTTTCTCCAGAAAAGGTATGAAGGAGACGACAGTTTGGTTTGTATTTTATCCCTTTTCTTAGCTCAAGCTCTCCTTTGAATTGCCCAAGGGAGTGAATGACTCGAACACAGACTCAGAATTATGATAGTGGATTTTGCAAAATAAGATATGCTGAAGCTCAGGGGCTTAATTTTTTGCTTCGTTCAGTAACATATTTCAGAAAAGCACCAGTAATTGGGACATAATTTATTTATCAACAGGGATCCAGACTACTCCCTTGCTGTTGATTTCTGAAATCCATTTGACTTTTGCAGAGTGCTATATCCAAGGTGAGAGAGGCTAAAAACAGACATAGAATTACAATTACCAGAGGGAGAAGAGTTGGCCGTGGGTATTTAACCACGCTGGCAATTGGCCACCAAACTGGGTCTTTCTTCACGGCCCCTGACACATCCACTTGTGAAGGAGGTTAATAATAGCACCATACCTACACCCACACAGTTACAGCTAAATAACAATTTCCTTGATAAGCCTTTATTTTTCTGCAATTTAGAATTTAAGACCGCAATTTTATCTATACCGCCTAAGCCCTAAATTTATTTTTGGCCTTCTCTAAGAAAGTTGCACCCATTTAACTTCGCCTGACAATGTAAGAGAAAAATGTTTTTAAGAATACGGATTCTAATTAGCTAGGCAATTTGCCTTTCTCTGAACCACCAACATGTGGCCATTGCCAAAGGCAGGGAGCCAGATGAAGTGGAGCCATGGTCAGATACGGAAGGCAATGTCAAGAGCTTGCAGCGAGCTGCAGTTGCCCGTAGCCTGGGTTAGTAATGTGCGTATTATCTTAATGACTTATTAGCAATTGTCACTGAAATGAAAATTGTGCGATTTAAAAAAAAAAGGATATTTGGGCAGCAATTTTGGGGACTTAGAGGGAAGGTATATTTTTCACCATTGACTTTCAGAAGCAGTTTGATGGCCTGCTATTGACCTTCAAGCTGCCTTTCCTAGCCCTGGGGCTTCTCCTGGCATTTCCTGGGCAGACCCCTCTCCCAGTCTCCCTTGTGCTCTGGGTAGAGCTGAAATGCAGCTTTTGGAGCCTCTGGCCTGGGTTACGTGGATGGCAAACAAACATTACTGCAAGGGAGAACCTGCTGGTTTGTAGCCCCTGGGTCTAAAATTGTTTCTGTGGTGGGAGGCTACCTTTCTGTTCCACTTTTCTATGATATCTTTGAGGAAGCTTTCACTGTCCTGGAGTTTCGGAGATGTCTTTCAGGAAAGAAGATTCTTGTGACTTCAGTAACCTACCTTCCTCCACCTCCTTAATAAGAGGAGACCTTTGCAGAAAATGATTTTGTGCCAATATTTGTTGTCCTATCTCCCAGTGGTTGCTTAGAGTTGGTGGTGAAACTACCAGGTTCGGTCACTAAAGGGCTCATGAACATATTTTGTTTGGTGCATCACAAATATCTACAGATTTAGTGAAATGCTCAAGAGCTGCCTCTAAGCTTGGGTTGCTGCTTAATAAAAACACATTTTTCTTTAGTTGCTTATGCATACAACAGCACCAGTAAAACCATAAATTAAGGACTCTGGGTAAAAGCCTTGAGCCACAGAAGATGTTGTGAAGCTATTATCCACAAAAGGCAAAGAGTAAGACCCCATGTCCAGCAATATACAATGTCCCCAAATGCCTGGGCTTGATATCACTGGGCAATTATAGTCTCCATCACAGCTTAGCCATTTGGTTTATCTACCAGTTTGTTCAACAGTTGATAGCCTCTGATTTGAACTTTTAATTTTCTTTGTCCTGCCTTCCCAGTTAGATTTTAAGCACTGAGTAGACTAGTCATCAGAACCTCTTTGGCAAGCCTCATAACACCAAAATCAACTTCCTTTTTTTTTTTCTTCTTCAAAATCAACTTTTGGAGTGGAGAACCAGATATCCTGCTACTTAAAAATGTCGTCCTCAACATCCAGTTAGCTACCACTGTGCATATTCCTTTAAATGGAAATTCTTAGAAGGGGGATTGATCCCTGACAATCACTCCTTAATGTGAATTACTTTGGTCAGATAGATGCTCCCAGAAAGAGAACTGATTGAGGAAAATGGAAGTAATTTTTGAGCAGCCAGTCCACAGAGGAAAGACTCTGGGGCAACCAGGTGTGTGTGTGTGTGTGTGTGTGTGTGTGTGTGTGTGTGTGTGTGAGAGAGAGAGAGAGAGAGAGAGAGATTATCCAGGAGAAGGAAGGGCTGGAAAGCAAATTCTCACTGATTCTGTAACTTGGTCTGTGAATCTGGTCACATAAGTATGAATGGATGATTTGGAGCAAGAGTGAGCAGAGTATAGCCCTGCCCCCTGATTTTGTGTGGTTCACAGGCTAAGGGTAGTTTTTGCATGTTTAAGTGGTTTAAAAAAAAAGAAGGAAGAATACTATTTTATGACTCATTAAAATTATGCAAAATTCAAATTTCAGTTTCTATAAATAGTTTGGTCAACACACAGCCATGCTGTTTCATTTATGTATCATTTATGGATGTCGTTGTGCTGTAATGGCAGAGTTGACTGCTTGCAACAGAGACAATATGGCCTGCAAAGCTCAAATATTTACCACCTGCCCTGGTAAGCAAAGTCTGTCAACCCCTGACTTAGATAAAGTTTTCTTCTTTGTTTCTTTTTAGCTTTAATGCTTTGGGGTGAAAAAACGTTCACCATTCATAAAATGAGTAAACACCATTTCTTTCCTTTCATGCCTAACCATTTAGTATTGGTTAACATATGTTATATCTACACAATTGAATGCCATAGAATGCTTTATTGGCATGGCACTCTGTGTCCAGTATTGAATCTTCACACACAAAAAATGTTCCAATCAAAAATATCTTAGGGGCACCTGGGTGGCTCAGTTGGTTAAGCTCTGACTTTGGCTCAGGTCATGATCTCACTGTTTGTGAGTTCGGGCCCCATGTAGGACTCTGTGCTGACAGCTCAGAGCCTGGAGCCTGCTTCGGATTCTGTGTCTCCCTCTTGCTCTGCCCTCCCCTGCTTGCACTCTGTCTCTCAAAAATGAATAAAATTTAAAAGAACTTAAAAATATCTTCAAAGATCCATTCCATAATTTAGACATGTTATATCTAAGTGGTGGGGTTACAAATGGTTTCTTTTCTTAGTTTTGCTTCTCTGCATTTCTAAAATGGTTTTCAGTGAACAAATATTATCTTTATAAAAATGAAAAAAAACTATTAAAAAAACCTCTTTTTTCCTTGGTAGAAAAATAGAACAAAATTATTACAATACATTACGTATTTTGTGTTCTTCCCTAAGGGAAAAAGAGGAATTTTCCTGGAGATACTGGAACAGGGGCCTTAGCATCAAACTGCTCACTGGGGTTCAGAAACTAAGCCTGGGGTGCCTGAGTGGCTCAGTCGGTTAAGCGTCTCGCTTCGGCTCAGGTCATGATCTCACGGTTCGTGGGTTCGAGCCCCGCATTGGGCTCTGTGCTGACAGCTCGGAGCTTGGAGCCTGTTTCAGATTCTGTGTCCCCCCTCACTCTGCCCCTCCCCCACTCATGGTCTGTCTCCCTCTGTCTCAAAAACAAACAAACATTAAAAAAAATTTTTTAAAAAGAAAAAGAAACCAAGCCTTCCAGTCATTGGTTCTGTAATCTCACTCTTAGCCTGTTTTCCAAGTCCTCCAGTAAGGAAAGAAAACATCTTCTTAGGGCTTTTTCAAACATTAAATAAAATAATGCATTCGAGAGGCACCTGGATGACTTAGCTGGTTAAGTGTTTAACTCTTAATTTCAGCTCAGGTCATGATCTCAGGGCTGTGAGACCGCATCAGCTCTGCACTGTGTGTGGAGCCTGCTTACGAGTCTCTCCCTCTTCTCTGCCCCTCTTCCTGCCTCACGTTCTCTCTCTCTTGCAAAGAAAAAAAAATAATGCATGCAAAACAATTGGCAACCCATGTAGTGATAGGCACATAAACAATACAAAACTGTCAGTTTCCAGTCTATTTTATGAAAAGTATTTGCTATAAGGATGTCCTGCCTTCCGCATCAATTTGTCTTGTGAAAAGCGGTCCCTAAGTGAAATGTGTGGCGTGAGGAGCAGGGGAAGGCAGATGAGTGAACAGGAGGGCAGTGGGGGATGAGAGTGCCACCTGTCCTGAGGACAGTCAGAGTGGAGTGGTTCAGAAGAGGCATAGGTTTTGTCATTCAGTCAGGAAGCTTCCATTACTGCCTAGAGTAGTCGGGGACAGCTAGATTGCTGGGGAGGGGGCGGGTGGTGAGCAGATGTGTATGTGTGTGACGGTGCAGGTCTTGGAGGAAAATTGTTGCGACAGTTCACTGTTTAGCTCAGCAGTTTTCAAGTGTCTATTATGTGAAAAGTGCCAGGCCTCCCAAGGTGCATAAAGCGTGGCTCCAGAGGGAGCCTCGCTTATAGGTTTAGAGAGATGACTTTGGGGAGAGGGACTAGGCAATGGATTGCTTGTGTGTCCAGCCCATTTTCCAGTAGCACTCCAAGGAATGCTTGCACACTCAGGGTTTAGCAAGAAGGAAGATGATTACTAAAATATTGTTAAAAGAGCCGTGTTTTGAGGAAGTGATTGGGCCAGAAATAAAACCAGTCACTAAAAACAATCTACCGGTAACATAGGGGACTAGATGCTAAATGCTTAAGAGAATGGGAAGAGGTGAAGAGAAGATTCGTGGCCCATTGCATTTCTTTCAGTAAACACCAAGGAGCAGCTCTTGGGTAGGATAATGTCAAGTGGGAACTCTACAGGGTGCCTTATTCTTCTCGTTGTCCTCCTCGTTCTCCTGGTTTTCCGGGGAATACTGCTCTGAAACTTCATTTCCACCTTTACTCTCTCCCAGGCTCTCTCCATATCCATGCAAAGTCCCAGCCTTCTAGACCATTGCTCACCATTGACACTGGCATGTGAATATGGTTCATTCCTTGAAATGATATCCTTGAAGTGTCAATGGCCTATACGAACTGCCATCTCAAGATACACGAGGGGTAAAACCAGACCAAACCAACGACAACCATCTCTTGGTGAAGTTCACTATGTCTCCATCCCTGCCCTCTAATGCATTACGCAGTCATTACTTTTTCTATGCTGTTCACTTCTCTGTAGGTTTCTTTACATGTATTTGTATTATGTTATTTATTCCAATTTTAGGATGGGTTTGTATAAGCAGGCCTTTGCTACATCAAACAAGAGAAATAAATCATTCTCTCTTAATGTGTTTTTGCCTGAAGAATTTAGAGTCAATGTAATTACACCGTTTATGTCTTACCCCAAAGATACATATGTTCTGTTCAAATATATATTCTCTCTCTGCATCTTGGGAGGATGCAGAGAGAGAAAATATATCCTATCATAAAAGGCACTCCAGTGAAACACCATACCCCCGTCTGCAGGAAAGGTACTCAATAGGCAAAGACTATACAAGATTTACTCTCTGTAGGATCTGGAAGAAGGCTCTTTCTACAGCTAGGCCCCCTCTACAGTTGGAGGTGATGTGTGGACCTTGCAAGGACTGGTAAGACGATGTGCGTTATGTTATACATTTTGAGACATACTAAAAAGGAAGATACTTAGAATCACAAAATAGTTTATTCATCTATAAAGGGAATTAAAGTGGGTGTGCTGGAAGGAGCTGGAACCTCGAAATCCCTGAACTTGTGTCCTTCCCACTGCTGAAGCTGGCTCTCCTGAGCCACTCTAGAGTGACAATTAATTACCCAGTTTCCACACTGCTGTCTCCAGAGGGTCAGAGAAACTGGCATCTTAACTGAAAATTGGTGATATAGCCAGAAATGAGATGGGTCAGTTTCCAGAGGCTAGGGAAAGCATGTTCCCCCTGGGGTGAGGTAAGGACCATCCTCTACCATACCCTTGCATCAGTGAGGTGCCTGGAGGTGCTCTGCAAAGAGTTAAGAATGTGGCATTCAGTCTTTAAGCACCTGGAAACAGCTCCTTGGGCTTCTGCTTTGCGGGAAGCAGGATCTTTCCATTCCATACGCATACTCATACTCACATACACACAGACTCCACACATGCAGTAATAAATATAAGCATTCACAAATGCTCATGCACACACATGCGTACCCTTATAAATGCTCAGACATGCATACAGGCAGTCACACACACAAACACAAACATGCACACATGTTCAAACACACACATACGCACATATGCACAGGCCAGCTGGCACCGTGCAGGCCCTTTCCAAGGAGCTATTTCTAGCCCCTTGCCCCCTCCCACCACCTCTGCCCTAATGATACACTGGCCTTCAGCTAATATCTAGGTGACCCTGGCTCTCCGGGGCTCAGCTCGTGAATTATTCCTACAACAGCTTTAAGGTTGCATCTCTAAAACCAGCACTGGAAAGCGAGAAGGCTGATGTTGGGGAGGACAGAAGGGAATGACTCCCTTTCTCCATCTGTGAAACCGTCAGAGCAGAGGAGCTCTTCTGTCTCTTCTGACTCAGAACAAACTATGAAACTGTCAACGTTTGGGAGGCACCTTGGGGTGGAAAGTGTATTCTGCATCCAGTTTAATACGGAGGGGGCAACTGGGGCATTTGTTGACCATGGCAATCAAACAAAGAATTGGCGCCATGCCTGATGGGCTAACTTTAATCTTGACTGACACCAGGGTTCGTCTTTCACTTTCTTTTTTTCCTTATAAACCTGTTTTTATTTATTTCACTATTTTTCGTTACCCATTAATATAGGATTATCATAGTATTGTGCAAATTTCAAGAAAAAAAATACAAGTTAAGCCAATATGTCTCCCACATACGGCCCCCTCCTCAGAGACGACCACTATTAGCAGGTAGCGTGTGGCCTTCCAGACTGCAGACTGTCTGGACTGTATCTTTTCTTGTCATAAATGGCACCCCACTCCATGAACTGTCTTACGACTTGCCATTTTCCCCACTTAATCGTATGTCTTAAAGGTCTTTTTATTAAGGGATTTTTTTTTCATATGAAACAAGTCAGTGTACTTCAAGGGGGTGCCCTTTCCCCATTTCTGCCAAGTGCCACGCTGGGCTTGCGGTTCTGTCTGAGATTCCCGATTCTGGGCTCCTGCCTTTCCCCATCTTACAGTTACAGTAGTCGCTTTGCAGCGTCTCTGGGCTCCCGCCTGTCTGCTGTGGCCGCGTGAAGGAAGCAGAGTCGTCTTACTGTAATTATTTGAGGTTCTGGGCACTTTTCTGTGCATCAAATCCAGTAACACAAAACAGAAGAAAACCATTATGCCTGAAACCCAGCTATTTACTCTCTCCCACACAGCATTTTCTGGGAAAGAGAGACTGTAGTACTCTGGGAAAGGGATCGGCCACGACGTTCAATTAGGTCCCAGAGCCATGACATGCAGTGCGCCCTCTGGGCCCCCAGCAGGGCCATCCCAGGCAAATGGGAACTTTTACCAGGAACACTAGCCCGGTGATTAAATGACACAGATGTGATCAGACGTTGCCCCCTCAAATCCTGGTTCCATCGCTAGCTCTAGAAGCTTGGGTCAGATACTTACTGTCTGCACACCTTATCTTTTTCATCTAGAAAACGGATGTCATAAAAAGTGTAGCTGTTTTGTGAGGGTTTTGTGAAGCTTAGGTGGGAGAATTCACGAAAAGTCCTTAGCACAGCGCTTGGCATGTAGTAATTCCTCATGAAATGTCAAGTGCTGAGTGAGCTTCCCCCACCCCTTCCATCTCTTAGAATCCTTCTCGGTGGTTCCACCCCCTTGCGTCTGCCCAGATAGTCACTCTTTCCCTGTTCAAGCAAGCTTACAGCAGCTGGGAACCTGCCAGCTGTTCCCAGCCTGTCCCTTCCCTGGGGGTGGGAGGGGGGGTGCTCCCTGGAATCGCCCTCACTCACCTTTTCCACAAACCTTTCAGCTTCCTCTCAGCTGCAAGCCCAGTGAGGCTTACCTCCACTCATTCATGCATTCATTATTCATTCTTTCAGCGTTATGTTAGTGCCTACTATGTGCCAAGCACTGATATAGGTAGTAGGGGTAGAAAGAGACACAGTCCCAGCTCTAAGGGAAGGCCAGTCTTTGGGGGCTAGAGTCTGGGTCAATTGGCTCTACGGTGTGTGGAGACAAACACGTGCTCTGATGAGAAGTCTTGTCCAGGATGCCTCAAGGATGCACACCAGCCTTGCCGCGGACCTCTACTTTCTGGGAGACTTCTCCAACTCTCTTCCAAACCTCCCCTTGCATTTTTTATGTCATCAGTTACACTTTCAATTACCAAGTCTTCTTTTTTGTTCTCATTATTCTTTCTTTCATAGCGGTTCTTAAAAAGTGTATAGGAATCAGCCAGAAATGTACATTTGGACCAGGATGGATCCCAACAAGCTGAGCAGGAGCCTGGTTATGAATGTCCCAGCCTCTTGGTGTCAGGTTCTCTGTAAGAACCAAAGAGACAGTTGGCCACGCTGATAAAAGCAGTCATTAATTCCCTTATTCGTTGCATCAAAATTAGTGTTATGTGCTGTTGCACATTATGGTTTGGGGCAGGGAGAGGCATGATCTGTTCTTTCAAGATTTCACCAATGTGTGGAAGAAACCAGCACCTGAACAATAGCAATACCAAGGGGTAAGCTCCACATGCATCTTGCTGTGTGGATTGATCAGGAAACCAATGAGAAGAAACTGGGAAGGAGACAGGAGAAGGGGGCACAGCAGAAGAGGTAATTTGATTGCTGAGTCTCAAAGGATAAGAGTAATTCCCAGGCAGGGAAGGAGCCGAGGAAGTAGCAAAGGGGGAATGGCATTCCTGGCAGAGAGAAAGGCGTGTGTTAAATCCAAGAGGTATTAAAGGGTTTATGGCCTGTTGGAGACTGGTGAAAAGTTCTGTGACTGGAACTTAGTTCACCCAGCCAGAGAGGATGGGGAGAGGCCGGCAGGAGATGGGGCTCCAGAGAGGTCGGTTAGTCTGGATTGTGCAAGACCTCATCTGCCATGTTAAGGATTAGGGCTTTACGTTTGAGGTTCTTAAACACTTCTACATGGACCCTTTGGAAAATAGGATAAAAATTATGAACCTTCTTGTCCCCCCAAATGCCTGGATACACACACTTTCAGGGCTTGAAGGATCTGAAGCCCCTCCCTGTTCCTCAAGCTAGGCAGTGGGGAAGCCCCAGAAAGTTTTAAGCAGGAATGTCACATTCAGTTGGAGGACTGGGTTCTGGCTCTTCCGCTTCCAGGTGTATGTGGCTCTAGTGACATCTCTGTGCCAGCTTCACGTCCCTGCAGCCCACCTTGGATTTCAGTGCCATTGAGGTGGACAGTTCCGTGCAAGCTCTGACGTGTCCTCACGTTGGCAGTGTGTCTTCTGTGACTCACACATAGGCTTAGTCCTGGGGCAACCCCCAAACCTGAAGACCCAAGGGTGAGGAGTGTCAGCGCATAAATGTCCCAGCCTCACTTTTTCTGGGTTACTGTTCCTCCAACCACTTTCTGTTTTCCAAGAAATTTAAAACTCCCTCATAAGCTGATAGCCCTATCGCATTCTCCTTTTACACCTTAAGAAAGACCACCTTTCTTGATGGTGATATTTTTCTTCCATTTATTTTTTTACAGTTTTTGAATATTCCATAATGAAACACCAGTTACTTTAATAACGAACAAAATACTTGCAAATACTACCAAGAGGGAAGACAAAACAATGTTGTATTCAGTTGACGATTACCAGCCGGACATCTGTCTGATATGTTGTATTACTTAGAGTAAAAAGTTTTAACTATAAACTTAAAGTTTAAAGTTTTAAACAAATATTAAATTGGGGTTGTTGAGCATTGAAAGAAATTTGAACCAGAATGGCTAACGTCCGTAAAACTGGGATTAAAGATTAAATCGCTTAAAAATCACTTTTAAGTTTTTTTAAATGTTTATTTATTTTTGAGACAGAGAGAGACAGAGCATGAATGGGGGAGGGCCAGAGAGAGGGAGACACAGAATCTGAAACAGGCTCCAGGCTCCGAGCTGTCAGCACAGAGCCCGATGCGGGGCTCGAACTCACAGGCCACGAGATCATGACCTGAGCCAAAGTCAGAAGCTCAACCGACTGAGCCACCCAGGTGCCCCTTAAAAATCACTTTTAATTGACCAAGTGTTTTGACATGTGCACATGTTCCATTGCAACATTCTCTACAAAAGTCAAAATATTCAGAGTATGTGCTATGATCCTAGTTTATGTAAAAAGGGGAAATAATGCTGAGTCCTCGTTTTGAAAAAGTGTGTACCCATCTTGGTACCAGGGTTAAAAATGGTTAAACACTCTGCAGGACTAGGAGATCCAAGTCTACCAAGTGAACTAAAGTGTTCGTCTTTTTAAGTGGTCAGTTCATTGAAAAGAAAATTAGGGAAAACGGTTCACGGCTCTGACCTTGACTTTCCCACCTCTCTGTGCTTATGGCTTTGTGTAGATAGAGTCAGAGTGTCAAAATCTACTAGCTTGCTTAAATATGGGCATATAGGACAAGTTGGATTTGGGGCTTGAAGGCAGGACACTGTGCCAAGACAAGTACAATTATTAGAAGAAGAAATCAAGTAGTCTTTCCATTGCTTCTTGGTGCTATGTTATAGGAAATCCATGTTTTGTGGTCTCTGAGCAGGGTCTCCAGAGAATATCATGGCCAGGAATCTCTTGGGAGAAGTGGAAAGGGAGGAGACTAGGGGGAAGTAGAAAGGGAAACACAAACGGGAAATAAAGAAAATTTTTTTAATGTTTATTTATTTTTGAGTCGGGGGTGGGGGAGAGAGAGAGAGAGTGTGCGCACGCGCGCAAGTGGGGGAGGGACAGCGAGAGAGGGAGGGGGACACAGTATCTGAAACAGGCTTCAGGCTCTGAGCTGTCAGCACAGAGCCTGACTCAGGGCTTGAACCCATGACCCGCGAGATCGTGACCTGAGCTGAAGTCGGACACTTAACCGACTGAGCCACCCAGGTGGCCTAAGAAATTTTTAAATTTAAATCTTCCTAAAAGCATCATGGGGTCTTGTTTTGTTTTCATTGTTGTTGCTCTGTTTTGTTTTGCTTGATCTTGTTTTACCAGAATTTCCCACAGAAATTTGTAGAATGCCTTATAAAAAGATCTCAAAGACTAGAGAGAAAGGGCTACTTAACTATTTAATCAGTTTGTGGCAGGGTTTCAGTTCCTCCTTCAATGGCTTTCCAGCACATTGGAATCATCAGGGCAACATTTAGAAGACTGATGTTTGCCCACACCCCCAACCCCCACTTCAGTTTCTGATTTAATCTCGTGTGACCTTGACATCAGGATTTTGAAGATCTTCCCAAGAGATTCTAAAGTGCAGCCAAGATTGACAACCACTGTTTTTAGCCACTACCTCTCACATACTAATGTGCACACAAGTCACCGGGGAACTGGTTAAAATGCAGATTTGAATTCAGTAGGTCTGGGGTAGGGCTCAAGTCTGCATTGGTAACAAGCTCCCAGGTGAGATACAGATGCTGCTGGTCTGAGGACCACACTCTGAGAAACAAGGGGCTAGAGATCTCCGAGATCTTTTTGTGCTGTTGATGTTGTCATTCTACCAAGTTGCTGGATTTCATGCCTTTAAGTATCACTTCATTAGGACTCAAACAACTCTGAACATTGTGGTGTGAGTAACTGACGGGCTCTTATGCAGTCATGAGAAGTTATGTTTCTGAAGATTGTATGGTAATAATGAAGGAATTTTAATATCATGATGGGAAATGAAAGTAACAGTGACATAAAATTTTATGTGATCAAAAAAATGTCAAACAAATAAAAAATGCTTGGAAAAACTGGGAAGAATTACAACAAATGTTAACAGTGATCCTGATGGTGATATTTTTCTTCCATTTATTTTTTCTAGTTTTTTAATAGTCCATAATGAAACACCAGTAACTTTCACAATGAGCAAAATAGTTGCAAAAGAAATGTCTAAATATCTCCAGGTTGAAATACCAGAGTGCGTGGAACATTTTCATATATCCAATTTTGTGTTTATCTCTGCCTTTCTTTTATATTTTTTCCAAATTTATCAAAATGTAATTGACACATAACACTGTGTAAACTTAAGGTAAACAACATGATGATTTGATACACACATGGGTATTGCAAAATGATTACCACAATAAAGGTAGTTAACATCTCCATCATCTCATATAATGGCCTATTTATTTCTTTATTTTTGTGGTGAGACCATTTAAGATCTACTCTCTTAAAAACTTTCAAGTGTATAGTACAGTATTGTTAACATAATCCCCATGCTATACATTAAATCCCTGGAACTTTTCCACTATGTAACTATGAATTCGTTTATAATTTGACCAACATTCTCCATTTCCCCCAGCCCCCGGCTACTGGCAACCACCATTCTTCTCTCTGTTTCTATGTTCTGCTTTTTTTAGATTCCACATATAAATGAGATCATATAGTGTTTGTCCTTTTCTGTCTGACTTATTTCATATACTCTAATGCCCTCAGGGTCCATCCATATTGTTGCAGATGGCAGGATTTTCTTCTTTTTGTGGCTGAATGATATTCCATTGTATATATCACATTTTTTATCCACTCATTTGTCAATGAAAACTTAGGTTGTTTCTACAATATCTTATATTAATAAAAAGTACAGCTAGAAAACTAGAAGAGACAGAGCTGAGTCTAAAACTAGTCTCATGGTCATAATTAGGTTCTTTTCACCAAAACGTTCTATCTGTACAAAATATCATCTTTGTTGGCCAAGAGACACATGAAAAAGAAGGTCAGCATCACTAATCATTAGGTAAATGCATAAAAAAAACACAATGAAGTGTCACTTCACACCAGTCAGAATGGCTAGTATTAAAAAAAAAAAAAAAAAACAAGAAATAAGAAGTGTTAGTGAAGATGTGAAGAAAAGGGAACCCTCATGCACTCTTGATGGGAACATAAATTGGTGCAGCCACTATGGAAAACAGTACAGAGGTTCCTCAAAAAATTAGAAATATTATATGACCCAATAATTCTGCTTCTGGGTATTTACTCAGAGAAAACAAAACATGAGTCCAAAAAGATGTATGCATCCTCGTGTTTATTGCAGCATTATTTACAATAACCAAGATACCGAAGCAACCTAAGTGTCTATCAGTAGATGAATGGATAAAGACAATGTAGTGTGTGTGTGTGTGTGTGTGTGTGTGAGAGAGAGAGAGAGAGATGGAATATTACTCAGCCATTAAAAAGAATGAAATCTTTCCATTTGCAACAATATGTGTAGACCTAGAAGGAATTATGCTTAGTGAAATAAGTCAGGCAGAAAAAGACAAATACCATGTTATTTCACTTACATTTGGAATATAAAAAACATGAATAAATCAACAAGAAGAATCAGACCTATAACTACAGAAAACAAACTGGTGGTTTTGAGAGGGGAGGGGAATGGAGAGGGTAGGCAAAGTAGCTGAAGGGGATTAAGAGGCACAGACTTCCAGTTAAAAAATACGTAAGTCAGAGGACTGAAAATCATAGCATTGGGGATATAGTCAATAATATTGTGATAACATTGTACCGTGTGACAGATGGTGACTACACTTACACTTGTGAGCACTGAGTAGTATATAGAAGCATCAGATCACTATGTTGTACACCTGAAACTAATATGATATTGAATGTCAACTATACTTCAATAAATAAATAAGAATGTCATCTTTGTGCTTGTTGAATAACTCAGATAGTGCCCCGAATTGTAAGTAGTCACCTGAGACAAGGGAAGGATAGCTAGGCCAAGTACAAGGAGTGCTGAATTCTGGTCTAATCTTGCCAGGTTACTAGCTACATGACCTTTGGTACATTGCTTAAATTTACTGAGGTCTCACTTTTCTCTTTTGTTAAATGAGTGATAATAGAAATGCCTACGTCATAGGTCATCACAAAGGTGAAATGAGGTAGCGGGCCCTCGGTGACTCATGTAACCTCTGAAGGTCTGGATTTGCTCATCCAGGATTGACAAGGGAGATTAGAAGATCTCTAAGGATCCTTCAGACTCTATCTCGTGACACTAGAGAACTGTACTTTTGGAAAATCTGGAGAAACAAGATCATGTGGCCTTTGTCCAGATGGCAAGTAAGTGCCTACAGTTCTTCGCACTGTACCATGCAGCGAGGACAAAATGAGTAACCCGGGGGAGCGCCCGGTCAAATAATTCAATACAACATGATATGTGCCATAATGGAGATATAGATAAAGTGCTCCAGACTCCCAGAGTAGATGTAGTAGAGATGGTGATAAAGTGGGTCTTGAAAGGGAAGAGGGGGAAGAGGCACGCAGGCAGAGGAAGTTCATGGGCCAAGGCTTGGGAGCATGAAAGACCACGTGTGGTGTGGCTGGAGCAGATGTGGGTTGGGGGTTAAATCGTAGGTGCATCTGAGGTTCAGACAGTTTGTGGAGGGCCTTTTTGGCTACAATGAGGACTTTATGGTATGATCTTTGAACCAGGGAGTAGAATAACCGGATCTGTCACTTGAAAAGAAACCCTCAGAACAGTGATGAGGAAGGTGATCTGGAGGAAGGGAGGCCAGGTGGATGGAGGCCATGACAATAATCCCCGCAGTGGTGACAAACACAAAAGGGTGTATTAGAAACACTTGATAGGCCTTAATGATTGTTTGCACGGGCTGGCACGGGCAGGGAATGAGGAGACAAGGAAATTAAAGGTGCCCGTGACCCAGATAAAAAGTGCTGGAGGAGCAGGACTGGTGTGAGAAGTGCTCATACGTTCGGTTTTTAGGTGGAGCGTCCAGGAAGACAGCACAGATGTGTGGGTACATGTACCTCCAAGATGAGAGGCAGAGAGATGAAAGAATCTGTACGCTAGGGCGAAGTGATGGGTGGGTCAATGTTTGTCTCTGAAAATGCCAGAAGTTTCTAAGGCAGCATGTCTCCAAATGTAGGCCAAGGACAGCCTTGCCGGCATTACAGCCCCTGGTGGTGGGCTCTACCCAGGCCTACTGAGACAGAATCAGCAAGATGAGTGACAAGCATGAGCATTTATAGCTCAGCAAGTCCTACTCTAAGCAAAAGAGCATTTTGATAAACTCATGGAAGCTATAGACTCAGTACCGTCCAATGGAAATGTAATGTCAGCTACAAACGTAGTTTTAGTTTTTCTCGTAACCATATTTTAAAAAGGTAAAAAGAAGCAAGTGTGATTAATTTTAATTATTACATAAATAATTATTTATTAAGAAATAAATTAAATAATTATTTGAATTATTTTACTTAATCCAATGCACACAAAATATTATAACTTCAACATTCATCACTGTAATAATTGTTGAGATACTTCACATTCTTTTGATCATTCTAGGTCTTCAAAAGCCAGCTGGAATTTTACACTTACAACATTCTTCAACTGAGGCTATACTATATGAAGTGCTTCGTAGCCACCTATGGCTACTGCATTAGACCTTGTGGCTATAGATAGGTCCCACGACTCTGCCCTGAAAAATATATATGCACACAAAATTTTCCTAGAATTCTGGGGATTCTTTTAGCCCCTGAAGTATACCTATGCTTGGTTAAGAACTCTTCCTTTTAGAGGCACCTAGGTGGCTCAGTCGGTTAAGCATCTGACTTTGGCTCAGGTCACGATCTTGTGGTTCATGAGTTCAAGCCCCATGTTGGGCTCTGTGCTGACAACTCAGAGCCTGGAACCTGCTTTGGATTCTGAGTCTCCCTCTCTCTCTGCCCCTCCCCTTCTTGAGCTCTTTCTCATAAATTCTCTCAAAAATAAATAAACATTAAAAAAAATAAATGGTAAAGCAATAGTCCTTTAAAAAAAAAGAACTCTTGTTTTTAGAGACTTTAGGTTTCTTGAGACTGGTTCTGGAAATCCATGGCTTTCTTCAATATTATGAGGGTTAATTTTAAATATTCTGGTTACACAGAATATAAAGTAATGTACAATTCAGAATGACAAGAATTTATTCTTGCAAATAAAAGGATTTTATAAAAGGATGTATTGCCCAAATACATCTTTTTGGTTTGTAATTCTCCGGTGGACTGTCTACACTGAAAGATGGATTTTTACATTTTCATGGGACACTTTGGGTTGCAGATTTGGTTTGTTAACCCTGTGGATATTGTTTCCAAGCCAGACAAAAGCAGAGTTATAGGCATCATTTTCTAGGTTGATAATTTTAAAGCTGATTCATAATTCTGCAAATTTTTTAAAATTGGTTTTGGCGGTTTCTTTTCCCCTCACCATGGTCATACACAAATTTCAAAGAAATGGCCGGAGGCACTACTTCCTTCCCAACCACCGATGTGTCCTCTCTTTAAAGCAGCACCCTCATAAGGGGGATTTCTTTCTGAATCTCAGGCAGAATTATTTTTAGAGGCGGCAGCATGTTATATTTGAATGAGTGACCCTTCCTGTAACTGGCCTGTTGGGATGATCTGGCTGTGGCCTCACATAATTACAGACCTGTGCCAACAGTCTGGGGACCATCAGCATACATGTAAGGCCTCTGAATCGAGGATATTTGGTTAATTGCTCACAGGTGTTTTCTCGTGCTTGTGAATACGTGCAGCCTATGAATTTTACAAAACTTGGCAGGAAGAAGGGCCGTAACGTTGAGGAGTTTCTTAGATTTACTCAGCTAATTAATCAGGCTGGGTAGGGATTTGGCTCCTCTGTTGAGGGACCTAATGCATTTGGAATATGACTGAAGAGCAACCTATACTTTTGAAGCAGAGTTTAAGTGCAAAACAAAAGGAAACAGAGAAAAACTTTAGTAAGCTGCTGCCACCAGAAGCTTAGTGTAGTGGCCCAGCCTATTCTGGGAGCTTTGCAAAGATGGGTTGGCCCTGCCTCTGCAAAGAAATGGTGCTAGATTCTAAAACACAGCAGACCGTGTTGGGTTATGAATTTTCATTTCTAAGACTATGCCTATAGTACAAGCCACACCGTTCATTCGTTTTTCTGCTGGCTACTAATGATCATTATTGTTGGCACAATGGCCTTGAAAAGCGTGGAATGCTCATCAGAAGAATCCTATATTAGATTTATGTAGAAGTTTATCCTAAACAAGTAAGTATGACATTACTGGCTTAATATAAAATTCAAAAGAATGTCCGGATAATTGCCCCAGGTGATTTCTGTGACAGTTTATTCACGAGGATAAAAGTATAGGGGCTAGGTTAAATGAAATGTACCTACAGCCAGTTGGAACACATCATTCCGCCCAAGAAATTAGGGGGAAAATGGTTTTGCAGTTCAGTTCAACAAGCATGGGTGAATGTCTACAAAACCCCAGGTGCTGATGTTAAGGAAGATGAAAAGGACATGGTTCCTGTCCTTGAGGAGCTTAAAGTTAAGGGAAGAGAGAAAAACAAATAGAGAATGTCAGTTGAATGCACTAAATGCTGTAAAAAAGTCTTGATTCAGCCATTGAATCCGGCAACCTTTCATGGAGAGCTGAAAACAACCAAGCCTGATTATGAAAGGTCAGTAAGAGTTAGTCCAGCTGAAAAAGCTGGTTTTCAGGGCAAATATTACCAGAACATGAAGAACTAAGTGGAGAGTGGATGGGTGTGAGGCTGGAGACTGAGAGATGAAAAGATGTAGGGATCTTATCAAAGATGGGGGAAACTTAAATTTGCTTATACGCTGCAGGGAAAGATCCAGCAAAGAGGAAGAGATTAGAGACATGAGCAGGTCTTGGCCAAGACTGTAGAAGACATGGTTATGAAGGACTTAGTTTGCTTCAACTGAGCAAAGGACCACAGGGTGCATGTAGAAAAACTTGCGACACATTTGTGCTATACCACATCGCGTTTTCTGCTGAAGTAGGAGGTGACATTATCTACTTAAAAACAATGGTTCTAATCCTTGGCTGTCTACTGGAATCATCCGCGGAGCTTTTAAAAACGCCGATGCTTGGATCCATTGCCAGAGAATTTGATATAATTGGCCTGTGTTTTCAGAAGGTCTTGGGGAGACTTTAATAGGTTGTCAAGGTTGAGAACTGCTGGCTCAGACTAGACTGAAGGGGTTGAGGAAAGTATCAGATAGTCTAGAAATTGCCACTGAGGGGAATGGAAAAGGGAATTAAGGGCGAGTGGAATCACTGTGAAGTGATGTTCAAGACCAGGTGAGTCTTCAGAGCACAGATTTATGAGAGCCCTGATCTGCAAAGGGTGATTTTGTTCTTTCTCCCCGCCACAGTGTAAGGCCAGCAAAGTAGGCTGGTGGTGGGACTGGTCCGAGGTGGGGTTTATGCAGGCTCGAGGCACAAGAAAGGGGTCAGGTCAGCTCCCTGCAGTCTAAGGCTGGGCTTGGAAGAAAGCGAGACAGGGAGCAGCCCAGCCCAGTTCTGCCTCAATCCTCTATTTCCACTAGTGGAAGTTTATATCAACAGGAATCTGGACAAAAACAAAACAAAACAAAAAAACAATCAAGTAAACAAAGCACTGGGAGAAGCAACAGGACCAGACGCTTCCCCACTTATATCACTAATTGCCGGATAACCTAGAGGTGGCTGAACATGCTTCCTATAAATCTGTGTGACATTACATGTCAGAAACACATTTCACGCCCATCCCTTTTTGAAAATCACCGTTCATGCCTATGAAATAAAAAGGCAGGGCACGGTTTATGAGGGGTATGTCTTTCCCATTGGTCGTAGAAAGCGTCTCCTAAATCACAGGAGTGCTATATGCTAGCTCCCTTACTTTCCACAGGGACAGGCAGCATTTTTCTTGCTAAGGCAGTGGCCTATTATTGAACTGTTTTGCATGGACACAGTGAGTCATTGTTCTGGCAGAATTCCCTGCTTTCCACACACATTTTTACCTACCTTTGGAATGTGGGAACACTGACCTTGTATATGATAGCCTGGCAGAAAAGTGGCTCTGTCAGAGGTTTTACTACTGAACAGCCCCGGGGAAGCAGGGAACAGAAGGGAAGGGAAGAAGGAGGGTGGGGAGGGCAGTGGCAGGGGATATAGAGAGAAGAAAGAGAATGGTGACCAAGAGGAACAGAAATCATTCCACCTGCAGTATTCCTCAGTATGGGAAACCTGACTGGGTAGAGCTCAATACGTTAGAGCGGTATTTCAGTAAGATGATCAACATGAAAATATACTTTTTATTTAAAAAAAAATGAATACTATGTGTGTACATGTTTGAGACCTTAGATAAGTTACCTAACTTCCATATCCTTAAAATAGGATAATAACGTTACTTGCTTCACAGGGTTGTTATGGGTATTAAATGAAGCAACTGGAACACTCCTGGGACATTATAAAAGAGCAGTAAATGTTAATTGTTGTTATTGTTTTTCTATATTTGGCAACTCTGAACTTGAGAACCTTAAACTACTTTTCCTAACTTGTTTTTTTTTTCTTTAAACTGCTTTACTGTCTGTGAAAGGGGGATGCAATCATCTGGTCAATAGGTACATAAATTTAAGGGTATTGGAATACTCATGCACTTCTTATTTTATTTTTTTTTATTTTTTAAATATTTATTTATTTTTGAAAGAGAGTGAGAGAATGGGGGAGGGGTAGTGAGAGAAGGAGACACAGAATCGGAAGCAGGCTCCAGGCTCTGAGCTGTCAGCACAGAGCCTGACACGGGGCTTGAACTCATGAACTGTGAGGTCATGACTTGAGCCGAAGTCGGATGCTCAGCCGACTGAGCCACCCAGGAGCCCCTAGAATACTCATGCACTTTAAAGAAAAAAAACATGCAATGTACAAATGCATTACAGTGATGATCCTTTGTTCACAAGTATTGATTGAAAGCATATTAATGTTTTATATGCCTCTCTGAACTAGGACATGCATGGTATCTGCCCTCATAGAGTTTATAGTCTTCAGGAGAAGTTAAACATTATATATAATACAATAAACAATATTATTATCATACAACATAAATACACAAATCCCCGATCGATTGTGGTAAGCGTATTGAGAGAAGAAAGCCAGTTATTATATTTAGGAGTGGAACTACATTATACTATATTTAATGGGAACTACATTAGTTTGGGTACAAAACTTTCCAAGGATTGACATTTAGTTAAGACCTATCTGAGGATGAAAAGAAACTAGTGAGTGTCTGGGGCAGGGGTGTGGGGGTAAAGGGGCGGAGGAAATGTTCCACATCATTTCACATACCAAAAGAAGGCCAAAGGCAGCTAGAGTTTAGGGAGCCAAGAGAGAAGGGGCAATAGATCTAGACCTGTGTTAAGGAATTTGGAACAAGAGCACAACTTGCCCATGTTCACTTGTTTTAAGGGTTGCTCTGGTTGCTGGATTGGAGGGAGGCAAGTGTGGAAGAAGAGAGACCAGGTGGGAGGCTACTGATGAGTAGCCCAGCAAAGAACTGATGGTGGCTTGGGTGGACCGGAGTAGATGGAGATGGGAAGCAAAATAGGCAGAGTCAAAATAGACTGTGGGAGTGAAATTGACAGGACTTGGTAATAGATTGAATGTGAATGTAGATGGTGCAGCCACTGACAGAAATGAGGAAGTCTGTAGGAGGAACAGGTCTGGTAGGGAAGATGATTACTTGTGATTTGCTGTCAGAATCATTTAATTGCAATGCAAATTGTTTTAACCCATTGCAATCAACAGATAATTATTGTAATACAATTATGAATGTATATATTTTGTAAAACTGACGAGGTTTCATCTGGTGCAGATATATATAAAGTTGTAATATTAAGGAAGTCCAGATGATCCTTAGAATCCCTATGTTTAAAATGTTTCAAACGATTGTGAGGCAATAAAATATAATCAGTACTGTCAGTTTAGTACCCGCTTGACTATTATTTTGACATCATTTAAACTTAACCATGGAGAGTACAGCTCTGAACACAGAGCAAAAATTTCTCATGACAGAAGTTCTATACTGAAAACTCTTGGTCTTGGTTCTGGAAAATGAAGAGGCTTCTGGTATTTTATATTAAAACATGAATATTCCTCATATCTATACAAAAGCTGAGCAAGATGAAAGAACACTCATTTTTAACAAATGCACAGGAGGCCAGGGCTCAACAAGTGACCAACTGTTACAGTATCCCTTCCACAAGCATGTGGTGTGGGTGACTGTTTATTAAATAGCACAGTTGGGCTTTGAGGTGTGAAGAAAAAGGAGGGGGAGAAAAAAGGAAGAAGAATAAAGAGGACAAGAATGGCAAACAAGAGGGGGAGGTGGAAGGATAGAGGGAAGAGGGAAAAAAGGGGGAGGGAGAAGGAGGGAAATGAAGGAAGAAAAGGAGGAAGAAAAAAAAACAGAAGAGAAAATCCTGACATTCACTTCTAATAAATCTGAGGCCAATACACAAAGAAAAAATGCCATTTGGAAGAGCTGTCATAAATATGATCAGAAAGATTTCTTCTCAATTACCCCATAAAACAAATCTTCCTACCATCACCACCTTCCCTAACTACTCTTCAGGGGCCAGAGACAGATGGGGAATCAGAGAATATACCAGACTCAGAGCATAAAGGTTTATAGCTAATGGACAGTTTATGACTGGAACCTAGGACACAGATCAGTCCAGATGTTTGGGGAGCTCTGTACTTTCCAACAGCTGGTCCACTGTACCTACCCAAATTACGTCAGCTGCTTTGTATACTTTTTGGAATATCTAAAACATCTCATCAGCTGGATTCCATGTGTTTTCTTTGGGGATACATCAGTACTCCATGAAAAAAAAAAAAAAGGTTAGAAGGTGAAAAGAAAGGCGGACTTGAGAAAAACAGACCAGGTCTTTGCTTATGACAACTGTATTCAAGTTGTCTCAGAAGACAAACAGGAATTATCCCTGTGGTCACCATGTCGCACATACCCTTTTCACTTTCTGAGGTGACTGGTAAATAGCTGTGTGACAGGGCAAATTCATTCACCTCCAGGAGCCCCAGGTCCTTCATTATAAGATGAAGTGACTGAACTAAATGGTGTCCATAAGACTTCTTCCAGGTCTGTCATTTGACTTTGACTTGCCTCCCTGGGAACGCTGTGTTCAAACCCCATGGGAATTGGCTTGACTTGCTCTGTGGAGGTCATCCAAACCCGATTTCCACTCAGCTTGTTCTGTGATTTCTACTTTTAAGTCAGCCTGGGAACTTCTCCTCTAAAATTTACAACTGGATGAAATAAATCCATCAAGGGCAGCTAATTAGCACGAATATAGTTGCCAGCAGTAACTTATGAGGGAAATTCTGTAAGGATGAAGGGAAATGATTCTTCCCAGACACAAGAAAAGTTCCACTGATTTGGCACACAGTTGGGAATTAGTTGCCAAGACGTAGGGCGGAAAGGTGATTACTAGGTCTTTTTCTCTGAGAAAGGTATGATTCCAAAGTGGAAATGGACAAAAGGGCCCCTGTGTCCTTCTATTTAGGATGAAGTTAGGCTACACCAGTCAGACCTATGTATGGGCCATCAAGGCAGGGCTTCTGGAACCAGCAGCTGAGAGTCATCATCTCTTGCTCCTAAGGATGTCACCCTTCCCAGGAAGCCTTGCCCACCTACCAGCCTTTCTCTGGCTTGCTGAGCAGTGGCTGTCCAGACCAGCAGAATCTGGCAAAACAGGGTAACGCACAGACCAAAGCCACCACTGCTCCAATGGGACTCAGCTATTTCCAAGGGCTCCCTTTGAACATGAGTGACCACAGCTCCTATGGGCCAAGATTCCCAAGCCGTGTTCCCGACACATGGTCGGTTGCAAGCCGGCACCAGCCTTAGAGAGCTGGGCAGTGCACCCACACTTGTCCTCAAGTTCTGACTTTTCCAGAGACGGTCCCCAAGCAGGAAGTAGTAAATTCAGGGAGAAGCAGCATCCAGGCCAGCTGACTTTCCAGAGTTTGCTGATAGAATCAACTTTGTTTGCTGCAGTGGGGCTCTCACATCACCACATTCCAGGGCTGAAGTATAATTACTTTAAACACAGAGTGGCATTTAACCAAGCCACTGTTTATGTGCCTAAATCAGCACTCAGAGGAAACTGCCTTTTAAATCAACTTTTTGATGTTGCCTCGACAGTGCATGTGACTTTGGCAGGGAAAATAAGCCCGGTTATTTGCGCTTGACGTATGACTCAAAGGCTCTGAAGTGCTGTGCTGGATCCAGTAGCCTGCCCACAACGAAGCTGTCTTCTTGTCCTCGCTGGGCCAGCCATGCCAAGCAGCTTCACGTGGGGGTGGTCTTCTGCCTTGCTTTCCTGCTTGTCTTTCTGTCACGTTGATGAACTGACACAGTGTGACCCACCAAGACGAAGCTATTGCGTGGATAACACTTCCTTAGTCCACCGGCACCTCCAGATGCAGTGTTTTACCCAAAGGACAGGCACCCGGGTGGTCTTTTTAAGCAGGCTTTCCTGCTGCTCCTTCCTAGGTTGGTTAAGAAGGATCTTTGTGAAAGCAGACCAGAGAGGACTAACTCTAGTGGATTACGTGGTATTACTTACAGATTCTTGGGTCTCTAAACAGAAGATGCCTGGGGCGCCTGGGTGGCTCAGTCGGTTGAGCGTCCGGCTTCGGCTCAGGTCATGATCTCACAGTTTGTGAGTTCGAGCCCCGCGTCGGGCTCTGTGCTGACAGCTCAGAGCCTGGAGCCTGCTTCGAATTCTGTGTCTCCCTCTCTCTCTCTGCTTCTCCCCTGCTCATGCTCCGTCTCTCTCTCTCTCCTTCAAAAATAAATAAAAACGGGGCACCTGGGTGGCGCAGTCTGTTAAGCGTCCGACTTCAGCCAGGTCACGATCTTGCGGTCTGGGAGTACGAGCCCCGCGTCAGGCTCTGGGCTGATGGCTCAGAGCCTGGAGCCTGTTTCCGATTCTGTGTCTCCCTCTCTCTCTGCCCCTCCCCCGTTCATGCTCTGTCTCTCTCTGTCCCAAAAATAGATAAACGTTGAAAAAAAATTTTTTTCAAAAATAAATAAAAACACTAAAAAAAAAAAAAAATTAAACAGAAGATGCCTTACACACCAATGACTAATTTTTATAAGATTTAATTTATATTTAAAAATGACTTCTAGGGAGATAAAATAAAAACCCGCACAACAGTACCTTTCCTTGCAACCCGCTCTAAGTAGGTCGATGTGATTACCCCCACTTTAAGATCAGGAAACAGAGATTCTCCCAGGTCCAGCGGGGGCAGAAAGGCAAGGAAGTTGCAAAAGTTGGAGTGGAAAGACTCTACCTGGTCCCAGCATGTACAGTTCCAGAGGTGACCGACATAAATAGGGTGAGTATTTAATTGACGGTGCAGAGCGGGACTGTTTTGTTTTGTTTTGTTTTCAGAATGAAAAGGGAATTATTAAAATTTAAACAGGAATAACAGGCATAACCTGGGGCTTTCTGGCAAACCCGGATGTGTATCCCAGTCATCCTGCAGCCTTCATCGGTGATGCCATATCTGGGTGAGCCCTGAAGCCAATGAAGCTTCTGGTCCCTAACTCACACGGGTCCCTGTGCATGCTGGGAGTGGACTGGACTTGTAGAGCATTGTAGGTGTGTAGTGAAAACTAGACCATGATCAGGAAGCGTTTCTGTGTAGAGCATCCCTGATAATTCCCCTGAAGATGTTTTTGGAAAAGTTCCAAATCCCGAAGGCTTCAGTTACCTGTTGTGATTTCTTTCCTAAGTAATTGTTCATACATGGCCTTAATTTTGCACACATGATTTGTTATGCTTTTATTTATTTATTCTTATTGTTTTAATGTCTATTTATTTTTGAGGGAGAGAGAGGGGAGGGGCAGAGAAAGAGGGAGACAGAGGATTCAAAGTGGGCTCTGTGCTGAGAGTGGAGGGCCCAAGGTGGGGCTCAAACTCATGAGCTGTGAGTTCATGACCTGAGCCGAAGTCAGACACAATCGACTAAGCCACCCAGGTGCCCCTCTTTTTTTCTTCTTTTTTTAGAGAGCATCCTTCTCCGCACCCTCTGACTCCTACACAAATTGTATGAGCCTCAAGTTCCACAGTTTGTGGTAAGGGCACCTGCTCAGGTGGCACAGTCTGGGGAGAGAAGTAGGGACCAGCATCATCCCAGTAGGGTGTAAATCACATTATTTCTTACTCTCATCATATTTATACCAATGTAATTAGGATGAAATGATCACTAAAGGCAGCTCTAAGAGAAGAAAATCAATCTCCCAGCTGGAGCTGAGGGTCATAGACAAAAGAAAGAGGTAGCAGTGGCCTTGCTTTTGAGTCCTTGGATATAGGAAGAAATGTAGGAGAAAATGGTGCATTGCATGTTTGTGAGCTTCAGGTCCTTTTATATTACTCACTGATAGGGCTATTTCCTGCCTGAGAACTTTACTCTGAGTCAGTCCTTGACCCCGCTTCTGCTGCTGCCCAACCCCCAACACATACATACTCTGCTCAGGCTCTAGTGTATTTGCTCCTATTCACAATACCCTGAAGATTCATCCGGACCAAGCCTTAGGAGACCTTCAATCTAATTCTTTGTCTGCACTGACTCATTTTCTGGCTTTGTCATTTTTCATAAGCTCTTCAGTTCTCTTGGATGTGCGATGAAAATGATTTAATACCTCAAGAAATAGGAGATCAAATTTTGCTCCTCAAAAAAAAAATAGGTCAGATCTGAAAATCAGCTGCCCTCTACGCACGTGTTAAAATACCTTTGCTCTATGGACCGTGAGAAAGGTATAGGTGATTGTTCAAACAGAACAACACAAAAATGATCTTGGCGGAATTCCTTTTCATACTTCAAGAAATCAGGGGCACCTGGGTGGCTCAGTCGGTTGAGCGTCCAACTTTGGTTCAGGTCATGACCTTGCGGTTTGTCAGTTCAAGCCCCTCATCGGTTTCTGTGCTGACAGCTCAGAGCCTGGAGCCTGCTTCGGATTCTGTGTCTCCCTTCTTTCTCTGCCCCTCCCCAGCTCATGCTCTGTTTCTCTAAAAAATAAATAAACATTAAAAACATAAATAAAAAAAAAGAAATGAAATGAGGTGCTCTCGTTTCGTTACCACCTGGGTACACTGGAGAATCTATGCTTCAAAGAGCTATGCATTCTGAACCAGTCTGCCATCGTGTTTCCTATCCTTAAAATGGGCTCCTGAATTCCACAGGTCCAAACAGTCAAAATTCATTATATTGTATAAACCAGAGTACAGCTGATGACTCAGAGCTAAATCCTGACAATCACTCAGCCCTCTCTGTCACCCAGCTCTATCACCTTTCCTATTTTTGTGAAGGTCATGCACATTTTCTCATCCCTCTGGACATGCTTTTCTCCTATTAGAAAGCCGCTTTACCTCTTCTCCAACTGGACTGTACTCCTCATTGTCCTTCAGAGTTTTCCCGGCTATCACAGTTTCCTGGAAGACTTCACCGTTGCTGTCTTCCTCCCGTCACCATTAACACCTAGTTCACGATCATATCATATTTCTCTATACCGTATCATCAAGTTTTATTGACTGGACCATGAGCAATCTCAGTAAACACTGCATTTACTGTAGTTGCAGTAGACATCCAATAAATGTTGAATAAATGAACAAGTGAATGAAAGCAAGATGTCATTAGAGAGCACTTATAAGGCAAGAACTGTGGTTTAGTGGTTCCGGAAATAGATTAAAAGAATTTCCTATGAACCTTACTCCGGTGTTTCCCAACTTAGAAACAGTAGCCCCTATTGCGAACACCATATAGACAATACTATTCATCAGTTGGGATAAAAAATTTCAAGGGTCTCCCAGACCTTTGATCTATCAAGGGTAAGTTAGAATCTCCAATTTCTGAAACTTTCCCTTACCGCCTTCATTCCTGCCCATATTAGTGCTGCCTTCCTACAGGTGCCTGGATGGCTCAATCAGTTAAGTGTCTAACTCCTGATTTTAGCTCAGGTCATGATCTCATGGTTCATGAATTCGGGCCCTTCATCAGGCTCTGCACTGACAGTGTGGAGCCTGCTCTCTCTCCCTCTCTCTCTCTGCCTCTCCCCCTCAAAAATAAATAAATAAACTTAAAAAATATATTGCTGCCTTCCTAAAAGCAAGATGAATTTGTAGGATGAGTGTATATGATTGTGTTATCCCATTGTGGAATATATATGTCTATTCCATTGCTCCATCTTTAAAAAAAATGTTTTTAATATTTATTTATTTTTGGGAGACAGAGAGAGACAGAGTACAAGTGGGGGAGAGACAGAAGAGAGGGAGACGCAGAATCTGAAGCAAGCTCCAGACTCAGCACAGAGCCCAATGTGCAGCTCAAACTCATGAACTGTGAGATCCGTGAGATCATGACCTGAGCTGAAGTCGGACGCTTAACCAACTGAGCCACCCAGGCATCCCCTACTGCTCTGTCTTTCATAAAATGTCTCTGCTAGGCTCTGCTTAGCCAGGGACATGGGCACTGTCTAGATCTGCTTCAGTCCAGCCTTAGGGGCACAGAGTGGTGTTCTTTACTTGCCCTTCTAAACTGTAGCGCTGAGACAGCTAAACATCAGCACCAATATTTTAAGCTCAGCAAGTTAGTAAAATGAATTTTTTAAATCCAAATTAGAGCTGAGGGAGCTTGGGAACATTTGTCTGGAATGCTAACTTGCCTTCATAAAACTCACTAAAATAATTGCTCACCCCCCATCTTGCTCGATCAAAACTATAATTAAACACATTGGAGATTTTTCAAGTTGTCCAGGTAGCAGGAAAACTATAATGACAGTAAAAAAAAAAAATTATACTATATCTAGCAACTGTACTTGAAAACTATAAAGAGTGTTAATACCATCTCTCCTGTTATACTAAAAATTCCCAACATTGTTATAGTTTTAAAACATCATTTGCCACTCACCCTGTCGCCAGCATTGTGTGTGCTGAAGGGGATGAAACAGAGTAGTTTGGGAGTATTTTCATTACCCAGATCAGTAATTTGAAGACTTGGTGTCTTACTTCCAACAATCCGCATATTTAGAATGGGATGAATTTGTGTGTGTGGAGGGGGAGATGATTATATATTTTTCCCATTTAGCTGAAACTAATTCAGAAGAGCTTCAATAATTTCTGCTGTTGCGTTTTCAGAGAATAAATGACTGAAACTGAAAACAAAACCCAGAAATTCTGATTTCTAACCCTACATTTGTCCTATGACCCTTCTGGGATTCCCCTGACTTCTTCTGTTCCATTCCGTTCCCTTCCGTTCCCTTCCGTTCCCTTCCGTTCCCTTTCCTTTCTTTTTTTCCCTTTCTTTTCTTTTCTTCTTCTTATATGCTGGCAAAAAAAAAATAGACAGATTTTTACCCAAGACAGGAAGCAGTACCTGAGTAACTATTCCCTGGACCCTGACTGGAATGGAATCTCCTTAGTGTCACAGGCTGCCATAGGATATGTCACTGTAACATTCAAATCTTTTTGCTCCCCAGCAGAAACCCCATCACACTGACCCATCACAGGTGGGTGTCCTCACTGTTCTTCAATGCAACATGCCCATTCTTACTTCCAGGTCTTTGTAGAATGCTCTTGTCTCTCTTCTCTGCTATCCAAACCGTGCCTTCTGTGAGGCCCACCTAGGCCTGGCTTCATTTGAGAAAGTTATACCCATTCTCATCAGCTCATAACTGCCCCTCTCTATATTCCCTTAGCATATACTGTCTAAGTCATTCTTTTTATAACTTAATTCTGTTCTTTTCTCTTTACTGAATTAGGAGCTCCTGATGAACAAGGTTCATGTCTTATTTGGGGGGAGGGGTTGTCATATCCTAGGTTTATTTAGGCATGAAGGAGGCAACTGACAGTGTTTGTTTAAGTGGCCAAAAAAAAAAAAAAAAATCTAATCCTTGATGATACTCCCAGATTTGGTGAAGAGCAAGATAGCATGATGGAAAGCACATGAGTTCTGAGTCAGACAGAATTTTTTAATCTCCCTTGTCCTCAGGTATTTGGGTTTTTTTCCCCTGTCAATAGGAATAAGAAGACTTAACTTGCCTAGTTATCAGGATTAGAAATAAGAAATGTGAAATTCCATGTACAGCGCCTTCTATATAGGCGCTCAATAAATTGGAACTATATAGAACTTCTATATAGGCGCTATAGTTCTATATATACTATATAGAACCTATATAGTAGGTTCTCAATAAATTGGAGTTATTATTGGTTATGAAACCGAGACCTGGAAATAATGATCCTATTTTCTGTTAATTTACCAAACAGATTAAAGAGTTTTGAGATTTCTTTTACTTAGGGAAAATAAAAATCATTGAGTGCCATCACTTGCACTCACGATCAGAGAACTCTAGAGGGAAAATGGGAAAGATTGAAGTTGCCAGGCTTGCCCGTGCAACCTCTTATCATTATTAATCTGGGGACTGGGTTGTTTTGCACAGTTAATATAGCAGCAGTCACATCTCCACAATGAAAGATTTTAAATCATATTCCTCTGTAAATCATTCATTCCATTCTCAGGATTTCTCCTCTGCTACTCTTGCCTGATGTCAGATTAAGAAGATAAACAATTCTGAAACATACTGAAGAGAGATTTTAAAGGGATTTGATATATAATGATGTGCCTTAAGTAAAAGGATGAGTTTTAGTTACTTAAAATACATGCATATATCCACCACATGATAATGTCACTGATCCATCATCTCATGTCTCTTCCTCAGTGGAAGTGATGCCAAAATCTTTGCATTAAATGTAAAGTGAACAAAACTGCTCCTTAATTGGCTCTGATGACCTGGTAAGCTAAATACAAATGGTCCTTTTATTTTCAGCCACTCCAGTGATTTCCAGAAAATGAAGAGTCTGAATTGTTCTGGCTGTCTGAAGCCTATAGCTAGAGCTCAGGTAAGTACCCTATAAAAGAAGAGAGTCCTGTTCAAGAGAGTCTTATAACCTGGTGAACAATTTATAAAGCACTGAAGAGGAGCCCAGGACAGAAATGTACAGAGAACCAACTTATTGGCTATTCTTGAGTGAGTCATATGCCATGTCCCCTGTGGCTTTTCCATTTTTTAAAAAATGAGGGTGACAGTTTTTGCAAGATATTATCAGGAGGTCTGTTTAGATGTACGGTGTAGTGACTGAAGACACTGGCTTCGGAGTCAGAGAGACCTGGACTTGAATCCTGGTTATGTTACTTATCAACTGTCACTTTGAACAGAAAACCTCTGTGTTACTTTTCTCATTTGTAAAAAATGTGAGTAATTATTGCTCCTGCTCGTAAGATTAAATAAGGTGCCTGGGACATCGGAATAGATCAGTTACCATTGGCTATTATTTGTAAAATACTATAAGCTTCTTATAGAAAAGAAGCCCATATGATTCAATATCTGAATTATTCACCTGGCAGGTACAGGTTTGGGAGGGTATTTTCAATTTTTTAAAAGTAGATTTTAAATAGGCTTTTACTTTAAATAAGCACCATATGCCAAATTATGGTTTAGTTGACTCATACATTTCTGATTATTCTTGATATGACTGTAGAATGGCAACCATCAGTATTAGGAGTATATCACATTTATCTGCATGAAAACAGTGCTTCTTCTCTCTTGATAATTTTACTCTGAAATACTAGGGCTGAATGAAGTGAACAGGAGAATTATTAAATTATCAAGTTCCAAAATAGTCAAGCTTCACTATTGTTTGAGATTCTCATCCACATTCACTTTCTTCCACAATGTAAGTTGCGAATTAATAACCTTAGCTTCTCAGGTATAAGTTTGTGAATGAGACCTAGAAAGAGGTTTTATGAGTTTCATTAGTATAAGGAAAATAATGATTGAAGCATAGGGTTTTCCTTGGCTTAAACTATTACATGTAAGGGTTAAGATACTTCAGAAGGTCTAGTCAGATAGGACACCCTGGTGCACAGATGACTGAAGGACTAACAGATAGCAAAGCACAGCCCAAGGAGGTTGGAAATCAAGAAAAAGGGAGAGTGAGGGAGAGGTGAGGCAAAGAGAAACTTCTGGGCAAGATGAAAAATGGTGGGATGGCTATCTTGGGTCCAGGTCCTCAAAAGACCAGACCATACAGGCATCCTACTGTCTCCATTCCTGCTATTGATAAACAGAAGTAGCTCTGGAATGCTCATCTCTCTCCTGTGGCTACCATCAGCCAATCCTGCTTCTCCCCTTGCTCACCACCCCATTCCTTACCCAGTTGGAAAGTTGGAGCTTTGGAGTTGTTTATAATCAAAGTTATGAAATAATAATATTTGAGCTTAAAAATTTTTTTTAATATTTTATTTGTTTTTGAGAGAGAGAGAGAGAGAGAGAGAGAGTGTGTGTGTGTGTGTGTGTGTGTGTGTGTGTGTGTGTGTGTGTGTGTGAGCAGGGGAGGGGCAGAGAGAGGAGACCAGAATCTGAAGCAGGCTCCAGGCTCCAAGCTGTCAGCACAGAGCCCCATGCGGGGCCCATGAACCATGAGATCATGACCTGAGGTGGAGTTGGCTGCATAACCAACGGAGCCACCCAGGCGCCCCAATATTTGAGCTTAAAGACAGATGTGGGACTGTTTCCAAGAATACAGCCTGATGATGATATCCTCTACAATCTCTGACTGTTACTTTTGATGTGGAGATCATCTCATTAACTGCATAATGATAAATATTTTTAAAACAACTTTATTGAGGTATAATTGACATATTATAAAATCTATTTTAGGTGCATCTATAATTTCATGACTTTTTAATAAACTTAGAGTTATTTAATCATCACCACAATCCACTTTGAGGACATTTCCAACATCTCTCCAAAAATCTTTTATCTCTGTTTTCAGTTAATCCCTATTTCTACACCTGACCCCAGGTGACTACCAATATCTTCTCTGTCTCTATAGATTTGCCTTTTCTAGACATTTAAATGGAATCATCCAGTAGGTCTTTTGCATCTGACTTCTCTCACTTAACATAATGTTTTTGAATTTTATACTTGTTGCAGTCGTTTGTTCCTTTTTACTGCTGAATACTATTCCACCGTCCATGTACCAAATGATAGACATTTGGATTGTTTCTAGTCTTTTGCTATTATAAATAATGCTGCTATGAACAGTCACATACATGCCTTTGTGTGGATATTTGTTTTCATTTCTCTGGGGTAGATTCCTAAGAACAAAATTGCTGGGTGAGGTGGTAGGTTTAACTTCTTAAGAAACCACCAAATTATTTTTCAAACTGAAAAATATATTTTACCCACCTGTGAGAAACATAAGAGGATTCCGGTTTCTCCACATCCTTGTCAACACTTGCTATTGTCAGTCACTTCAATTATGCTCATACAGTAGGATCACAAACATTCCTCATGGACCAGAGTCTCCTTACAACTCGAAACAGGCCCTTTGATGTCTATACAAGCAGAAAAGGAATGCTTAGTTTCCATTACTTGTTTTGGCCAATTAGAATAAGTTAAAAACAGAAGCAAAAACCTAGTACTTGATGTGGGCAGGAGTAGAGGCTCCGTGCTTACCTGTATTCTTCCTCCAGCTACCTGGACAGCTGCTTCTCCAATAGATTCTCATCTGCTCCGACAAATTGAAGCAGATCCCTTTAGGATAAGCCTTTCATGGTGCTATATCCTGGTATCATGTCAAAGAAAAGCCCACACATTCAGGGAAGTCATTTATTCTTGATTTTCTTCCTGAAATGATGGGATCGAGTGATAAATAATGCAAGCAGAGGAAAAGAAAAGAAAGCAAACAGCTCAACATCTGCCAATTGCCCACATACTGGATATGAGATGAGTATTTTCATATTTTTCACATGGTGAAATTCTCATAATCCTTGAGGTAATTTTACAATCACCGTTCCACAGGTGAAGAGAGGTTAGGTAAATAGCATAAGGACACACACTTAGTAAGTGAAGCTGGGTTTTAAGCCCAGGTCACCTAGTTGGAATCCAATTTTATTTCACTGTGCCAACTGAGAGGAAAAAAACAAAGGATGAAAATTCTGATGAGCAGGGGGAAAAGTTAATGTAAATGCTAACTAATGAGAAAATATAACAATGAGATTTACAGTGGTCAATTATTATAACTACATTGTACAGCCAATAATTATCTTGTGGTCCAGGCCTTATTTCTGTAGTTGGGTGCCATATATATACATATATGTATATACACACATGTATATATATGTATATACACACATGTATATATATGTATACACACACACACACACACACACACACACACAAAGTTCAAACCTTGGGGAGGAGGAATCAATCTCACAGCTTCAGGAGGAATGGGGAGAAATGGTGTTCTTGTTTATTGAATAGGCATTTTGATTTTTCCCCCAGCTGAGAAAAGATTGTTCATCCCAAGTACTTGCCCAGATAGTGCAGCGAAAATCCACAGAGACATTTTTACCACCCAGAGTGAGGAACTAAGAAGTTCCAGAATTAAACTGGTACATTTTTTGAGTAATAGTTCTGCTTCCCTCGGGTGAGTGGAATCTTTACTGATGTCATTGCCACCCACCACCACCTGGCATCCCTGCATGGTGGCGGTCACAGCAGTGTAGAGATGGAGAGGAGCAGTTAGAAGATGCTACAGGGCGCTTGGAGGAACTCTCTCTCTCTCAAGACGACAAAAACATACATTTACAGATTTCACAGTGGAGGCCTCCTTAATCTTTGTCTTTAGGAATATTTGATTTATGTGTTTCTTACTTCACTTGTTTTTCATATATGTTTATGTGATCACCATGAAAGAAAAAGTGAGAACTCATCTTTATGATGCCTAGTTTCTTTTTTTTAATTTTTTTTAACGTTTATTTATTTTTGAGACAGAGAGAGACAGAGCATGAACAGGGGAGGGGCAGAGAGAGAGGGAGACACAGAATCGGAAACAGGCTCCAGGCGCTGAGCTGTCAGCACAGAGCCCGACGCGGGGCTCGAACTCACGGACCGTGAGATCATGACCTGAGCCGAAGTCGGACGCTTAACCGACCAAGCCACCCAGGCACCCCTATGATGCCTAGTTTCAACAGAAATGTCACTATTTCCTGAAGTTCTTCTATTCCTTAGAGCACCAAGTTAGAGGTTGTTCAGGCAAGGGTTAGAAATGTGGTAAAAGGGACAGGGGATGAGAGATGAGAATATGAGTGATACATTCTGAAATTACTTTTTCTCTAGCGACAGCCAACACAGGTAATTGGGGATTATTTTAATTTTTACCAGTTAAGTTCTTCAAATTTTAAGGCTTTAAGTTAAATCCTAACTGGCAGCATTTTGTTACTGGGCTCATATCATGTACTTAATAGCACTTATCTTTCAGTGGGATTAAAACTAAGAGTGAGAGGAAAACTAACAAATGTGATTATTAAAGTGCTCTGCCAGAACAGATGGTTATTGGTGTACCTAATCAAAGCAGTAATAATTGTAGCAAAGATCAGTGCACTTCTCAAACTATGTTCCAAAAGATGTTAATAGGGGATCTGTGGGGAAAAGAGACCCGACTCCATAATCAGATAAGTTTGGGAAACACAGAGTAAAGTTTGTGTAATACCAAAGAGCCTTTAATATGTTAAATGTACATTATGAGCCTCCAAGAGGGGCATGTTGCACAGAGTATTTCCTGAACTGCTTGAATTGAAAAGAAAACCTTTTTTTTAAGTGTAGTTGACACACAATGTTATATTACTTTCAAGTGTACAACATGGTGATTCCTCAAGTTTATACGCTGAGAAGAAAAACTTAATCACGGGAACATTTTGTAAAACATTTTGGGGAAAGACAGGAAATTTGCAATTGCTTTAGGAGTATGGTTTCTTGTCTATTCAAAGTTCACACACGCGGGAACCTCTTTCCATTTCACCCACATTCCATCTCATATCGCCCATAAAAGGACCCTGACTGGTAAACCCATAGAGCGTAGAAATATGTTAAAGGAGAAATGAAATCTATGACCTTTCTAAATCTGAATTTTCTTGTAAAAGCCTAAAGGGCCAACCTGACTGAGCGCTGCTTAATGGTAGTTTCATGTGAAACAGGAATTTTTCATTGAAAAAACAAACTAGGGGTGCCTGGGTGGCAAAGTTGGTTAGGTATCTGACTTTGGCTTAGGTCATGATCTCGCAGTTCATGACGTCAAGCCCCGCACTAACAATGTGGAGCCCACTTGGAATTATCTCTCTCTCTCTCCCTCTCTCTCTGCCCCTCCCCCACTTACACAAGCACTTTCTCTTTCTCTCTCTCAAAATAAATAAATAAACTTAAAAAAAACCCTCTAACTCATATAATAATGAAATGCAATGCATGGCACTTATTTAGATCTGGATTTCAACAGACCAACTATAAGAAGACATTTTGGGGATACATAGAAAGCTTGAAGGCTAAGGAATTATTAATTTTGTTAGGTATGATAATGGTATCTGGTTATGAACAAAATGCCAGTTTTTAAGGATGCATACTCAAGTGTTTTGTATGAAATGTTAAGATGCTAAGGATTTGCTGTAAAATCCTTTAAAAAATAGATGAAGCAAATTTGGCAAAATATTAATAACTTCAATCTGAGTAATGGGACAGGTGAGGATTTTATACAATATTTTTCTGTAGGTTTGAATATTTTGGTGTTGATGAGTTTTTTTTTTAATGCAAAATAATCAGTCAGCCCCAATCTATGAAATCAGACTCTCTGGAGACTGGTCCTAAGAGTCCTCTGTTGTTTCCCTCCTCTTTGTCACTCGCTCTTTTTAACAATCCTACTATCAGCGGTTTTTAGTGATGAAGGCTGAGATGCTAGCTTCCTCTGGAATGCTATAGCCTTTACACCTCGCCTAGTCATTCATGGCCTGGTATGTTGTTTTTTAAGAGCTTACAAAGCAGTGATGTAGGCGTGTGAGAGAGTTTTAATATAGCAAAAAGCCTGTTGTGAAGATATGCAGGTTAAAGCTACAGATGCTAACTAAAAGCTCAACCATCTCATTAAACAAGTAAGTGTAATGTGGCTTGTTTTTACTAATTAGTTTTGATGTTTACTGTTTGTAATGCAAACACATAGTTGAATTAAGAATGAAAAAGTGAATAACTTGTCATAATTATAAGGTAACCATAAAATTATAATCAAAAGTAATGTTACATTTCATAAGTCAAACATATAAAAGCAAACAATATAAATAATAATAACTAATCAATTCTAATATGTGTAGCTAAAACTAAGTTGCTTAGAGAATGGCATTATGCATAATTAACCTAATAAAGTTACATATTATACTTCACATATTAAATGAGTCAACTTCAGAAGTCACAATTTGATACATCTTCTTAAAAAAAATGCAGTGATGAACACAGAAATTTAGTACATGCAGAATCTATGCTATTAATCCATATCATCTGCACTTTTAAAAAAATATTTTTTATTTATTTTTGAAGGAGAGACAGAGCATGAGCAGGGGAGGGGCAGAGAGAGAGAGGCACACACAGAATCAGAAGCAGGCTCCAGGCTCTGAGATGTCAGCACAGAGCCTGAGGCAGGGCTCGAACTCACGAGTCTTGAGTTCATGACCTGAGCCAAAGTCAGACACTTAACTGACTAAGCCACCCAGGTGCCTCCATATCATCTGTACTTTCAAAAATCCATATTGTCAGGGTGCCTGGGTGCCATAGTCAGTTAAGCGTCTGATTCTTAATTTAGTCTCAGGTCATGATCTCACGGTTGGTGAGATTGAGCCCCATGTCAGCACGGAGCCTGTTTGGGTTTCTCTCTCTCCCTCTCTCTGCCCTTCACCTGCTTGCGTGCGTGCTCAGGCACTCATGTGCACTCTCTCTCTCTCAAAATAAATAAATAAACTTTAAAAAATCCGTATTGTCATACTTTGGAAATGTTATGGAAGAGGATTTACGGAACATGCCTGAGCTTCATACCCGTAGTTCATATGGTCTGTATAAAATGGATCGTGAGCATAATTGGCCATGTCCTAAGCCATAACATCTATTAAATATGGGTTTTGAGCTGTTCTGGTTTTTCTAAAATACATTGAAATGACCATATAACTAGTTTTTGAAAATGCTTGTCTCTCACCATCAAAAATCATGGTAATGATCGTGGTGTATACCACAATTAATACTCTTCATACACCTTGGGAGACATCAGCCTCATTTGAGAACATCAAGAATATATCAGATCCTTTGCTAACAGGAAACAAAGTGAAAACATATACCTAAAGGGAAAGAACTATGTCGTAATTATATTTGTATGAGCTATACCTAGCACAGTGCCTAAAACATAATAGGCATGTAATACATGTCTGAGTAAATGAATGAATGCTTATCATATCTCTGACTTAGCTCTATCCCCTATTCTCAAAACCAATTATTTGTCAAGGTAAAGGCTTAATCAGAGCTCTTAGCCCATGAAAATTAAATTGCTGAGCCTGGCCCCTTTGTAGGAAATGTAAAACTCATGAAATTCAAGTACCCTTGGGAAATCCAAATACATTTCCATTTACCATTGTATATAATAGAGGCAAAAATAAATTCAGATAAATTTACTTAAATACATGGATATTAGCTTTTGACGTTTCTTAAAACATTTGAAAAGGAAATGGAAAATTCTCTCTCACAAATTTGGAGGCAATTTAGGAGTAACAGAGAATGCAGACGGAAAGCCTGGGTTGGAATCCTGGCTTTGCTACTATTTAGCTGTTCGTACCCTGGGTAAAGCCACTTAATCTGAGCTTTAGCTTGCTCAGTTATAAAATGAAAAGGTGAGATTAAATTATCTAGGTTTCCTTCCAGCTCTAAAATTCTTTTTTTTTTTAATTATTCTTCTCCCAGAGGCTGCTGACCAGTGCCTTGTGTTGACCAATGCCTTGTGTTAAGCTTCCTATCTTTTCCAATATTAAGTAGACAGAGGCTGGCATAGCCCTGTGCACAGACTCAGCACCGTTCTGAATTATATGAGCCCAGGTACTGGCCAGAAAAAACTTTCACATATAAGTAAAGGCTCTTTGTTGTTCATGTTTTAAACGAGTATATTTAGGAAACCGTTTAACATGCTCTCATTTCTTTTAATATTTGAAGTAAATTTTATCAGAAGGCAGCATATCCAGCTGTTAAGAACATATTCTCTGCAGTCAGATTGTTTGGGTTTGAATCCTGGATTTAGAGCTTAGATAAGGATAGATGTGTTAACTAATCTTATTGTGGTAATCATTTTGCTATTTATGTGTATATCAAATCATCAATGTTATATGTCAATTATATCTCAATAAAGCTGGGGGGAAAATAGCTCTTAGCACAAGGGACTTCTCCATGACCCAGTTACCTCATCTTTTTAAAGTGATTACAAAAAGAAAAAAAAAAAATAATGCTACCTACTTCACAGGCCTGTGGGAGGCATAAGAATTAAATGAAAACAAAACAAAACAAAAGCACTTAGGAGAGCGCCTGACATGTAGTAATCACCCAATAAAGCAGCTACAACTGGTCTTTTCCAAATATCCTTTATCTGGGAAAACATTGTTTTCCCTACTAAAGAACACAGTAAAACATTTGCTGTGTACCTGTCTCTTCACTCTGACCTGTTTATGCTCACATCTGCAGAATAAAGGAGGAAGGCAGCGGGGGGGGGGGGGGGGGGGGGGGGGGGGGGTGGGGGGAGGGGGGGGGTCCTTGCTTGCCTGCTCCTGCCCACCCCTACCCTGCAGTCCTAGGCCTCTCCACAGCTAATTGAATTGCTTTAGTCAATTTGTCATATTTGCCTATAGTTGACCATTTCCCTGTCTGGCTATGTGCTGTTGGCCCATTCCGGGCAGCTATGGAGAAGCAGCCTTGTGAAATGCTGACCTGTGTTGAAGATGGTCCTCAAGTCCCTGTACTGTTGCCAAGAGGCAAATGAGATGCTTGGTGGTTTAAAAACTGCGAAATGCTGTTCAAATGCCACTTTTTTATATGTGAAGTCCAATTTGAAGATCAAATCTAGAGGAAAAAGGCCATGATGTGGGAGGTGACCTCCAAAAGGACTGTCATTATTACAAGGTACAGTGATCATTTCCCAAAGGCCATGGAGTAGCTGTTCTTCTGTCCTGATTCTGCACCCAGAAAGGGAGGCCCAGAGGGGTAGGAGAGACTTCCCCCACCCAGGGGGCTGACCAAGGCAAGACAGAAGCAACCATAGGGAAGAAAAGGCCAGCTTCATTCTGAACCATCTTCTCACCTGCATTACACATTTTACGTGGAATAGCAGGTGTCTTTTACATTTAAAAAATAAAGTTTTGTTTTTCTTTAAGATAACTGGCAGGGGACTTTATTTGTATGGATGTGCTTCCTATTTAAGGAGAAGAATAAGCATTTTATATAGCAACCATTAAGTGAAAGATCTTTAAAAACTAATTTTACTCTATAATTGATGTGTCCCCAGTTAGTATGCAAATGAATGATGTTAAATATATGTGTAATTCCCTAACTTTAGGAACATACTTTTGCAAATTTTTATTTTTAATTTTTGGAATCACTACACATAAGAGTGATACCATTGGCTAGAAATGGTTGTTGGGGGGAAAAACTGACATAAAGCAAATGGCATGTTATCAGCACCGCAGACCAGTACAATTAGCAACAACATTTTATCCTGCCCGCACACAATTGCAACGCTTGATGTATCTAAAAACAAACCTAGAGGGTATTATGCTAAGTGAAATAAGTCCGACTGAGAAAGGCAAATATCATATGATTCCACTCATATTTGGAATCGAAAACAAAACAAAACAAACAAAAAAAAACCCCCAAATAAATGAATAAACAAAAAGCAGAACCAGACCTATAAATACAGAGAACTGATGGTTGCCAGAGGGAGAGAAGGGGCTGGAGAGTTGGGCAAAATGGGTGAAGGGGAGAGGGAGATGCAGGCTTCCAGTTCGTGAATAAGTCACGAAAATAAAAGGCAAAGCCTAAGGAATACAGTCAATGATACTGTCATAGTGATATAATGGAAAGACAGTACATACACTTGTGGTGAACATTAGTATAATATATAAACTTGTCAAATCCCTGAGTTGTACCCCTGAGACTAACATAACATTGTGCGTTAACTGTACTCAAAGAAATAAAAACAAATGTACAGGGGATGGAGAACAAGAAAAATATTTTTTCTCTGGTAATTAGCATAACAGGTCACAAAGCTAAAGAGATTTTGTTTTGAAGGAGGACTTGCAAACAGAGCAATTTTGAAAGGTGAGGATAAAGGTGAAATTCATAATACAAACTGATATGTTTATATCTTCATTAATGTCATCCATAAATCCATCTAAAACGGTTTTTGTTTTTTAAGTTGTTATTTAAAAAATTTTTTTTCAACGTTTATTTATTTTTGGGACAGAGAGAGACAGAGCATGAACGGGGGAGGGGCAGAGTGAGAGGGAGACACAGAATCGGAAACAGGCTCCAGGCTCTGAGCCATCAGCCCAGAGCCTGACACGGGGCTCGAACTCACGGACCGCGAGATTGTGACCTGGCTGAAGTCGGACGCTTAACCGACTGCGCCACCCAGGCGCCCCTTAAGTTGTTATTTAAATTGCAGTTAGTTCACATACAGTGTAAGATCAGTTTCACATGTACAACCTGGTGATCCAGGACTTCCATACATCACCCAGGGCTCATCACAGCAAGTGCATGCTTTAATCCCCATCACCTGTTTTACCCATCCCTTTACCCACCTAAAAGGTTTTTTGTTTTTTTTTTAATGTTTATGTATTTGAGAGAGCTCGAGCACATGCACACATGAGCAGGGGAGGGGCAGAGAGAGAAGGTCAGGGAGAATCACAAGCAGGTTCCACGCTGTCAGTGCAGAAACTGATGTGGAGATAGAATTCACAGCCCGTGAGATTGGGACCTGAGCGCAAATCAAAAGTCGGAAGCTCAGTCAACTGAGCCACCCAGGCACCCTCGACCTAAAACAGTTTTTAATTTTTTTTTAAATGCTTCTTTGTTTTTGAGAAACAGAGACAGCATGAGCAGGGGAGGGGCAGAAAGAGAGGGAGACCCAGAATCTGAAGCAGACTCCAGGCTCCGAGCTGTCAGCACAGAGCCCGATATGAGGCTCAAGCTCCCAAACCATGAGATTATGACCCGAACCAAAGTCAGATGCTTAACCGAGTAAGCCACCCAGGTGCCCCACCCTAAAACAGTTTTTAAAAATCATCCCAATTTAAGTCATCTCTCCCTAAATCCCCAAAAGATTTTGATGGGTGGCTTTTCTTGAAACTCAAGGACATTTTCTTCAAGAGTTCTCCAAGTTGAGAAGAGTAGTAGGGAAATCTTTGATTTAAGAAATAAAAAATTTGCCAAGTTCTTTCCGTGGATAATGAGTCGAATGAGACAGGATAGCATGGAGCCCAAGCCTCAGTGCCAGTGGGAGCAGTAATTTGGTCTCTACCACCTCATTCAGACTGGGAGCCTCCAGCTGTGGGTGGTTCTGCATTGTTTGAATTCCTCCTGGAGGCTCAGGGTTGACAGCCACTGTTCTGGGAGCCACAGCTGACCTAGGAGGCTCATGTCGCATGCTAGATTTTACAACCTGGCTCTAGCAATGCTAAAATCATGGAGACTAAAGGCAGAGGTGATTCTAGGGACTGCCAGTTGGCTCCTCAAATGTTCCCCTGAACTGTCCACCTCTCTCCTTTACGTAGTGGTGTGGCTCAAATGAAGTCACTGGAAACTTGAAAGGAAAAAGTGGAGTTGCAGATGAATGCAGAGGGGTGTAGTCACTTACCTGAGAGCCCTGGTCATCATTCCTTTAGTCTGATCAATTTAAAACACAGGCCAATTTACAGCTGGTGGAGTGGAAAGGTATCATCAAGCACTGCCCTCTGGGTGCCTTCTTGCCAAATGACCTCATGTAATTCTACCCACTGAAAACAGGGCTAAGAATTTTGTTCCCAGCCCTTCCTGTCCCACATACAGTTTGAGTGGGTCCATATCGTGGGTACTTCTGCACATTTTCTAATACCATAGCTTGCTGTCTGAAAGTCACTCTGCTAAAAAAGTGGACACCTTAGTGTTAGATTTTAAAAATTTTATCAGAGGCACTTGGATGGCTCAAGTCAGTTAAGCGTCTGCCTCTTGGTTTCGGCTCAGGTCATGATCTCACAGTTTGAATTTGAGCCCTGCATCGGACTCTGCACTGACAGTGTGGAGCCTGCTTGGGATTCTCTCTCTCCCTCTCTGTCTCTCAAAATAAATAAACTTAAAAAATATATCAAATCTGGGCATTTCCATTATTTTCATGTGACTTTTTCTATTTTGTTTTTTACAAAAAGTATTTAGAAACTCCAATACTAGTGGGCTATTTAAATTTGTGCCCTAGTTTCCTTATTTGTAAAATAGGAATTGTGATGGTATCTATCTCATAAGGTGGCTGTTATGATAGTAAACTTAAGACATTTGGCATAGTACCTAAGCCACAGTAAATGACCAATAAACAATCACCTGTCATTATTTTAAATGCATTGTATTCCTGGAAACTACTCTTCTGAAGTTACTTGTCATTCATAGAACAAAATAGTATCTATCCACGCAACTTTGAATTTATCAATGAGGTGTCACCTTCCAAAGTCCTGAGTGAGTCAGTGCCGTGGGGATGAAATATATATGTGTTTACTAGGCAGCATCAGAAGAGCAAAGCTGTGAAATGGGAAGACGTAGAAATTGGGTTACTTACATATTCTCTTCAGTCTCTATTCCATTTTCTCAGAGCTGCCCTTCAGCGTATTTATGGAAACATTAATTAAGACTCTGATTCATTTATACACTATTAGATTGATGTGGAAGTTTCTGGGGACTAGATGCAATTATGTTACTCAGTAAGACTGGTAGTCTCCATTGTTTTCTCTTTAGCTGAATGGCTTCTTATTGACCGAATTAAAAATCATAGTTTTAGTAATTCCATTTACATCACAAAGAATCAAAAATAGGCAACCCTTCCCTAAGTTGAATGGGTTGCACTGATGTCACCATCCTTATTGTGATAAAATATTACTAATCACATCTTAACACATTTTCCCTCCACCTCCCCTCCCATCTAGTTTTATTCATTGGAAGGGGATGGTGGAGTTACAGTACCTAAAGCATTTTGGGGCGTCAAATTAAATATTTCTAAAGTATCTTTAATCTGGCCTCTTCATTTAAATCTTACTTTAGTATAAGCATTAACAGTGCAACTACACATATGGTCACAAATGGGTGTAGGAATGATTTGAGGAGTTTGTTGCCACTATATTGAGATTCCCAACCTTGCCATCGGCTCTTAAATGGTTCTGATACATTTATAGGTTTGCAAATGACTATATAAAAGAAATCAGCTAATAAGTCTAAGTGGAAATCAGGTAATATTTGAAAATGGTGGTTCATGATATACTTCTTATAGTTATTCCTGGGTTTGCTTTCATGAAATTTGAATATATTTGAATACATACATATATCCTTTATTACAAATGCTAGTAATATGAAGAATAATGGAAGTACAGGGTTAGGAAATGGCTTTAGTCAATATAAATGTGATGAATATGATTCATGCAAGTAATTGATAGCCCTAATGATCCTTTCAAAGTTTATTTCTATATATTTGGCAGTGGCTATTTGTTCAAAAGATTTGTTTATTCTATCATATGCATTTATACTACTTAAAAATAAAATTTCATGAATTATTTAAGCAATTACAGTTATTATTCACTATAAGAGCTAATAACTAGTCAGGTCTAGTTAAATTATAAACTTTATACTTTATTAATAATATCCGTAAGACTAAAATTGCTCAAAAGTTGATTCTTCACTGATGTCAGTGAAAAGCTTTAGTGTTTCCAGCTTTTTTCTTCTTTGGCCTATTGTTTAATTTGGATTGAGATAAATCTCGCTATACCTCTGTTGACAAAGAGCATGGTGTTCTACCACATTGGTAATTTTATAGCCACAGGTAGAAATTTCGCTAATGTAAAAAAATGCTTTTGTCAGATAAAGGGATTATCCTACTTACTTTTCTCTCTCCAGGTCCCCATACACTAAAATAGGTGATGCAAGATGTCATAAAATGTGCATGAAGTGTCTTGGAGCTAAGAGAAAGACTCAGGTAAAGTTTGGGGAAGAGCAGATGGAGAAACTCAGCCCAAACAACTTACTCTGTAGGTTCCAAATGATTCTTCATCTCTAGTCACTCTTCGACAGACCTTCAGCAGGCTTAGCCAGAATCCCCAAAGGGACCCCTCCCTCAACCCAACTTGCAGGGCAGCTAAATGTTCTGGTCAAGTTTAGACCCATGGTTATCAACTAGGAGCAATAATTCTTTCTTTTGAGGTGCCCTGTGTTGTAGGATGCTTAGTGGCATCCCTAGCCTCTATCTACTAGACACTGGTAGCAATGACCCACTTACCCCCAACCCTGACTTGTGACAACCAGAAACATCTCCAGACACTGCCAAATGTTCTTCTGGGGAAAAATCACCCTCTAGTTGAGAACTACTAGATTTTTTAAAAATTTATTTTAGAGAGCGGGGGGGAAGGGGGCAGGGAAAGAGAGAGAGAGAGAGAGAGAGAGAGAGAGAGAGGATCTTAAGCAGGCTCCATGCTCAGCGTGGAGCCCAACACAGGGCTTGATCCCACGACCCTGGGATCATGACATGAACTGAAATCAAGAGTCGGATGCTCAACCAACTGAGCCACCCAGGTGCCCAGAGAACTACTAGATTAAAAGTTGCAAAATATGGGTTTAAAAAGTGCCTTGTTTTACAAATATCTCCCCCGCCCCTTACAAATGCTGAAATTCCTTTAATCAGATTGTGTCTTTCTTTTCACAATCTTCGATTATAAGGCTTAAACCACAGGTACCAGTTTGAGGTAACTTTGGTGGGAATAATTTCAGTTAAAGTGCAAATAGTCAATCGGTCAGTAATGGCCAACGGTTAGTTTTCCAAACCTTCCTAAATCGCTGACAAAGAGTCACTGACAAGACAGTTTAGGGAGAGAGTGTGAGCTTAGAGACAGATTTCCTGAGTTTCAGATCCAGCACCTACTTTCTTTAAGATCTTAGGCATCTGTAAACCAGGGAAATGACAGTGCCTCCCTCCAAGGGCTGTTGAAAGGATTCAACAAGGTAATACTTATAAACCTTTCAGACCAGTGACCATGAGAGATGTGCTAGGCTGAGCCTTGACAGCAGCAGGGTTTTGGACTGGGATGAGGGACCTGAAGAGAGACATAAGAATCTGGACATTATGGTAAAAGGGAAAGGGAGCCAATCAGGAATGAATAAAAAGTTGACCAAGCATCTGTGTTAAGTGCTCCACTGCTACAACCGCTGTCTTGGTGACGTGACTGATCAACGCATTCATTATTTTCTGTAGTCTTCCTTGGTGACTTTAAAGCAAAATGCAAGAAAATGGGTGACTGAGTTGACCTGTTAGGGCTGTTAAGAAAGCTGTAGTAGAAGGTCAAGGAGATATGGGGCATAGACTATGGGGGAAAATAAAGTCAAAATGGTGAGCCTAGGCACTAAATTCAAAATAAAAGAAGAGAGGCCAAAAATAGCCAATAAACTGGAAGAACTGGGAGGGTTTTTGGTGACTGGAAGTCTCAAGCCAAACAACAGCTCTGGTGGGAGAGGTAGAAGGGCAGGACGTGGTGGACAGAGCACCTTCATATGTTAGAGATAGAGCAGCTCCAGACGACAGTAGGATACCTTCACGTGGAGGTAAGGGCATTGACCAAATGGAAGCAAGGCCATTTCTTTTTCCCTTGCTCAACTCAAACCACTCTGTTCCCAAGAGGTATCTCATCAAAATGCTTTGTTGGCAAGGAATTCGATAATTCACTGCTCTAGTAAAATCCCTCTCATGTTCTTCTCACTCTTTCAAAAGTCTGTAGTCTGAGTAGTTAAAGATAGAGGTAAAGGTGCAAACAGAAATAAAATATCCATTAAGGAATATCAAGAGATATACTCCAGACACTGTTCTAGATGCCGGGGCCACAGCGGTTAGTGAGATTAGGTCTATGTTCAGATGAAGCTTAAATTCTAAAGGGAGAGACATGGACAAACAAGTGAACATATTTATAAATAATTTCAGATAATGAGCAAAGTGCTATGAAAAAAGTAAGTGACATGATAAAATATTTTATATTGATGCATATATAATATGAGGTCTATATATACATAAAATAATATATTAAGAATATATCCCATTATCTCTTAAGAAATTGGGGTGTAAAGGACAAAAATTATCTAATACAGAACTATGGGCAAAATGGAAAATCACTGATCTGCTGATTCTATTTTTCTGCTCAAGAAATCACACCGATGAATTATAAATACATAATCAAGTTTTTAAAGAAAAGCATGTTTAAGGACTGGCCCTACCCCTCCACCCCAAGAGTCTTACCTTCCAAGCTAGATCTAGTTAAGAATGCTATCACCCAGCACTTTCTTCTCCAGGCCTGTCAAAACTAAACATTGGAATCTGAGGCCATTTGAGAACAATCTTACAATCCTCGGTTTCTAATTCAAACTCCATGCCTAATTACCAGTGTTCTTTCTTCAAAGAACTAAAGCATAAGAATTCTGTTTAGGCTAATTGAATGATACATTAGCCTACTCTTGTAAAAAGAAAAATATAACCACTGCCTTGCCTATGGAAGAATTCCTTAAGATTTTTTTTTTTGGCATTTGGTTCCATAGCCAATCCAAACAAGAGCAAGGGTAGATTTTGTTTCTCATCTAGGATCAGGTGAGAGGAAAACAGGGATCTAATGCGGGTGTTCATAAATGTTTTTTCCCTTGCGTACAACTGGGTAATATAGCCAGCGGATCAGGACTTTGTGTTATAACCAAAATCCCAGCCACCACACATGGATAGGGTGTTCCTTGGAGGCCCCGCCAACAGAGGCAGTTAGTGTCAGTGAGCTTCCCGTGGGATTCCAGAACCAGCATTTCTTACTTGTATTTTTGTTCATCATTCCTTTTCAAGCAACTGAAAAGAAGCTTAAGGGCACGTTTGTTGTGCTTAAAATATAACTCAAGGTAACCGAATTAAAACCAAATGGATACATTTCACAAATCCTCTTCATAAATGAAGCTTTTGTGGGTATTCTCAAGAAAACCAGTCAGCTAGGCTGTAAGCCTGTGTTCTGGAAGATGGATATTCACATCTCCTGTTCTAGTTCCGTGTGTCTCTGGCACAAATTGATAAGATGTCATAAAATACTGAAGAGAATTTCAGTGACATCTGTAATGGTGTCATTTGTGTTTGAAAGTGACTCTTCCAGGAATATTATCTCAGATAAAGATAATCAGAGTGTGCCTGAGGCCTAACTTGGAGTAACTGGTCCTACTTCCTTTCCTTTCCCATCTGTCTCCCCCAGTGGGGAATGGAGGGAGTCGCCTTCATCTCTGGGGGTAGGAATGTTTTCTTTCAGCTTTTCAGAGAGTAATCAAGGAATCAGAGCCAAAAAACTGCTCTGGGACATTGAGGCCTGTTGTATAAACACAAATGGTATACATCAGGAAGCTTTATCCTATAGGGAGTCTACCCCTTGTCTCGTCCCTTCTACTAGACATTTTTCTGTACTTGTCCTCAATCTTCTCTGGAATGTGAAGCCCCATGCAAAAGCAGAAATGCTATGCGCACACTTAATTCCTCACTCTATTTTATTTTTTTATTTTTATTTTTTAATTTTTTTTCAACGTTTATTTATTTTTGGGACAGAGAGAGACAGAGCATGAACGGGGGAGGGGCAGAGAGAGAGGGAGACACAGAATCGGAAACAGGCTCCAGGCTCCGAGCCATCAGCCCAGAGCCTGATGCGGGGCTCGAACTCCTGGACCGCGAGATCGTGACCTGACTGAAGTCGGACGCTTAACCGACTGCGCCACCCAGGCGCCCCTCCTCACTCTATTTTAATTCACAACAGTATCCCTCAAAAGAGCATGGCCTCTCTGCCATTATGCCTTTCACCTCCAAGACCTCAGTACTCAGTTATCCTACCTGGTGCAGCTAACACCTTCACTGCCCCACTTCTCAAGAGTGAAGGGCCTGGCTTGACCCTCCCAGTCTTATCAAATCTTTTGTCTGGAGTGTTCAAGTATGTAAGCCCTCAAGGAATAGTAATGTGATGTTTTGGCAAAACTAGAGCCTTAAAAGAATGGAAAGAAAAGTAGCTCTTCGAATATGTCTCTTGTAGAGTTTTACATGTTGCGTTAAAACCAAACTTTATACTAGGATAATTAATTTATCCTATTAAAAAAAATTTTTTTAATGTTTATTTATTGTTGAGAGAGAGAGAGTGTGTGTGAGCAGGGGAGGGGCAGAGAGAGAGGGAAACAATTTGCAGCAGGCTCCAGGTTCTGAGCTGTCAGCACAGAGCCCCAAGTGAAGCTTAAATTCACGAGCAGTAAGATCATGACCTGAGCCGAAGTCGGACACTCAACCGACTGAGCCACCCAGGCGCCCCTAAGTTATCCTGTTTTTAATGTTTTCTCAAAATTTGATGGCCAAAAGAGCAGAATCAATTAATTTAATTTTTATAACTTTGTGTCTCTAAATTGGGGAAAGGTACATCTGTGTTAGATTGCTACATAATATGTTATGCATGCTAATATATTGCTATGCTGTGCTACCTCTGCAAAATAATTATTTGCATTCTTGGTTAGGGGCTCCTGGTGCATACTAATGAGACAGCTGGATTAAATAACTGATAATCAATTTTCCTGACTTTTCTTGAGTATTAAAATCTTTTTTTTTATTAAATTTTTTTTTCAATGTTTATTTTTGAGAGACAGAGAGAGACAGAGCATGAGAGGGGAGGGGCAGAGAGAGAGGGAGACACAGAATCGGAAGCAGGCTCCAGGCTCTGAGCTATCAGCGCAGAGCCCAATGCGGGGCTTGAACCCACAGACTGTGAGATCATGACCCGAGCCAATGTCAGAGGCTTAACCAACTGAGCCACCCAGGCACCCCTTAAAATCTTTTGGTGTTTTTGTTTTGCAGAATATAGTGATATACCAATGAGAATAATAAAAAGAGCATTTTAAATGTTAGGCAGTGAAAACCAGAACTATATCACTGCACTGTTAAGTTTCCATATGTGATTAGTTTGTCTCTCAAAGTAATATACATTAGCTAAGTGGAGATTTAAGACCTCAGAGTAGGACTTTAAATGTATTTTGAATGCTTTCAAATGCATTTTGTTTTGCTTTTTAAATTGCACTTCAGCAATTACCAAAAAGAAAAATGAACCTAATTTCTGTATTATGACCTTCATCCAGAATGATGAACAGTATTTAACTTGGGGAAGGTCTTCTTTAAAAGCCAGTATGTCAAATGACCGACTTCTTTCTCTGACTAGAACTTATATTTCAGCATTAAAACATACTCTGAGTCCCAAATAACCCTGAATTATATAGAAAGGATGAAAAAGAACTAATTTTTTTGTCTTTTAATATTCTGAATGATCTTAATTCTCAAAATACTATTCCAGTGTTTGGAAGATACTTGTAAAGGGGTGTGAATTAAAGCAGTTTATGGCTCTTTCCCTTCTATGTAATTGTGTTCTTTATACCAAAAATATGTAAATATCAGCCACCAAAAGCTTAAGCCTCTTGAATTATAAAATGAGGCTATGGCCATCATGCTTTAAACTCACACCCCAGTACAGGTGCTCACTCTTGTGCCCTCTACCTGGGATACCATATCCACACGTGTCTCCACTTAAAATAATCTGGGGATTTAAAAACATTCCCAACCCCAGGCTACATCTCAGACCAATTAACTCACATGCCTGGGACACAGTTTTTGAAGGTCCCCAGGTGATTCAGGGTACTTCCAAGTTTGAGAACCACCACCTTGACCAACTTGTTCCTTGGCAAACTTCTGCTCATCCTTCCCATCTCAGTTCATCCTTCTCACCCAGACAGAGGTCTGATGCCTGCCCTGAAGGGGCCAGGCCTTCCCACTATGCCTCCTGCATATCCCTAGCCTGGCAAGCATTAAAGTCTATTGTAACTGCTGACTCACATGCCTGCTTCCTCAAACCACTGTAAAATTCAGGAGTATTTTTACCTTCAGATCCCAGAGTCTAACCCTGTGCCTGGTGTATGGAAGTACTCAATAAATTTATGGAATGAATACTTTCCCCCTAAAAAAAAAAAGCAAAAATATGGAGTTATGTTAATATTTACATGCCATGGAGAAAGTAGTCATTTAAGATGTGCTCAAGGTGATGTTTCACTGATGGGCAATGTCTCATATTTAGGAAAACATCATATTGGTGAAAATAGATCTATACCTAAACATCAAAAAGAACCATAAAATATAACTTTACCTATGAATTTAGATTCTTTACTGTAATAAGTGCAAAAAAACATGTCCTGTGGTAAGAAATATCTAAAACAACCCATCCTTTCTCAGCTCCACCTCCATTTTGAGTGGATTATGTGTTGTTTTCCAAAGCAATCCTTTCAGAAATTTGTTATGTTTCACGGGGCTATAAAGTGGTTTTTAAGAGTGTTACTTAGTTTACAAAATGCATTATGTAAGAATGTATGTTTATTGGTATTCACTATTAGTATGATCATTATGAGTAAAAAAATATCCACACAGTAAGTTTTGAGACAATCTAATTCTAGACAATAAACCCAATCTTAAACATGTTTTTTAAAAAGCTGTTTAAAATATTTTGCTCCTTGGGTTACCTAATTACTTTATATTGCAGCAATGTTTCACAATCTAACAATATGTTGTTCTTTTTTCTTTTAAGTTTATTTATTTTTGGGAGAAAGAGCACATGTGCAAGTTGGGGAGGGGCAGAGAGAGGGAGAGAGAGAGAATCCCAAGCAGGCTCCGCACTGTCGGTGCAGAGCCCCATGTGGGGCTCAAGGCTCCAACTCCTGAACTGTGAGATGTATTGAACCAAAATCAAGAGCGGACGCTTAACGAACTGAACCACCCAGGTACCCTACAATATGTTGTTCTTTATGCACTAGATGCAGAAAGCCTGAAAAGAAATCAGATTTAGGAACTGTTTTCCAAGATAGTAATGTATTACTCCTTTATCTCGTTTATCTTTACTTATGAAATGCTGGATTATCTCATTAGACATCAAATTAATTTAAGATCTTATCAACCAGTGTTTACTGTGCACTCATTCTGAATGCATCTAAAAAAGTGAGAGAAAAGTATGAGCCTCCACGTTTAAATGCCTACATTGTCATCAACCAGTGTAAGCCAATTTTTAATTTTACTCTGTTAATTAAATACAACTACTTTAGAAGACAGTCATTGAAATGTAGTTCTGGTCCTTTTTTCCATAACGGAATTATGACTTTAAATGCAATATCCTTAGACACTGCTGCTTTGCTTTATCAGAAATAAGCTCTGAATGTATTATCAATTGTGAAAAAAGATCACAGCTGCTTCTAAGATTCAGTTCCAGTGTCATAGTTCCTCCATTGTAAAAGCTGTCAATGAGGCAACTATTCCAAGTTAGCTTCAGCCCTAATGAACACAGTGAATTTCTTTTGCCAAGCACACAGACAGGCATACTTTCGACCAGTAACAGCCAGCTTTACATATTTATGTTTGGACTAAAAGAGCAGAGCAATTTTTAAGTTGGCTTCTGTAAGCATAAATCTGATTTTGGGTATTGTCCTTTCTCAGGTCCTCGTCTTCTGGTCTCTTCACCCATTTGTCAGACCCAGAAACATACACAGCCTTATTGCTTTAGTGAAGGGCCCTGGGGGGTATTACTGCTACACTGGCCAGGGGTCACTGGGTCAGCAATCAACATAAGACCTAGGAGGGCGGAAGCCCGGGAGGCGGGAGCACTGTGCACCAGGGGTCTGGGGACGACGTGACTCTCCCTTGGCTCCAGTTCCCAGGAGCAGGTCCTAGTGGGCACAGGTTGACCAAAGAGGCGTAGCTCTTTCCCAGACCCAAGAAAATTCCGTAAAAACACCTTCCGGGGGCCCTTTGCATCACCCGGCGCTCTCTCCAGCCACCTCCAGGAGCGGGCAAATAAAATTTCTGAGGGGTCACGGACACTAAAAGCACAGCCAATAGACGCTGTGTCTACCTTCACAACTGGAGACTCAGGAGGGGAGGCTTGGCTTCCGGGCGGCGCCCCCACCATGTAGGATAAAACCCGCGAGGGCGCGGCGTCCCGAGTGGTGGGTGGGCCGGTGGGTGCGGGACAGAAAGACGGGAGGGAAGCTAGGAGTCACGAAGCCTCCTCCGCTGGGATCGCCTCCTCTTAGAGTGGCCTCCCTCCACTCCGTCGTTCAGAATTAGTAAAACGGTGCTCAGGCCAAACAGCCGCCCCCGCCCACCCAGACTTGGGCTCGGGAGGGAGCGTTCCCGGGGAGCGGGGCCGAGCGTCGGAGAGGGCCATTCGGCCAGAAGGGGGAAGCTGACAGTGTCCCCTCCCGCATCCGTCGCGTGAGGGTAAGGGCTAGATGGCAGTGGTCCACGTACGGTGCCCTTCTGGGTTCTCCTCCTTCCTCAGGACCCGAGAGGGGTGGCTCCCTCCGTTTGCTCCCACCTTCGTGTCGCGGCACCCCTCCGCGGGACGCTTGGTTGGGTCCGGGGCGGGGCCGACAGGCGCTCCACGTGCGGCCGCGAGCAAGGCGCTCTGCTCCCGCGGCCCGGCGGCCACCCCCGCCACCTCGGGGCGGGCGTGGGGGCGGAGCCTCTGGGGGCGGGGCGGGAGGCGTGGGCGGGGGGGGCGGGGCGGACGCGGAGCGCTCGACAAGCTGCCGGGGCAGAGGGGCTGAGAGGAGCCGGGCTGGCGCGGCGCAGGCAGGAAGGGACGAGGACCTGGGAAGAGTCCGACGCCTGGTGCTCCGGGCTTTCTGGGAGGTATGAGCGGGAGCTCGGCGCTTGAGGGCCTCCCAGTCTGTCCCCTGGCCCGGCCTCCGCGCCCCGGCTACCCACTGTGCCCCCTGCCGGCCGGGCGGCGGCGGCGGCTGGACGGGACTTTAGGAGGGTTTCTGGGAGTCGAGAGCCCTAGCCAAAGCAGTGTCTTCCCTGCGTCTTTCTTCGCCTTCTTTTTGCTTCCTCGACTCTGGGCTTCGGGCACCGGGCTGGAAGGTCGCCTCTCCGCGGGTCAGAGCTCGCCCACGCCGGGGCGGGAGGCCGGGGCCCCGGGGCAGCCGAGCCAGGCAGCGGGGGAGGCGCGGAGCTCCGGGGCCGCCTCTGCGGCGAGGGCGGGAGGCCGGCCGGAGCTGCGGGCTGCTCCCCGGGCTCACGGTGCCGCGCTCGGCTCCCCAGTGGTCTCTGGCGCGCTGTTCCGGGGGCGCCTGTCGGTTGCGCCCCATCGGTCGCCACTTTGACGGGGCGCCGGGGCCAGCGCGTGAACCCTGAATTCCTGGGTGCCCTGCCGCCTGTTGTGCGTGCTCCGGGGGAGGGCAGCCCGGCTGCGGGAAGGGACCCGAGAGCAGCCTCTGCCCCACGGTCCCTGAAAGTGTCTAGTCGGGGAGCCCGAGATTGAGCTGGGGCTCGGCGGCGCCAGAAGGGGGCCTCGGTGGGATGCTAGTGGGGGGCGCGGCCTGCAGAATTTGGGTTCCTGGAGGTGCTTGCGGCGCGCAGGCCCGGCCCGGGGCAGCAGAGACCACCAGCCTGTCCTCGAGGAGGACCAGGAACTGTCACGTATGGACCGCTGGGGGCCACCCGTGTGAGATCCACAGGGCTTAATAACAGTACCTCGAGTCCTGGGACAGCGTAACCTAATAGTGAGGGCGTTTTCTTTAGGGCATGAATAAATGGAAAGGTGTCAAAATAAGCATATTTTAAAGTTGAAACGAAAACTGGCAGATTTTCAGGTCGTGCAGTTGTGAAGTTAAGTGTCCAAAGAAATATTAGCTCTTTTACACCCTTTTCGTTTTTATTTTTTGGCAATAATCTGTTTTGCCAGAATTTCCCTCAGGAGCTTTGCATGGCCCACAGTGGGGCAGGAAAACTTGAGCAAGCGTTCTCAGGTTGCTTTTGACTTCAAGCCTGTGCTCTCCAGGTTTTTTGAGTGTGCAGAAAAAGTGTCTGATTCTGTTTTTCTCTGGGATCCGACGATGTTTGTTTATTGGGTTTATAAGCATCTATTTAAATTCAGTTTTTGCACGAAATACTCCCCGTTGCCACAGGGTGTAGTTTAGGGATTAGAAAATACTGTTGGAGAAAGCTGCTAGTGGCTTCATTTTCCAAGAATGTAAGTCATTTCCTTTCTGTGATTTCAGGGAGTTGATATTTCACAGCATCAAAACTTTGTGGGGAAAATTTTCCGTAATACATCTGTCATTAAAAAGGCTTTTGACTTTTGGATTTTGTCTTCTTAGAGCAGCACATAAATTTAGGCTCAGCAATGTTAAAGGGTAAGAAGTTTTTCAGAAACTGCAGCATTATGAGAGTCTTGTAGAAAGTAATTTTAACAACCACCAAGACTTACAGCCTGCACCATCGAGATGGGGGAGGGGAGAAGACCAGAGGAGAGAGGCAGGAAAACAGATGCTTTTGCTGTTGTCCTTTGTAGTACAAAACTTGTAGCAGTTAATCATTTTCCTTGGGTGTGGTTTTGAGAAATAAAAGTATTACGTTAAAAAGGAAAAACTGCATGATATGAGGCAGCTGACATTTAAATGCTCTTTCCGTATGTTTGTAAACATATTGGATTTATATTTCATATTAAAATGGACCTTTGGGATCATTAGATGAGAAGGGTCCCCCAGGGGATATCTTCTATCAAGTTATCTGCAGGATATCTTCTCCAGAAAGCAGACTGACTGTAATAGGAACTAATTTTCCCCCTTTTGAATTGCTTGTAAAAATGCCGGAGATCTGACACTGATGGACCACAGTAATCAGCAGTTCTTGCAGAACTCAAAACATCTTAAGGGAAAGGAAATCTTTCCGTGTATCCACTCCCTCCTTTTTGGGGGGCACCCTGGGTAAGCTACCAGCTTCAAGTACATAATTTGAACTTGCTGCTTGAAGATGCTCCTAGCTCTGCAGTGAAACAATAGGAGCTAGGAGGAAGACCCTGCTTGTTTGAAAGCAAAGTGTCCATGTGCTAGGTGATCACTTCTGGCAACAAGTTCTGTAAAAACTCATCCAGTTGGGCTAGCTGAATCCAGGGAAGGGGGGGGTTGTAGAGCTTTTCTGGTTTCTGGACTTTGTTTTCACTTTTAACTACACTTATAAAGCCTTTGGCTTTCAGAACTTATGACATAATAGACTGTGTAGCCTTTTGTGGCAGATGCTTGAAATGAAAGTTTCAAACAGAATTGCTTTTGACTGAACTGTCAAGTTCAGAGTTTAGTGTAAATGAGTCCTGTCTCACAGCTAACTTTTTTGATAAAGGAGTTCTTTGTAGTTTTCAGCGTGGATGCTGCACATTTTGATTTCTGAGACTGTGGGTTTAAAAAAAAAATAAAACCTGCAAACAATTATTTTATTACATGAAAGCCAGTACCAAGAAAAGATTAATTCAGTCCAGATGTAAAAATGTATGTGAATTTTAGATTTGGATGATCTCAACAAGTTTTCCCTTTTGTTGATGAAACTGCCTGGATCCCAGATGGCATTCACAAACTGTCCCTTAGGTGGTTTTCTGAGTTCAGAACTAAATTTCAGGGGCCTTCTCTAAAGTCACTTGAAAATTGTTTTAAGCATTCTCAAGGATAGAAAGTTTTCTCTATTTATGCAGAGATAGGTTTTTCCTATTCCACATGAATGCAAACCTTATAAATGCCCTGGTTTGGTAAATGAGCCTGTGTGTTTCATAAGTAGGAAAACCAGAGGTATTCAGTATTGTGTATCCTTATGAACAAAGCATAGAAACGTTGGCTTTCATTTATGCAATTCCAACTTTTTAAAAAAATATATTTATTTATTTATTTGCCGGGAGAGCATGAGCAGGGGAGGGTCAGAGAGAGGGGGACAGAGGATCTGAAACAGGCTCTGCGCTGATAGGCTGACAGCGGCCAGCCCAATGTGGGGCTTGAACTCATGAATGGTGAGATCATGACCTGAGCCAAAGTCAGATGCTCAATCGACTGAGCCACCCAGGCGCCCCAATTCCAACTTTATTTTTATAAAGAGTTTTAAGTGCGTTCTCGGTCTTTAATAGGATCCTGTTGTAACACAGTTTGTGGTTTCTGATAAAGCAGTTGGTCCTCATATGATGATCCTGTACCCTGCTCCCACACCAAGAGAGAACAAACAACTTAGAAGAAAACTCCAGTACTTAAAAAAAAAATCTGTACTTCCAACACTAAAGTTACTGAGGGTGTGTGTTACACACTTAAAATTATATATTTTTAAGAAGTCTTTGTTTATGTAATTATACATTTAAGAGTTTGATTACATTGTGATTGCATATTAAACAGTTGAATGCAGGAGGGGGGAATGGAAAAGAAATAGTGATGGCATTTTATGAGTGGTGAAATTTTAGTTAAAACATATCTTTCCTAAAACCCAAACAGGAAAAATAGTATTGTTGGCTTCTGCAGTTAAACTTTGATACAGGGGGTAGTTGAGAGGGTTTTTTGAATTGCACATTATCCTGAGGAAGAGGCTTTGGGGGCCTATAAAAATAAGTAGAAACAGGTTAAGGGAATAATTTGAGAGGAAGGAGGAAGTGGAATACTGGACAATGAGTTGCAAGGAAAATCTGAACTTAGAAGGATGAATATTTAAACAAGACTGAAGTAGAGAAAACTTTGTATTTAAAAGTGGAAATTAAGAAACAAGATCTTTTTTAGCAGAGAAAAAAAGGATTCATGTTAAGGTGCCCTACAAAATCTGCATACAATATGAAATGGTGCTGTTATGTGCTACTCATCCTGGAAAGCTTGTGTGCATTTGTGTTAAATTGCTGCTTTGGTCTTAAATAGTGTTTAGGGACTGGATGCTTATTATTGTGCCCCACCGCCACCCATGCCACTTCTCATTTTGAAGATTAAAAACATTTTTTTGTCTAAACTCTAATGATTCTACAAATATTTAATTTTTTTTTAATGTTTATTTTTGAGAGACAAAGTGGGAGCAGGGGAGGGGCAGAGAGAGAGGGAGACACAGAACCAAAGCAGGCTCTAGGCTCTGAGCTGTCAGCACAGAGCCCGACACGGGGCTCAGACTCATGGACCATAAGATCATGCCCTGACCCACCCAGGTGACCCTGGTTCTACAAATATTTAATTACTCCCCCAGCATTTGTGAGAGCGACAGCCTGCCTGCCATGCTGTAGGACCAGAGGGGCTCTACAGTAATAATGGCCATAGTTATGATAAGATTTTGAGTGAAAACAAGCTATCAGTGCTTCCAGATTATCTGACATGATTTGGTGGTGTAATTACTTCGGATGCAAGTAATGCATCAGAGTATGATATCACTCTTGATACGTATCAAGTGGAATCAATCATGCAGTATACCATACTGATCAAAACGATATCATACAACAGTGGGAGGGGGAAAGGAAAAAAATCTCTGATCTGACATGAAGAATAGTCTCAGGAGGAGAAAAATGTAGCACTGCATCAAATTCAGATGAACCAGTTACAGGCCAAAGGAGACGGCAGTGTTGACTAGAGCTTTCTTGGAGCTGTGTGTAGCACAGTATTTTCTCCAATGCCTTTTCCCACCCGTGTGGCCTTTTCCTAGCAGAGTTTAATCTGCACAGCAAGAAACTAAGAGATTTTGCCATGACCCCGTGTATTTCATTAATGTGGTAACTGGGATAATTTGGTCCAAAAAGATCTATTTAGAACCTCAGTATTCCTAATTGATTATCCAGGGATATTTTCAGCTGTTTTCGAATAACCCTGTCTTTGTACATAGATACGATACAACTTTGAGTAGTAACGTTTTATAGGTACATGAAGACAGAGAGAAAAACAATTATTTTATACTGTCTTCTAGCCACAGTTTCATATGAAGGAGGAAATGATTATAAAAATTAAGCAAATTCTGGATGAAGATTTTAGGAAATTAATGAAAAGCTCACTTAGCTTTTTGGGTAGTTCTTTGTGTAGTTTACATCAAATGAGTAATTATTTAGTAGTGGCACTTGTACTATCCAGTCTCAGTAGATACAACCAGGAAAATGCACGGATCAGAAGTATAGCACGAAGTGGTCATATGCAGGCAGCCGGCATCCAAGCCAAAAAAACATCATTATCTGCTCCCCAGAAGCCTATCTTTACATTCGCAGTCCCTGCCTGCCCCAGGGATAACCACTGTTCTTTCATTGCCATAGGTTAGATGGTTTTTTAAAAAATGTTTATTTTGAGAGAGAGAGAGAGAGGGAGAGAGGGATTCCCAAGCAGGCTCCACTCTGGCAGCCCCTCAGGCCTCAAACCTGCAAACCCTGAGATGATGACCTGAGCCAAAATCAGGAGTCAGATACTTACCTGACTGAGCCACCCAGGCGCCCCGCTCAGACTGCATGTAAGTGCAATCAAATAGAAGTTCTCTCTTGTGTCTTCTTCAGCTCAGCATAGCGTCATGTCCACATTGATGCAGGTAGCCGTTCTTTTTTCTTTTTTTCTGTGCATGAATATATCCAGTGTATTTATCCATTCTGTTGATGGACACTTGGGGATGGGACTAATATGTGGGGTAGGACCTTTTGAAGGCTCAAGAAAAGTCGAGCACCTTGGAGTTGAAAGGAGAGTATAGTCTTAAGATTAAAAGAGAAAATTACTTCAAAAACATGAGAGAAAAAAAGAGAAAGGAACATTACAAAAACACTGAAGTCTCAGCTCAGTCCACGGAATCCTATTGTTTCAGGGACACAGGAACATACCAACTGGATCTTGCCAGATTTTAACTGAGAACTGGAAAGAGGGAGGAGGCCATAGGTGGCAGACAGCCTCATCAGGTTTTAGAAGTGGAGGGACTGAAGCCCTGTGAGGTTGAGTGACTCAGAGTCTCACAGGTAATGACAGCACCAAGTGAACAAGCTCCTTCTCAAGCTCAGTCTGGTCTAGGTTCGCGCCATCTGAGGGCTGACAGCCGGCCCTCTACTCTGCAGTGAGTCCACTGGCCTCAGGATGGGGTGCTTTTTTCTGTCAACACAAAGGGATTGTGTGGCTTTGTTCAGATAGACTCAGACCTGCCCGGAGAAAACAGGGCAGTGGTCCAGTGAGGAAGAATTTTACCTCCTCTAGGCTGGTCTGCCTCTGCTCCCATGCAGAGCCCTTTTCTCCTTCTTCCTGTGTTCTAGGACTTTCTAGTGAGAGGTTGGGTGTCAAGTGCCAGGTAGGTGACATCTTGAGGTCCCTCTTGACTCAGTGTTTCATTGATCCACAAGTGATCTAGGCTGGAACTCAGTTTCAAAGGACTGCTTTCTAAATATTTTCAGAGTAGTTCACTCTTAAGAAGATACTATGAAAAAGTCTTTTTTTGTTTGTTTGCCTCTTCCTGCCATTATGTCCTCACCGGTTATACACTTTTCTCCTCCCTTGGACACGCTTCCCCCTCCTTCAAGTTATCTTTTCATAAATATCTGTGGAAACATCCTGTCTCTACCTAAAACAACAGTGAAATTCTGATGCTGATGTCTGTGGCAGTCTCCAGGAAGCATTTATTGTAAAACAGAGGATTATGAGAAATCTAACAGATAAAGTGCTTACAAAGGAAAACAAATGATGTAGATGTTTTTTTTTCTTTTATGTTTCCCTAAAGGGGAAAAGGGCATTTTTCATGGTTTAAGAAAAGGCTCAGAATTTTGACTTAGGCTCATGAGGAAAATGAAAAACAAGTAAAATAGCAGAAGTGTTACAAATGGGTAGTAAATATATTCTGCTCAATGAAATACTGCTTAGAACAGCAAAAACCTAGCATGTGCAATCTTAGAAAATTAAAAAAATGTGCTCACCATAGGGTCATATCTCTGACAAGTTCCTCACTGAAATTACTGCAGAAAAGAATAGTACATTTCAGAGGCAACATGGAAGAGAAGCAGAAAAGTCTATCGGTAACAACAAGATCTTTGAAATCAATCCTCTGGGGCACAGATCCAGGCTCCACTATTTTCCTGTGTGTAACCTTGAGGAAGTTACTTCGTTCTCTGAACCTCTTTTTTCTTACCTGTAAAATGAGGATAATGATAGTAACTATCCCACAGGGTTGTTTTGATTACTATATGAAAGAGTACATAGAAAACAATGGCGTGGTCTGACACATAGCAAACTGTCAAGTGATGTTAGCTCTTACTACTTAAGACAAAAAAAAAAAAATGATGTATAGGATTTACAGTTTTTTTTGGAAGTCCCTGAGCCTTTAATTTACAAGCAGCTCATGAGATGATATTATATTTTGTTTTCGATGACCTTCAACAGGCAACAAAACCTAGTGTTTCTCAGTTACAGATACTGGGCAGTCTATATCACTGCACTGAGAATATCTGCTGGCCTATCCCATTGACCACTAATTGATTGAGTTATTTTTCCTATTTCTCTTCTGATTTCCAGTAGTCTTACGCAGGCTCTCAGCTTCTGCTTGCTAGATACATATGCCTTTCCAGATGCCAAAAAGTAAATCTACAGATTAAAAAATAATCTCTCTTTATGATAATGAAGACCAAACAAAGTATTTTTAAACTTAAAGACTACCAGTGGCCCATGTCTTTTGCTCTTGTACCCTATAAACTACATGTGCTTTTAAAGAAAACTACTACTGGGGCACCTGCCTGGGGGGCTCAGTCAGTTAAGCATCCAACTCTTGATTTCAGCTCAGGTCATGATCTCACAGTCTGTGAATTCAAGCCCCGCATCAGGCTCTGTGCTGACAGTGTGGACCCTGCTTGGGATTCTCTCTCTTTCTCTCTCTGCCCCTCCCCACCTTAAAAATAAATAAATAAACATTAAAAAAAATAAAGAAAACCACTATTATTGGTAGAAAGCAATTATTGTTTATTTCTCCCCTCCCCATCCCCACCATTGGCATAGTTTCTATAATGTGGGTCGGACCCCTTTATAATTTTCTCTCAGTAGGCCCAAAGCTTAAGATTTTAAACCACTCATTCAATGGAAATTAATAGTCTGAAAGTTTCAAAAGGAACATTTAAGAAAGAGTTAAGCATATTAGAAAAAGACACATTTACATCTAAACAGCATAATTAGAAACCAGTCAAAATAGGCACAGGATCCTCCAGAATAATTGTGATGTATCATCCCACTGTGTTCTTTAAAAGCAGGACCTACCCTGCATAACCCATGCTTGTTATGTGTTGAATAATATCTTGAACTTAGTGAACGTTTTTAAAACATTAAGTTTCCTAAGCCCATCAGAAATAGGTTTTATGTCTCTACGACGTATCCCGGGACCATGTTGGCGATTTGAAATACGATGGCCACAGTAGGACTTACCGAGAAGATGACTCGAGAGAGGAAGTTGGCCACACAGAGATACCTGGAGAACATTGTTCAGCAGAGAGACCGGCAAAGGTCTCAGGTGGAAGTGTGCCTGGTGTGTTCCCGGAACAATGAGAAGGTCACAAAACAGTAATAGATGAGGTCAGAGAAGTTTAGGGGGCATGTCACGTAGGGCCTGCTTGGTGGACCATTTTAAGAACTTAGGCTTTTACTCTGAGTGAAATGGGAAATCATTGGAAAGCTTTGAGCAGAGGAGTAAGGGTTTGATTTACATTTTAATTGAATCACTGGCTGCTGTGTTGAGGTAGAAAAATGGAGCTGGGTGGTCGGTCAAGGGCAGAATCAGGGATACAGGTTAGCAGTTGTTGATAACAATCCAGTTGAGAAATGCCAATAGCAGTGGAGGAGGTGGTGAGAAATAACCAGGGTTTATTTTGTAGATCACACCACCTAGATTTCTTGGCCAGCTGTTTGAGGAATATGAGAGAGATCAGAGTAAGGATAACATCAAGGCTTTTTGTATAATTATGGAGTTGCCATGAATTGAGGTGGGGATCTGATTGAGGAGTTGGTTTGGGAAACATAACAAGGAGCTGTTGTAAACACGTTATCTTCGACTTCCAGGTAGAGAGGTTGAGTGTGTTGTTTGATAGCATTCTGGAGTTTCAGATGCCCAGGCTAGAGATTCAAATTTGGAAGGGGCCGAGAGAATTTGGTTGAGATCCCTTGGGGAATGTGAATAGACAGAGAAAACAGTCCATGGACCAAGCCTTGGGTCATGCTAGTATTTACAGTTTGTTGAAGAAGAGAAGAAATATCCTAAGAAATTATCTTACGACATAGGAATTATGCACACATTTCTAACATAGTGGATCTAATTGTCTCCATTTCCTAAATAAGTGTTATTATTAAAAGATACTCTCATTTCTGTTGACCCACAAAATGGGAAGAATGAACTGAGAGTTATTTTTCTATGATAAGGCACTTGGGCTGAACCTGAGGTGTTTCAGCCTTTAAAGATTGAGTTGGTAAGAAGGGACCAGTAAAGGAGAATGAGAAGGAGCAGCCAGATGGATAGGAGGGAAATGGGAAGAATATCCTTGAAGTCAAGTAAAGGAGGTGTCTCAGGGAGGAGAGAGTGAATCAGTGGCGTCATAGGTTACTGAGAGGTCAGGTAGGGTGAGGACCGAGTGGCTCATTGGATTTAGCAAGGGAAGTCATTGGTTACCTTGACAAGTGCTGTGTTAGTGGAGGGGTGGGGGCAAAACGTGACTGGAGTGGGCTCAAGAGAGAATAAAAAGCTTATGAAAGAGAATTATAATTTTCCTTTTATTTATTTATTAGAGAGAGAGCATGAGAGCAGGGGAAAGAGGCAGAGAGAGAGAGAGAGAGAGAGAGAGAGAGAGAGAATCTTAAGCAGGCTCCACACTGAGCTGGGAGCCTGACACGGGGCTGGATGGCATAATCCTGGGATCATGATCTGTGCTGAAATCAAGAGTTGTACACTCAACCCACTGAGCCACCCAGGTACCCTGATAATTCTTATTTTCTGTTCAGTTTCTTATAAACAGTATTGAATGTGAGTACTTTTTAATATGTCTGATAGAATGTGGGGCAGGACTTCAGAATACTAGAGGCCATGAGGGGTCTTCAGCAGGCTCTGACAGGGATGGGGGTAATGGGGAGCCTTTGAGCTTCCCTCTGGCTATTATTGGGAAAGCTCCCAGCATATAGATTGTAGTCTGTTTCTTTTGAAATAGAAAATCAGTTGTAATGCAGTGTCTTTATTCTATGTTGCATCCCTTTAGATAAGAACCATATCCTGGAAGCACTGTCACTTTGTGTTGAGACTTCTGTTTCTAGTAAAGACATGTTCTTTACTTCAACCCATTGATCCTTTACATGAAAAGGGTATAAGAGAGCCCTTGTGAGACATGTGCTTTGAGTTAGCCTCTTTTTCGGCAATGGTGATAGATTTGAGCTGACCAGGCACACATCGTAGTGCCCCATGAACCTGGAGGCCTTCGTTCACAGAATGGATGGCTCAGGGTAGGGGTTCCCAAGAGCCAGAAGAATTTAAGTAATAGAAACATTGCTTGTTTAGTAGTTCTTTTATACTTTGTTGATAGCTTCCACTCTGAATATTATTTCAAAGCATGTGATTAAGCAATTTTCATAGTTCTGTATTGTATATCATAATTATGCACCAAGAATTTTCTCTTCTGGGAATTACCTTTGAATTATAATGCTAACTTTCTGTAATACTGTCATCAAAACGAATCAACAAGTCTCTGATACTAATTATCTTTTCTTTCCCTAAGCTTATTAAAATGTTAACACATCGGCCTTTAGTACTTAAATATTGTTTTTGGATAGTTAAAAGCTTACAGTGAATGGTAGAATTAAAACTTTGCTACATGTGTTCGAGTGTTGTTTGGTGATAAAAGAAAGTGTAGTAATAGTCTTTAGAAAGTTGCTAAGTATGGGAAAATGCTGGAAAGAGCAAAGACTCTTCTTTTGCACTGGATTATGGTACATGTTTTTTGAGAAGTGGAGCTCCAGGGACTGTGTGTGTGTGTTTCTAGTGGGTTGTGGTGTAACATAATGTCAGCATTCTTTTAGGCACTGCTCTGTCAACACTGCTTTATTAGTATCATTTTGAATGTTTTTTCAGCTGAAACTTATAAGTCACTCTACAGTTTGTTAAATGAACATAATTGGCTTGTAACGGAGAAATACACAAGACCAATGTGAAATAATTTGGCAGTGTTGAGAGTTGTACGTGGTAAATACTGGAGTGTGCAGAGGTATAAAACTAAGCAAATTTTGGAATAAACGTTAAGTCTCTTAAGTCAGTGACTACAGGATGAAGTCCAGATCTCTTGAGCATGGAATTCAATATCCCAAACCAGAGCTCCAAATCTGTGGCCCACCGGGAAGACTGGCTACAGACGTATTTTGGTTTTTAACATAGCATGAAAATAATTATTTGCCAACTTTTAAGAGTTGAAACTTTTCACTTTAAAAAAATTGAATTTTATATCTTCTTTTGAAAAGCCGGAAGGCCTGGCAATGAGTTTTGGGGAGCAATGTAACAACTTCCCCTTTTATATGGGGTTTGTACTCTGTAGCCCACCATACTCCCCAGAAGAGATCCTCTTGACCCCAATGTTGAGACCAAATTGCTGTCGGCATTTTCGTCCTGCAGGCTTCACTCCTTTCTTGCCTGCCCCTGTCGGCATGGGAATTGACTATCCGTGTGTTGTAGTCACTTGGATTCTTACATAATGTCATCTCACAGATCCGTCAGTCTATCCCAGTTCTCTTCGTAGTCCCCAGTTGTCTCCATTACCAGGCTAACTACGACATACATACTTAGTCTGGGTCATGCTTGCTATTCTCCTTGCACTCAAGTGAGCTGCAGAATGCTTGTGTCACTTCACTGGAACTTAGTACATCCTGCTTTATATTGTCATCTTTTTATATATTCTAACTTACCAGCTCGAAGTTTCTCGAGGACAACAACCATATCTTATTTACTAGTGCCTAGCAAATTTACTCTAGATTGACTAGATTAATTATTGTTTAGAGTTACCTTCCAGTAATGGTAATATATAATTATAGTGATGCTTGAGAAGGATTAGAAAATACCCAAAACTCGTATAAAATCTATTTCCTCAGACAGGTCAATCTTAATTTACTATATCGATTTCTTTGTAGCAAAATTTATATCATTTATTTGAGTATTAAGTCACCACCTCATGTATTGCCTGTTTAGATTCTGTTATGTAGGTGGATGATGTTTCCAAAGAAGGGGAACTTTATTTTTTTTTTAATTTTTTTTTAATGTTTATTTATTTTTGAGACAGAGAGAGACAGAGCATGAACGGGGGAGGGTCAGAGAGAGGGAGACACAGAATCTGAAACAGGCTCCAGGCTCGCACAGAGCCCGACGCGGGGCTTGAACTCATGGACTGCGAGATCATGACCTGAGTCGAAGTCGGTGGCTTAACCGACTGAGCCACCCAGGCGCCCCAAGGGGAACTTTATTACATACCATTTTATAATTTTAGATATGCTTCTTTCTAAGGCTAATACTGTTTTAAATGTCTTATTTTTTCATTCATTTGACAAATAGTGAGTACCCTATGTAGAAGGCCCTGGAGATAGTGTGAATTCAACAGGCATGATGGTACCTGCTCTCCTGAAGCTTTAACCCATTAGCCAGAAAGGCAGATATCAGAAAACAGAATGTATAATTGTTTAATTTTGGTAAATATTACCAAGAACTGGGGGGTTCTCTGAGACCTCCTAACAGAGCAGTCTGGTCTGAGGGTGGGGCTGTTAATAGGGAGTATAACATAACTGAATTCTAAACTCCTTGACTTTCTCATAATGCCATAGCAGTTTATAAAGTATTCTAAATGTAAAAATTTAACCTTAGAGGGGCACTGGGTGGCTCAGTTGGTTAAGTGTCCAACTTTGGCTCAGGTCATGATCTCACGGTTCGTGAGTTCAAGCCCCGTGTCTGGCTCTGTGCTGACAGCTCAGAGCCTGGAGCCTGCTTCAGATTCTGTGTCTCTCTTTCTCTCTCCCCTCCCCTGCTCATGCTCTGTCTTGCTCTCTCTCAAAAGTAAACATTAAAATTAAAAAAAAATTAACCTTAGAAACAAATAAATTAAGTGGTAATTTCTGTGACAAAATAAGAGTTAAAAAAATCTCTAAGGAACTTACCATTGGCTACAGTCATTACTTTAATGAGGAAGAATGAATTATTTATTTTCTTTAATCTTTATTTTTGAGAGAGAGAGAGAGACAGAGACAGAGTGTAAGTAAGGGAGGAACAGAGAGAGAAGGAGACACAGAATCCAAAGCAGGCACCAGGCTCTGAGCTGTCAGCACAGAGCCCCACGTGGGGCTCAAACCCATGAACTGCGAGCTCATGACCTAAGCTGGAGTCGGATGCTTAACTGACTGAGCCACCCAGGTGCCCCATGAAGAATGAATTATATTTTATAACTCTAGAGTTTACTTTGTTTGGTACCTGAATTGAACTCTATTTGAATAAGTAAATGATTTCTTTTGTCTTTAGAATCTGATTTTAAATTCTTCTGGACTCTAGAGATAGTTGTGTGGTCACTTCAGCATAATACAGTTTACTGACCATTCATTAAGCTAAAATTGTTATAAAAGTGTCTATTCTGCCTCCTTTCAATTTCCTACTTTTCGTAAATATGAGATAGAGCATGATTAATTCTGTTTTACCTTAAAATTTAGGTAATTTTCCATCAGATAGAACTTTATAGTTCTAATACAAATACTCCCCACTCAGCCTTTTATGTGCTGAATTTCTGCTCAAGCAATAAGAAAATTACTCATATTCTTTATATCCTTTTGAATACTAGCAGAGGCTGAAGAAAACACCTTGGCTGTGTCTGTATAACCTCAACACAGTCAATAGGATGAAGAAAATTAGACCATAAGTTATGTGACTATCTCAGCTCTTGACTTGTCCCCTTGGGCTGTCTCCAAGTCCAAATCTCCCAAAGAACAAATGTCTAGGGAGCACTGGATTGCAGAAAAGTGGAGGACAGCATTCAAAGATCTTCTATGAGTGCCATACTCAGGAGCAGTTATATCCACTTTGGGAAATCTCTATAATTTTCAACTTACAAACTTTTTAAGGCCTTTCTGCATTTTTACATGTTGTGTGACTTGAGTGGTGTTATCAATGTTTTTGTAAATATTTACTATGTTTTTCTATTTCACTTAATTTCAACAATTTTGTACTTTAATAAAATGTTCTAAACATTGCAAAAAAAATAAAAAAATAAATAAGTAAATGAAAGACAAAAAGGAATTTGGGCTAGAAATTTCAGATATAGCTAACTCGCAAACTAACTTTTATTTTATGAAACTGTAATTATTTTAAAGATGTTTACAGTGAGGACATTTCTTATGGCTTCCGAAAGTAGGATATAAAAAATAAACTGACTTATTCCCTCAAGAGTGAGTAGTGGATAGTACCTTTATTTTATCTTTCCAAGCCTGTGACTAAAAAATACTAATAGTTTATTAGTATGATCTTGGAGTGATGTAATAGGGTATTATGAAAAACCTCAGAGGTAAAGTTAGTAGCATATGTGAGCCAAAAAATAGAGTGGAATTTTGTGTGGTGTATATATTTATTAACAGCAATCAGAAATGCTTTAGGCATTTTTCCCCCCAAAGAAAATAGAATTCTATACTTAACTAAATCCATCTAAATATAGTGGTAAAGTTAATTTTTTGCATAGCTTAGCATCACACTGAAACAAAGGTCAGCTGTAGTGGTGCCATGTCTGAAATTTCTGTTGAGAAACTCATGTTACTGGTAATTATAGAAAGAGATTCAGAAAAATTAACATACTGAAGGAAGTTTTAGTTCAAATTCACCCAAGATTTTTAGATGTGAGCTTAAGGAAATTTAAGGAAATCAGATCAGGAAATAGTTTTTAAGAAATGTCAAATGTCATGTAGAATTTAAAATAAGTACCAGATAAATCTTTTTAACCTTAAATATTCATTAATTGAGCCCATGTCAGTTTTAAGTTGTGAAGAGGGTGTTTAACAGATGATATGTTATTTACTAAATTATTTGCTTTTACTGGTGCCTACAGAAATATAAAGAGAAGTTTTCATGAATTTTAGTTGTAGAGTAAAAACTAGCAGGGAAAGCCAATGAAAGTTAGTTAACTTATAAAACAAAGTTGCCTTTAATGATTGGTTGGCTTATGTATTTTTGAACTAGACTCGTAATTGACCAATACGTTTTCAGGAAATTTGTAGTCACCATATTATAGATAAAGGATCTAAATTAATGCATTTTAATGTATGAACTATTTTCAGTTGAGGGGCCTGAAACAAATTCTCAATTGCCAAGGGGTTGGGAAAGGCTCTGAAATGTTTGGGGGCTTGTGTAGCCTGGTTGTGGTCAACTGAATTCCATTTTCTAGTGCTTGAATCCTGACCAGACATGTTGCAGTGGTGACTGAGTTTGTGTATCTTTTTCTGGTATGATATTATTGTCTGTGTTATGGACGTTAGTCATGTCTTCCCAGGTAGGCAGTAATGTTTGAGGACACATAAGAGGTGATTTCTACTCTCTTGAATTCTTTCATAGCTCCTATAAAACTGTTGACTCTTGACTTCAGCCCAACAGCGTTGTGACTTTATTCTTTCTGATCTGTATGATGTGAGAGAGCTGCCATCTAGATTTAAGCCTTCAGCAAGTCCAGGAAGCATCTGACTCATTAAAAAAAGTTAACAGAATTGTGTTTGTGTGTATCTCCTGAGTCTGATGTATAAATGATGTATATCAATAGCACAATAGTGACATGTATTCATATTTAATATTGGCATTGGAAATACACATTTTGTTGCTTAAACATTCAAAAGGCCATGAAGATACAAATTTTGTTCCATAAACTTTCAAAAGACCATAAATAAAGATTGGATTTTAAGCATTAATAGTAGAATGCAGCAATAGAAATTATCTGTGATTTCTCAGTGCAAGAAAACAAGGTCTCTTGAAATACCTCAATTAGGGATTTCCTCCCAGCCTGCATCAGAACAACGTTTCTTGTTTCCTCATGCCAGATGTTTTCTTAGTGATGGTACACCACGCACTGGGGCCCAAGACACAAGCCTAATCCACTGGAAACGCCCATTCAACCATTCTTGCAGTTTTTCCTCCTTGGTTTGACATGTGGTGGTGTCCACCCCTCGTTGTGATGATCGAATTGCCTGTGAGGAGGTAGTCCTGAAATGACACCCTCCCACCATTTGAGTTGATGTGCTTGGCCCTGTGCCTAGGAGGGAGATGATAACGGACCTCATAATTTCCTATAAAATAGTTGATATTAGTCTTATCTTACTTTCATATTGGGGGTGGGGTCAAAAAGTTGCGATTATTTCTAAATCAAATTTTTATATTTGCTGCGCCACCCATCTTTGCTGTTGTCTTGACCTCCTTATGGATGTGAGTTTTAGCTTCCCCTGCCTTCTGTTTCTTCAACCGTTCTGTGTTCTGTTCCTGCTTCATCTGATCGCCTATGTATCCTCTATTACAAAGAAAAAAACAACTCTGCATGTCGTATGTTCTATAATGGGATGAAAAGGCTCACAGACAAGAATTTAACTAAAATCATGTACAGAGATTCTACTCCTTCCTAGTTTCTTTTCTACTCAAATTGTGCGTGCGCGTGTGTGTGTGTGTGTGTGTGTGCTTCCCCTGAGGATATTAATAAAGTTATTTTATAAGTATCTTTATGAATTTAAACCTTTCACAGGCCAGGAGCAGTTGATCCATAAAACAAACTAAAAACTGTGTTTATGAAAATCCATGTTGTGTATCTCCCAAATCTGACATATGAACAAAATACAACTTTCATAACAGTAATATGTAGTTAGATTTAATGTCACACTGAAAAATATAAATTGTATCTCTGTGAAAAATATAAATTTAAAGTTTTCAAAAACTAAACAAAGATTGAATTTTGAAAATTACCAATAGAGTGTAGTTATAAAATAGGACATTTTCCTCAAAGAAACAAATCAAGATGTCATTGATTAGCTTCCTATGATAATTTATATATATATATATATATATATATATGTATGTATTTGATTATGGGAATAATTATGTAATCATAAGAATAACTATAAATAGTGTTCTCTCAATTCTCTTTGAGATGCTAAAGTGTAAAGTAAAATAATAGATCTTCAGAATGGTATATGCATATTAATTGATAAGGTTTTTCTACCTAAATGCAGATAGAAATGTAGCTGTACAGCACGATTAAGAATTCTGTCATTAGAGTTTGGTATTATAATAAATCATCGTTGAGAAGTTGAATTACATCTGATATTTGAGTGAGGTCACAGATTTTTTTTTTTTTTATTTTTTAGAGAGAGAGAGCTTATGAGCAGGGGAGAGGGGCAGAGGGAGAGAGAGAAGAAAATCTTAAGCAGGCTCCATGCTCAGTGCAGAGCCGGACACCGGGCTCAATCTCATGACCTGAGCCCAAATCAAGAGGGACACCCAACCCACTGAGCCACACAGATGCCAAGGTCACACATCTTAAAGTATTGTTAGATAATGGGATATACTACTGAGATGAAATAATGCATTTGAAAGTGCTCTGTAAATGTGGTATCCCATGGAGACACCTCAGGGTCTTATCATAGATGTTATCTGGGTGGTCATTTACTACCCATAGGTGTGGGCAGGAGAAAGAAGCGATTGTTACAGCGTTTACCCTGGACTGCAGGTGGTGAGCGGGAGACTCTGACACTGGAAAATGAAACATTGATGCGTACTTGTGGGGCAAGGATACATGCTATTTCTCAGATTAAGAACCATGATTTGTATATATTACCTTTCTCAAAAATTAAAGGAAGGTGAGCATGTCTTTCCTTTAACTAGATATTCCGGCATCATCATAATTTATCTCTATGTGACATTTTGTAGGTTACTTTATTTGATCCTCAGAGTAGTAGTCCCTGTTTTACAGATGAGAAGGTTAAATAATTTGTATGACTTGACAACTTTACCTGAAACAGTTGGTGAAAAACCAGAACATGATACTCTTCTGACTGTGAGGCCTGTGCTCTTTTTTCTTGCTACCAGTCATCCTGGTGATAAAATATTTCTAGAGTATTTGCAAAATACAGTGTGACATTTTGATTTCTTTTTTTTTTTTTTTTTTTTTTAGTATTTTTTTAAGTCAATTTTGGTTTCTGCCCGATACTAAATCAACTTTTGTTCCTTAATTAGCTTACACTGATGTTGCCGTAGAGAATTTTTTGTGTCAATCCAAACTAGATAGGGTAGTCTTTTCAAACATATTGTACTTCCTGTGATAATGCATTTAACTTCACACAAAATTCCTGATCATTGGATTTTATTAGAAGACAGCAAGACATGCATAAAATTTCACACTATTAATCCTTTGTTCAGAGCAGCTGTTACCTTGAAAAAACCTCTAGTAATTTGTAGGATTGGTTAATAAAGGAAAATCAGAATAAAGGTGTTTTTGGAATGATGGCACATCGTACATTTAAAGGTGACACATTAAATACATTTGCTTGATTTCCCTTTAGAACATTATAATCTTTAAGTGCTGGTGTTTTATGGAAACATACTACAGGCCTTTCTGTAGGAAGTTTTAGACATGTGGACTGTGTAAATGAACCCGAATTTAGCATGAGAACATCTGCAAATCTTTCTTTCATTCAACTCTTATTTATATGCCAAGCATTTTGCTGGAAATTCAGTGATGACCAAGGCATGGACCTGTCCTCTGGAAATTAGAGCCTGGTTGATGAGGGAGACAGACAAACCAGTGAACACTTAAACCATGTGATATGTGAAATGCTACCTGTTTAAAACTCTGCTGTGCTATTTTTGTTTAAATTTTCTTTTATCTCTCCGGAATTCTTACCAGGTGATACCATTGGTAAACATCAAAAGGCCCTAACTTTTGGTTTTACTTAGTATCGTTTAAAATTGTAGTGTTTTTTTCCAAACCACCATGAATTCCTACCTTTCAATTTTTAAGGTCAAGTTTAAACTTTCGGAAGCCATGGGTTTAGCCAGTTTAGGTAATAATACCTGCATCATACAGCAAAGGGTTTGAAGTAATGTGGTGTTACTTAAACACATAAGGCGCTTCAATGAACATGTAGATTCATTAAATTTGTTTAAATCAAATCTTTAGTTATATAAATTGCATGCAGTAAAAATAAAGTTCACAAATTTTAAGTAGATAATTTGGTAACTTTTGAGAAATGTGTATAATTATGTAACCAGTGTCAAAGTCAAGATATAGAACATTTTTGTCATGCCAAAAAGTTTTCTTCAGCCCCTTTTTAGTTAGTCCTCTTCTCTTCCACCACTTTCTCCTTTTTCTCCTTCCTCCCACCCCAGTTATCCATGACAACTACTGATCTTTAGTTTTGCCTTTTATAGAATTTCATGTAAATCAAATCATGTGACCTGTAGTTTTTTTGTGCTTTGCTTTTGTATCTGGCTTCTGTCCCTTAGCATAATGCTTTCTGGATTCATGCATTTTGTTGCATATATCAAGTTTTTTTTTTTTAATTGGGTAATATTAAGTTGTCACAACTTGTTCATTCATCTGCTATTAATGGATATTTGGATTGTTTCCAGTTGGGAATGGAAGTTTATTATGAATGAAATTACTATGAACGTTCATGTATAAATTTTTTTTGAATTTGAGGCACACCAGTTCATTTATATTTTTTAAATTTTTATTCAAGTATAATATATGATTTTATGTTAGTTTCAGGTGTACAATATAATAGAACAATTCTATACATTTCTCAGTGCTCATCAAGATATGTGTACTTTTAATTCCCTGTATTTATTTCACCCATCCCTCCACCCACCTCCCCTCTGGCAGCCACCAGTTTGTTCTCTGTATTTATTTATTTTTAAGTGTTTCTTTATTTTTGAGAGAGAGAGTGAGAGAGAGAGAGAGAGAGAGAGAGAAGGGAAGGGGCAGAGAGACCGGGAGAAAGAGGATCCGAAGCAGGCTCCATGCTGCCAGCACAGAGCCCAATGCAGGGTCCAAACTCACAAACCGTGAGATCATGACCTGAGCCAAAGTCAGAAGCTTAACTGACTGAGCCACTCAGGCTCCCCTGTTCTCTGTATTTAAAAGTCTGGTTTTTTGTTTCTCTCTTTTTGTTTTTTCTTTGTTTGTTTTGTTTCTTAAATTCCATGAATGAAATTCTCTGTGAGTGAAATCACACAGTATTTGTCTTTCTCTGTCCTACTTATCTTATTTAGCATTATACCCTCTAGGTCTATCTATACTTTTTGCAAATGGCAAGATTTCATTCTTTTTTTTTTTTTTTTTTTTATGGCTGAGTAATAGTCCATTGTGCACATATACCACACCTTCTTTATCCATTCATCTATGGATGGAACTTGGGTTGCTTCCATACTTGGCTATTGGAAATAATGCTACAACAACCATAGGGGTGCATATATTTTTTTGAATTAGTGTCTTTGTTTTCTTTGGGTAAATACCCAGTAGTGGAATTACTGGGTCATAATAACTTTTTTTTAATTGTTTTTAACTTTTTGAGGAACCTCCATACTGTTTTCCACAGTGGCTCTACCAATTTGCATTCCCACCAATAGTGCGTAAGGATTCCTTTTTCTCTACATCCTTACCAACACTTCTCGTCTTTTGAATCTAGCCATTCTAACAGGTGTAAGCTGATATTTCTTTGATGTGCATTTCCTTGATGATTAGTGACATTGAGCATCTTTTCATGTGTCATTTGGCCACCTGCATATTTTCTTTGGGAAAATAGCTATTCATGTCTTCTGCCCATTCTTGATTGATTGGATTATTGGGGGGTTGATGTTGGGTTGTATGAGTTCTTTGTATATTTTGGATAGAACTCTTTCTCTGGTATATCATTTGCAAATATGTTCTCCCATTCATTAAGTCGCCTTTTTTGTTTTGTTGATGGTTTCCTTCACTGTGCAAAAGCTTTTGATATGGTGTAGTCCCAGTAGTTTCATTTTGCTTTTGTTTCTCTTGCCTCAGGAGACATATCTAGAAAAATGTTGCTAAGGCTGATGTCCAAGAAACTGCTGTCTATATTTTCTTTCAGGAGCTTTAAGGTTACAGGCTTCACATTTAGGTCCTTAGTCCTATTGTATATAGTGTTAAAAAGTGGCCCAGTTTCATTCTTTTGCATGTAACATTCTAGTTTTCTCAGCACCATTTATTGAAGAGATGAGATGGTCTTTTTCTCATTGTATATTCTTGCCTCCTTTGTGATAGATTGACTATATAAGCATGTGTTTATTTCTGGACTCTATTCTGTTCCATTGATCTATGTGCCTGTTTTTATGTTGGTACCATACTGTTTAGATTACTACAGCTTTGTAGTATATCTTGAAATCTGGGATGGTGATGCTTCCAGCCTTGTTCTTTTTCAAGATTAGTTTGGCTGTTTGGAGTCTGTGGTTCCATTTGGTATTATTTGTTCTAGTTCTGTGAAAAGTGTTATTGGTATTTTGATAAGGGTTGCAAGTGTAAGTCTTTGGTGGATGTATCTTTTCATTTATCATACTCAAGTACCTAAGAATGAGTTCTACGATAAATGAATGTTTGACCTTATAAGAAGCTATTAATTGTTTTCCAAAGTAGTTATATCATTTAACATTCTCACCAGCAGTGTCTGAGAGTTCTAGTTGCTCCAGATTCTCACCAAGGTTTGGTATTCTCTGTCTTTTCAATTTTAAACATTCTAGGGGTGTGCATTGTGGTATCTCACTGTAGTTTGTTTTTTATTTTTTTTATTAGAGAGAGAGCGCACATGTGTGAGTATGGGAGAGGGACAGAGGGAGAGAGAGCGACAATCCCAAGCAGGCCCCATGCTCAGCATGGAGCCCAGTGTGGGACTTGATCCCACAACTCTGGGATCATGACATGAGCCTAAATCAAGAGTCAGATACTCAGCCAACTGAGCCACCCAGGCACCCCTCACTGTAGTTTTTAATTGCATTTTCCTAATGACTAATAATATTGAGCATCATTTCAAATGCTTACTTGCCATTTGTGTATCTTTTCCAGAGAAGTGACTGTTTAAATCTTTTGGCCATATTTTTAAGTGAGTTTTCTTCTGTTAGTAAGAGCTATTTATGTATTCTGGATTTAAGTCTTTAATTAGATAAATGTTTAAAAATATTTTTTTCAGTCTGAGGATTGCATTGCCATTTTTAAACTGACTTGCAAAGAGCAGAAATTTTAATTGTAAAGAAGTCCAATTTTTCCTTTAAAAAAATTTTTGATCACAAAGATCTCCTAGAAGTTTTCTATAAGTTTCACAGTTTTAGCCTTTATATTTGGATCTGTGATTCAAGTTAATCTTTGTATTAGGGTCGAAATCTATTCTAAGTTTATTCCCTCAGTAAAGTACCTTGGCACCTTTATCAAAAATCAAATGACTTTTGATATATGGTTTGTATCTGGACTCTTTATTCCATCAACTGACATATCTTTAGGCCAATATTGTATTGCTTTAGGGGCACCTGGGTGGCTATCATTAAGCGTCTGACTCTTGATTTCAGCTCAGGTCATGATCTCACAGTTCGTGAGATTGAGCCCCACATGGGCCTCCATGCTGACAGCACAGAGCCTGCTTGGGATTCTCTCTCTCTCTGTCTCTCTCTCTCTCTCTCTCTCTGCCCCTCCTCTGCTCACACATGCACACATGCTCTCTTTCTCTCAAAATAAACTTAAAAAAAAGTAAAAATATACACTGCTTTAAGTAATGTATGTACTGTTTACAGTAAGTCTGAAAAATCAGATATTAAGTCTTCCAACTTTGAATTTGAGTCGAAAGGGCAGACATACCTGCTTTGTTCCAATATTAGGGAAAAACCATTTACTTTTTCACCATTAAGTGTAATATTAACTGTAGATTTTTCTTAAACTGTCATGACTTCTAGGAGCAAGTAATTTCCAAATTCCAGACAGAGTAACGCAATTGGAAGATGTTTCTGAAAGACTCCTTAGAAGGATTTTCAGGATTTTGTCTCTTCATTATCGCCAACTGTATCGAGGGTTACCAGCAGACAACCTACAACTTTCCAAATCTTATCTGAAAAAGAATTTTCATCCAGCTTTCCCTAGAGAGCCCATGATTAGTACCAACAACGTATTTTCTTAATTCACTTTTCCAAATGTGAAGGTCATGAAGGAAAATAGGCACTCATCTCTTAATGAGGACTTTTTGAATAGTTGAATAGTTTTGCCTCTGGATCTGAGGTCATAATGATTCTATGGCATTTGTTGGCAGTATATAACATTTTCTTGGTAGAATTAAGGCAGTAGGAGGACAGTGATGGACCACTGGTATTGGGCAGTAGTCCTGCCATGAAGAATGGCTGACCTTGGAGTAGGCTGCTCTTTTGGTTTATTCAGGATAATAGTCTGTAGGTCAGCCTCAAGACTAGCTGCCTTTCCAGGATGATTAGAGCCATTAAAAAAAAAAAAGAAAAAAAAAGCAATACTAAACAGAGATAGGTTGGTTTCTGTTTTTTGTTTGATTGGTTTGTTTTTAACTTCAACGTTGAGTTGTGGTTCCATTTTTCATGGAAGATTAACCCTGTCACTGTAGGGTAACTTATAATTCTGATTTCCTTCCTCCACACCCTTTAAAAATCAGGCTTTTAAGTCTCTCTCACAGCATTAGAGGATGATTAGTATCAGGAGGAATGTTGTCTTTTGGCGGTATGCAGAGGGATGCACATCACAGAACCAGAAAATCCGATGAACAGGTAGGTCAAATGGAGACAACTTGACTGGGCTATTCAGTGACTCACTGTTGGACAGTGTGGACTTCACCAGAGAGTGCAGAGATTCACTGTTAAATGACTTTTATTTCTATTCTCTTTGGGATATAAGGTGACACTCAAGTTGGCTTTGGTCTCTTATTTCAAAACCTGGTTGAGAAGAGTTCTAGAAACAAGGTCTGTGAGTTGGTGTATGGGAAATAGAATATTACTATATAGGTAAATACTACTTGAAAATGAGATTTCACACTTGATGGACCTGGCAAATTTATGGTGGTTATCTTCTACAAGTAAGCTAAGGGAATTAAACGCTGGATGACGGATACAAGAGAGCCAACTTCTGATTGAAGGTTACCTTGGGGAAAACCTAAGGGATGCAGCCGTGGCTCCCGGTGATGTTCCTCACATCCGTCTTAACAGTCTTGGATTTGTGTTTCTCCAGAATAGCACAAATCACCTCAGTCTCCTTGGAGAAGATTAGCTAATGACTGGATGATGCCCCAGGGGGATGGGGTAGCTATATATAACTGGGAAGCCCTATATAAAATGAACATTTTCATCAGTTTTCTTAAGCAAGGACTTTTAAAACTGTAAGTCAGAGTTTTAGACTTTTTTTTTTTTAATGATTAAAATAATCATTGTTGGGGTTCCCAGATGGCTCAGTCAGTTGAGCATACAACTCTCGATTTCAGCTCAGGTCGTGCTCTTGTGGTCGTGAGATCAAGCCCTACATTGGGCTCCACACTGGGCATGGAGCCTGCTTGGGATTCTCTCTGTGTCTCTGTCTCTGTCTCTTTGTCTCTGCCCCTCCCTTGCTTGTGCATGCACATGTGTGCTCTCTCTTTCTCTCTCACTAAAAAAATAAATAAATAATAATAATAATAATAGTAATAGTTGTTTTCTCTGACTTTTTAAAATTGGTATTTTCAGATATCTTTATAAGTTTACGTGACAACTTTGTCTCTACCTTACTCACAGCAAAACCCCCAAAGAGGTGTTGAATAAGAACTTTTGTAGCAGTATCAAGCCTTGTTAGAATGTCCAGAGGAATTGCTTACTTTGAAGTCTGTAGATTGTGCTTTTGATCTTTTACTGTAAAGAGTACCTGGACCCATGAGGTTTACTTCACGCCCTTCTGCACGTTTGGCACATGAACAGTATGGGCACATGTGTGAGGGTGTGCCCTGATGCGAATGCTACTCTTTCAGGTGTGTCTGGTTAACAAAGTAATTGCAGCCCATCATTTATGTGTATCAAGGTAAAAATTGGATTCCTAGCACCTCAAACTCTTTTTCTGGCTTCATAAACTTCTTTACATATAATGCTACAACTGTCAGGGTGGAAGGCAGGTCTTATTAGCATTTGAGTACATTCACTTTAGTAAATCGTTTTAACATATTTCTTAACTTCATATCAAAAATGAACTTTTTGAAGACAGACTAGATTAAATTAAATTGTTTCCTACTCATGCGAGTTTTTGAACAGAATTTAGAGAAGAAAAATCCGGGGGGGGAACAAAAAGGATACTGGGTACCTAAAACTAACTGGTATTATCTTGGCAGATCATTCTCTCACCACATTGGTTTCTTCACCTATAAAATTATGGGGTTGGGGGGCGCCTGGGTGGCTCAGTCGGTTAAGTGTCCGACTTCAGCTCAGGTTGTGATCTCACAACTTGTCAGTTCGAGCGCTGCATCAGGCTGTGTGCTGACAGCTCAGAGCCTGGAGCCTGCTTCGGATTCTGTGTCTCCCTCTCTCTCCGCCCCTCCCTCGCTTGTGCGCACTCTCGCTTGCTGGCTCTCGAAAATGAATGAATAAACTTACAAAGTAAAATTGAATTAAGGGATTGGAGTAGATCATCTGTGAGATCTGATACAGTGGTCAAATTTTCATTTGGTTCTTCTATTGCGTTATTATTCCATTCAGTAGTAGATAGAATCTTAGAAATTAATACATATGCCTACTACTAACTTGTAAATACTGTAAAAATTCATTAACAACACCAGAATATCTAAGGCTTTTTCCCACTTCTGGGCCATGAAAACACTTATGTAGTGGGTACAATAATATTTTATAAAGATTATTTTAGTTTGCTGTAAAGTCTTTGCATAGGATCCTCAAAGGATTCAATTTATGTTAAAAGTAACAGGCTATTTATTTTAACAGGATTGCATACTTGTCGTACTTTATATATCTTTTTCAAGTTTAGTCACCAATATGTAGTTGTTCACAGCATTTTCAACAACGGTACCTCTGATAATTTTTTTTAATTATGAAATACACACACAGAAAAATGCCTATAATGTCTGTGTACATTTTAAACAGTAATAGTAATCAACACCATTATATCCACTATCAAGTATAAGAAAAATAATTCTCTAGCTCCTTTGTAGCTCCTGTCCCTTTCTGAAGACATCTCCTGCTCCCAGACTACCCCATCCAGCACCATTTTGAACTTACTCATTACCTTTCTTAACAGTTTTACCAATATATATTCTGTATCCCTGAATGAGTTATTGTTTCATCACCTGATTTTGAACTTCTATTCACAGGAAAGAATTGTATGTATTCTTTTGTAACTTGTTTTTTAACTGAACCATTGTCTTTGAGATTCACAGTTGTTCACGTGTGGCTGTGGTTCATTAATGTTCACTGCTGAATTGCCTTAATGTACCATATTTTATTTATTCTGTCAATGGACTTTTGCCTCTCTGATATGTGTGTTTAATTTGTTGTTGTTAAGAACTGTTTAATAACATGAAAAGTCCTTCTGCAGTGTTAAAGCTAGAAACTTTCCAAATCCTTAATTCAGTCTTTCTTAGGGGTACCAAAGTCTCTTTGGAAAAAAAAAATATTTCAGAGGAAAAATAAGTAAAGTTAATGTTAAGGTTCCTATGTAATATAAGGATTTCTATATTTCTACCAGATAATGAGAATTTCACAGCAAAATCATTATCAAGAAAATTGCAGTTCCACTGTCAGAGAGAATTGAGCGCAAGTCCCATGAATGAAGGAATCAAAGATTTCATTGTGGAAATTAGAAGCAGATGCTTCTAAGTTGGAGGATTTTCCCTGAGAACAGCACTTTTTGTTGGCGATGTCATGCTAGAAATCCATCTTGGTTGAAAGGAATTTTTGTGCCTGGTTGCTAAACCCGATATGACTTTTGAATACAGATGGCTATGCAAAATCAAGTTTCTCTGGCTTAAAATTCATGAATTTTACCCTTGACTTTGTTCTTCTTGTTGGTTGCCTATCTAGCATCTCCCCTCATCTCCCAGGCTTTCCAAATGTACTCAGATTTTTGTTTTGATGTCTATGTACTTGAGGGGAAGTTGATCCTACCTCTAGCTCTAGAGGTGAGCCCTGGGTGGCCTCAGCTAATCTATGCAGGCCGCTGCCCTATATTGTGTGTGTGTCAGGAGTGGGGGTGGGGGGGTGCGTGCTGGTGACTTGAGACATTCAGTTAGGATTAATATCTTTACTCCTGTTTGCCTCCGCATTCTGGTTTACTTGGCGACTCTGAGAGAAGCAAGCCTTAAAGTGGAGTGATTCCAAGGTACCAAGAGGAAACTAGGTTCTGGATGACATCTCAAACTATCACATCAAACCACCCACGGGCCCTTTCATCCTGCTTGTTGCCTTCAAGTTACTTTGCTTTTTATAAATTTCCCTTATAGCATTTAACTAGCCTAACTACTAATAGTTAACATGTCTGTAGTGTATACCATATATCTTATATCATCCTTTAAAGTAGTTACTGTTGTTATTCCCATTTTACAGATACGGAAGCTGAGATGTAGAGAGAGGCAAAGGCATTTGTCCAAGGTCACATAGCTAGGAAGTAGATGGCTAATAGTCAGACCCAGGCAATTTGGCTACAGAGTTCAAGTTTCAGTTTGATGTTTTTGGTACTTACAATATAATGCATCCCACCCAATGTATCTTTTTATATATTTGCTTTCACATAAGTTGGCTTAACTTGATATACAGGGAGACTTTCCTAGAAACTGTATTTTGTTGATAGTTTTGGAGATTATTTTCTTTTATGTTTGGCTATCACATTTAAAGATGAGGAAAAATACGCACCTTTTCTTCTGTAACTAACATGCAGAAAATATTCAAGAAGCTGTGACCAATACTGACTCCCATTTCTAGGGTGGGGATTGGAGAGCGCTTCTTTAAAAACATAATTTTAATCTTAATTGCTAGAGAATTCACATTTCTGGTGAATTGATAAATAATTTACTCATTGCGTCCTGCTGTGTGCCTATTAGAGACCCAGTGTCTCTGCCTACCACAGACATTCATCCTATCCTGGAGGACATTCCAGTTCTCTGTGGGGGGGACAACTTGCCAACAAGTACAAGGGTGATAAGAGTGCAAGTGAAATGCCCCTCAGCTGCCTAGCCATGTGGAGGCATGCTTCCCGGACAAGTATCTTGAGTTTTCTGGGGAGAACGAAGATACAGTATTTTGTTCTTGTTCTTTTGGACGTGGGTGAATACTATGTGAGGGAGGATATCTAGGCAGGGGGAACAGGATGGGCAAAAGCATAGACATATGACAGTAAGACTTGTTCAGAGAACTCTGAGGAAAACAACTGTAGTAATGTACAACACGAGTTGACAGAACGGCCACGTGGGGGCTGGATACAACGCGAAGGTGAAAGGTTGTGCCTTCGAGTTTAGGAGTTGTCCTGTGGAAGTGCTGTGGCATGAAAGAATGTGTGAGCTGGGATGTGAGACGCAAAATTGAATGTGCAGTTTCATGAGGTCACCTTGGCAGCATTGAGGGGGTGGCGGACTCGAAGAGTGAAACAAGACCGAACAGCTAGAAATCCAAGGGAGAGAGTACAGTGACGACGTATAGTAGAGGAGAAAGGCACTAGAATGGTAGACCAGACACAGGAAGAATATATATTCATTTTTTGTAACTAAGATTATTTTTAAGTGTATATGTAGCAACTATATCACAGCCTTTCGACCCCTGGGATCATTTTTGTCGCCCTTCCTCTCCCCCACCTTCCTTGGGCCTTATGAAAAGATTGTCTGTCAAAGTGAATTTTCATTTTTTAAATCTGGCGGGTAAAACCAAATGTGCCATCAAAATAAGCACTTGAAAACTGGTATGAAAATGACTTAAGTGAATGATCTTTTAGTTTTCTTTGAAATATTACCATGGATAAATATACCAGCATTTATCAGGGGTTTTGAAATATCTAAAGTAATTGTAAAGATCCCATTACTTTTTCTGTTTAATTGAAGTATGGTTGACATGCATTGTTACATTATTTCAGGCGTACAACATAGTGATTCGGCAAGTTTCTGCGTTATGCTATGTTCGCCACAAGTATAGCTATCCTCTGTCACTATACAATGCTTTTACGGTATGCTGTCCCTTTTATACCTGTGACTTGTTCATTCCATGTCCCTTCACCCATTTTGCCCATTCCTCCACCCCCTTTTCCTCTAGCAACCACCAGTTCTTGTATTTTTGGATCTATTTCTGCTTTTTGGTTGTTTGTTTTGTTTTTTAGATTCTACACATAAGTGAAATCATACGGTCTTTGGCTTTTTCTGTCTGACTTACTTCACTTAGTATAATACGCTCGAGGTCCATCCATATTTTTGCAAACGGCAAGATCTCATCCCTGTTTGTGGCTTTTACTCCATTGTATGCATATGTACCACATCTTCTTTATCTACTTATCTGTGGATGAACACTTGGGCTACTTCCATATTTTGGCTGTTGTAAATAGTGCTGCAACAGACAGAAGGGTGCATGTCTGCACCCTTTGAGTTAGTGTTTTTGTTTTCTTTGGGTAAATACCCAGTAGTGGAATTACAGAGTCATAGGGTAATTCTATGTTCAATTTTTTGAGAACCTCCATACTCTTTTCCACAGTGGCTGTACCCGTTTGCATTCCTGCCCACAGTGCATGAGGGTTCCTTTTTCTCCACATCCTTGCCAACACTCGTTATTTCTTGTCTTTTTGATTTTAGCCATTTTAACAGGTATAAGGTGATATCTCATGGTTTTGATTTGTATTTTCCTAATGATTAGTGATGTTGAGCATCACTATATGACTTCTTTCAGAAAATGTCTATTGAGGTCCTCTGCCTATTTTTTAATTGGATTATTTGAGGGTTTTGGTGTTGAGTTGCACAAGTTCATTATATATGATATTAACCCCTTACTGGATATATCATTTGCAAATATCTTTTCCCGTTCATTAGGTTGCCTTTTTGTTTTGTTGATGGTTTCCTTCACCGGGCAAAAGCTTTTTATTTTGGTGTAGTCCCAATGGTTTAATTTTGTTTTGTTTCCCTTGCTTTAGGAGGCATCTAGAAAAATGTTGCTAAATCCAGTGTTGAAGAAATTACTGCCTAAGTTTCCTTCCAGGAGTTTTATGGTTTCAGGTCTTACATTTAGGTCTTTAATGCATTTTGAGTTTATTTTTCTGTATTGTGTAAGAAAGTGTCCCAGTTTCATTCTTTTGCCTATAGCCATCCAGTTTTCCCAGCCCTGTTTACTGAAGAGACTGTCTTTTCCTCATTCTGAGTCTCCTCAGAAACCTGGTCAGGGTACTGAAGGAAATGCCTTATCATTCAGGGGAACATTCCACAGCCTGATTTCTCATCTGTCCAGTCTGAGTTTGCATCATGGGACAGCAACACTGAATTTTTGAGGGGCTCGGTCCTCTGTCCTGCCTCCCTAGCCGGGGCCCTTATCTGTATGACTTTACACCCTTGTAATCCTTTCTTTTTCTCCCCAGTGCATACAAGCCATTTTACCTTCCTCTGTGCTGCACTTCCCTCTGTTCACAGCCTTTCCACAAATCCAGATACAACCTTCTTTTTACCACACACTTTAGCATTTAACTTAAAATACAATTGTATTACTTCCTATTGTTCCTACTGTGTTAATAGAGATTATAAGGTCTCTAAGGCCAGAATTTAGAAATGATGTGAGAGACGAGAAGGAGCATACTTAAAGTGCTGGAGGACTCAAATTCCAGTTAGTTTACATGCTGTCCGACTAACAGAATACTCTGGATCTCCCTCCTTCCCTCCTTCCCTCCCCCCTTCCCTCCCTGTTTCATTTTGTTTTGTTTCCTTTTCTTTCTTTCTATCTTTCTTTCTCTTTCTTTCCTTCCTTCCTTGTCTTACTGTCTTTTTACTGTCTGTCTTTCTTTGTACCTATTTGATTTAGGGGCTTTCTTTATTCCTGCTAGTTCTATTCTGAAAATGTAGTTAAAGAGTAATTTGGGGCTACAGTGGGTATTTGTGATTTGGGAAGAATGTGTTCAATAAATGGTACCTTTTATTGATGTACTATAATTTACTAATCCATTCCTGTTGTTAGACTATTTAGTTTTTTTCCCAGTTTTTACTCTGATGGATAATAGTTCAGTGAGTAATTTTGATCAAAAGTGTGATGTGTTTTGGTTGTTTCCTTCTTACACATTTTGTCCCCAGAAGTCAGATTATTGGGTCAAAGGTACAAACATTTGTAGGACTGGCTGCATAGTTTTATTCCTTAGAGTATGGTAAGTATTAGTTGGCACCAATTCAAGTCCACTTTAATTGGAAGGTGCTTTGCCATTCCCAGCCCCACGGTGTGTCTAGCAAATGTCATCATTAAATACAGAAATGAAATAATCTATTAGCTATTAACAAGAGAAGAACACGATTTCTTTTAGAACTCAACACCACGTGTTACACAAAAAGCCATTCTTCCACTTACTTTCCGTAATATGATATCAATAATGTTACCTGGTAGTAAATGAGTAGCCAATTTAATAATCTTCATGACAATTTGATTTCAGAGGTGAGAAAAATGGACACGAAGAAGTAAAGAGACTTGCCCACGGGCACCTGGGTTTCCGGTGTTTCAGGTGGATCCAAATCCAGGCAGTCGCTCCATGCTCTTAAGTAGCACATCATATTACCTCTTACTATATCCCCACTTTACAAGCTTATCATTTTTATCAATTCAATAACTACATTTCAAATGTAGTTATTCTAACTTGTATATTACTCGTACATTACCTCAAGCTATCACAGGTTAGGTTTCAGACCACTGCAGAAAAGCGAATATTGCAATAAAGTGAGTCAGATGAACTTTTTGGTTTCCCAGGTCATATAAAAGTTATGTTTACACTATACTGTTGTCTATTAAGTACACAATATTGTTATGTCTTAAAAATATACATACCTTGATTAAAAATACTTTATTGCTAAAAAAATGCAAATTATCATCTCAGCTTTTATCAGGTCGTAATTCTTTTGCTGTTGGAGGGTCTTGCCTCTGCATTGATGGCTGCTGACTGATGAGCATGGTGATTGCTGAAGGTTGGGGTGACTGTGGCAATTTCTTACAATAAGACAATGAAGTTTGCCAAATCAGTTTACTCTTCCTTTCATGAACAGTTTCTCTGTCTCATGCGATGCTGTTTGATAGCATTTTTTTTTTAATTTTTTTTTCAACGTTTATTTATTTTTGGGACAGAGAGAGACAGAGCATGAACGGGGGAGGGGCAGAGAGAGAGGGAGACACAGAATCGGAAACAGGCTCCAGGCTCTGAGCCATCAGCCCAGAGCCCGACGCGGGGCTCGAACTCACGGACCGCAAGATCGTGACCTGGCTGAAGTCGGACGCTTAACCGACTGCGCCACCCAGGCGCCCCTGTTTGATAGCATTTTATCTACAGTAGAACTTCTTTCAAAATTGGAGTCAGTCCTCTCAAACCCTCTTGCTGCTTTATCAACTAAACTTGTATCCTGTTCTAAATACTTTGTTGTCATTTCCACAGCATCTTCGCCAGGCATAGGTTCCATCTCAAGAAATCGCTTTCTTTGCTCATTTATAAGAAACAACTCCTCATCCGCTCAAGTTTTATCCTGAGATTGCAGCAATTCAGTCCCATCCTCAGACTCCACTTCTAATTCTAGTCCTCTTGCTATTTCTGCTGCCTCTGCAGTTACTTCCTCCACTGAACCCGTCAAAGTCATCCATGAGGGTTAAAATCAACTGCCTCGAAAGTCCTGTTCTTATTGATATTTTGACCTATTCCAATGAAGCACGAATGTTCTTAATGGCATCTAGAATGGTGACTCCTTTCTAGGTTTTCAGTTGACTTTGCCCAGGTCCATCAGAGGACTCACTATCCATGGTAACATTAGTTTTATGGGAAGTATTTCTTAAATAATAAAACTTGGAAGTCGAAACGACTCCTTGATCCATGAGCTTTAGAAAGGATATTGTGTTAGCAGGCATGAAAGCACATTAACCTCAGTGTACGTCTCCATCAGAACCCTTGAGTGACCAGATGTACTGTCAATGAGCAGTAATATTTTAAAAAGAATCTTTTCCTGAGTGGTAGGTCTCAATAGTGGGCTTAAAATATTCCATAAACCATGTTGTAAACAGATGGGCTGTCATCTAGGCTTTGTTGTTCCACTTATAGAGGACAGGCAGAGTAGAGTTAGCATTATTCTTAAGGGCCCTAGGATTCTCAGAATGCTAAATTAGGATTGGCTTAAACTTAAAGTCACCTGCTAACTGCATTAGCCCCTGGAGAGGAGTCAGCCTGTCCTTTGAAGCTTTGAAGCCATGCATTGACTTCTCCTCTCTCGTTATGAGAATCCTAGATGGCATCTTATTCCAATAGAAGGCTGTTTTGTCTACACTGAAAATCTGTTTCATGTAGCCACCTGAGCTAGATCTTCTAGATAACTTGCTACAGCTTCTACATCATCACCTGCTACTTTACTTTGTACTTTTATGTTATGGAGATGGCTTCTTTCTTTAAACTTCATGAACCAACCTCTGCTAGCTTCATACATTTCATCTGCAGCTTCCTCAGCTCCTTTAGTCTTCACAGACTTAAAGAGAGTTAAGGCCTTGCTCTGGATTACTCTTTGACTTAAAAGAATGTTGTGGCTGGTTTGATCTATCCAGACCTCTAAGTAAACTTTTTTGCTTTTTTATCATTTGTGTGTTCGCTGGAATAGCACTTTTCCTTCGATAACTCCTCCTTTGCGTTTATAACTTGGCTAACTGGTATAGGAGGCCTAGCTTTCATCCTATCTTGGTTGTTGACATGCCTTGCTTACTAAGTTTGATCATTTCTAGTTTTTGATTTAAAGTGAGAGACGTGCAACTCCTCCTTTCATATGAACACTGGAGACCATTGTAGGATTGTTAATTGTCCTTATTCCAATATTGTTTCATGGGGAATGGAGAGGCCAGGGAGATGGGGAATGGCTGGTTGGTGGAGCAGTCAGAACACCCACATTTATTGATTAAATTCATTGTCTTATCTGGGCACAGTTTATGGCGCCCCTCCCCCAAAGTTACAATAGTTACATTAAAGATCACTGATCTTTAATCATAGATCACCGTTATAAATATAATAATGATGAAAAAGTTTGAAATATTGTGAGAATTACCAAAATGTGATGCAGAGACACAAAGGTAGCAAACGCTGTTGAAAAAGTGGTGCCAACCAGATTTGCCACAAACCTTAAATTTGTCAACAAGCAAATAAAACCATACACACACAAACATCATCTGTGAAGTCCAGTAAAGCAAAGTGCAATAAAACAAGATGTGTATGTATTTTAAAAACAACTGGATGCTAAAAAGTAATGACTCTAAGGAAACTTGTTCTCAACAGTGGGGGATTTTTCCCCAAGGCGGCATTCGACAATGTCCAAAGAAATTTTGGATTGTCACAACTGGGAGGTGGGGGGATTCACCTGACATCTAGTGAGTAGAGGCCAGGGATGCTGCTGAACGTCCTACAATGCACAGGATGTCCCACAGTGCAAAGCATATTTTACCCATGATGTCAATAATGCCAAGGTTAAGAAACCCTGCTATAGAATCTTCCTTGTCCAAGGACATGTATGTAGTAAGTGAAACATCCCTCACTTAATGAGCATATACTACACCTGCCAATCGGAGGTTAAATGAAGTCTGAGTAGGGGAGACAGACAAGAAACATAAGCTACTGAACTGTTAGTGTAAAGATAGTGCTTTGGAATAACAAAGTGTATTCGCACAAATGAGTCATCCATGAAGCAGAATTTCTAACTGAATATGAGTCAGTCACAGGGCCAGCCCAAATTCAAGGGAAGGGGAAATAGATCCCATCTCTTAATGGGAAGCATGGCAAAGAGTTAACAGTTTTCTTTAATATAGCATAAGTCCTTAACAGGAGCACCTGGCACATAGTAAGTGTGTACTAAATGTTAGCTATAATCAGTGCCTTTTCTGAACAGTAGGTGAACCTTGGCATTTGCTGTTTCCTCTATTTGGAAAAGTCTTCCCGAGGTGGATGGATGGAGGCATGGATTGATGGATAAATGGAAGGAAGGAAGGAAGGAAGGAAGGAAGGAAGGAAGGAAGGAAGGAAGGAAGAAAATGGCATCCCTCTCTTAATTCTGTTATCAGTTCATATATCTACTTACCAGAGATGCTTCCCCTGATTACCCTGTATGAAATAGCATCTACACTACCACCTTATCTCCATCAACTCTGTCATCTACTCTGAGTTTATTTTTCCTCACAGTACATATCACCATCTACATTATATATTTGTCTTTCTCCATCATCACAGGATATTTGTTTTGTTCAGTGTTATATACTCAGTGCTTACGACAACAGTACATTGTAGGTGTTCAATGTATATACATGGAATGAATGAATGAATAAATGAATGAGGAAAAAACCCGACTCATTTTACCAAAGGCACTTTGATATCACTTTTAGGATACCATACATTGAAAGACCATATACTATTTATGCCAAAATAATACTAGCCACAGTATTTATGTACTTAATGCTGTCCGCTATTATGTCATCCCATGAGAGTTATCCGTCAGGATACGTGTGTTCTTGGGAAGCAGAGGCAATATCATCATCTTAAGTTTCTTGGCAGTGGTATGTTCCTGACTAGATTTCAAGCTCAAGGATGCAGGGGCACGTCTTCTATTGCCGTTGTATTCTGCTTTTCAGCAAATAAATACAATACTGTGTGTGTAACTTGAGCTTCCTAAATGTATAGTCATTAAATTAAAAGGGCTCTTTGTGATCCAGCTTTCCAAGATAATTTTTCATCTTGTTTTTGTTAGGTAGTAAAGATACCTTATTGACCGTTGAAATATGACTACTAACCATGCTTGCCTTCTAGTAATCACCGTAGCACATTACCACCTTTCACTTTTTTTAGGGTGACAGTCTCAGAATTGAGAATCCTCCTTTTCTTCCATTCAGAGTGAGACTATATTATGTGTGTTGGAAATTTCTGGTAACCTAGTTCTTTTATTTTTAATTAACCTTTTTAATTTAGAATACTTTCAAATATATCGGAGTTGCAAAGAGTATAGGAGTCCCTACATACCCACATGTACCCACTTCCCCCTGTTGGTAACATCTTACATGAGTGTGCTATATTTATCACAACTAATAACCATTATTGATGCATGATAATAAACTAAAGGTCATACTTTCATTCTGGGGTGACCCAGTTTTAAGGGTTAATTCTAATAATTTCTAAAAAAAAAAAAAAAAAATGAAAATCTCTATTCATTGTACACACATACCAGATGGTAGCTTCCTGTTTCTTAAAAGAAACAAAGTAACTACCCAGTGCAGCTTATCAGGAAGTAAGGGACTTATAATAACCTGGGTTTAAAATTCAAGTGGGGGAATCTAATAGCTTAACAAATTTTATTTGTAAGTTGGGTATTAATAAAGACGACAGGATGTGGGGTTTGATCATTATTAAAGGTATGTTTTTGTTGCCTGGAAATCTGATCCTACAACATGGTATGTTCATGGATACCTGTCTTAAAATCAGTAATCTATCCTAAGATCACTGGGCAGAAAAGGACTGCCTGGAGTAGGAAATGTGCCCTCCTGGGGCGGAGTTGGGACTTAGCTGAGGACACAGCAGAGGTAGCCAATGGCTCACAGGCTAATTTCAACAACTCAAATAGGTATAAATTTAGCCTAATTCTTTTCCCTAGGAAAGTCCAATTTCAGATTAAATTTTATACTGGAGTGTATTAAAGACATAGGCATTTTGCTGTTTCACTGGAATCTTTTAATCAGTTTTAATGCAGTCCTGGGTAAAATAAAAAAGTAATCCTATCTCTCTTTTAGGACATTTTAGTTTGCCATCCTCAAAGCAGAAAAGGCAGCAACGAGGCAGTGCTGCTTCTTAAAGACTCTGCTTTTCATTAATTTTTCTTCAGTAATCCTCTTCCAGTCCTTTTTTTATTACATTATTTGAATCATAAAATAAGTAAAAATTGTACTCAAATGAAATTTGAAAATTATTTTAATGAAGCTCTAGAAACATCTCAAACACCAGAAGATGTTTTTTTCCTTAGTTTATTTTTTAAATTCTAGAAAGTAGATCAGTAGAAATATCCCTCTTTTAATTGTTTTAATTAGGAATGGAAAATTATAGGAATAACTCAATTTGAAGTGTAGATTTAAATAAGAAGAATTACACTGGGACTAATATAACTTAAGGGTTTGAATTTAAATAAGATGCGTTTAGTCATAGCTTAGTATTTCTTCTTGAAAAGATTTTAATAGCAGAGAGGAGACCTAAGTATTAGAATAGATCAATATGTAGGAAAAAAATTTGCAATGAAATTGACAAGGAAATTGTTTTACAACCATAGTTCTCAAATAGTATGTTTAAGAATATTATTCTATAGGACCTTAATAGATAAGTCTTAGAGGTGGGGAATGTATTCGGTGACCAAGTAAATATGAGAAATATTAAGTTAAACAGATTTAGGAAGTTGCCTGCAGTATTCCTCAGAGCCTTTAACACTTTGTTTCGGAGAAGGTATATATAGGGTCCCCTGTTTCTCCAACTTATTTATCCCTAGGTCACCTAGTAACACTTTTCAGGGAAGTGTTCTAATACAAAAATTTGACCTGTTTTAGGAATTTATACCTTTGAAAATATTGAGTACTTTTCAGAAGTCCTTATATGTTGCTTATTCCTCATTCTGTACCTCATGATGTTTTCCCAGTGTATGCTATGAAAGTATTATATTCAACTGTTTGCTCAGTACCTTCCTTCCATTAACTCAAGTGCGGTCTTTATACATGACTATGTGTCAGAAATACCTGGGAGCTTTTTTTAAAAGATTAAGATTCCTGAGTCCTGACCTGGGAGATTCTGAGTGAGTAGAAATGTCACTGCACTCAGGATTCTGTATTTCTTACAGACACTGAAGTGATTCTGATGCAGCCAAAATGGGTCTTCCAATTGGTGCTTTGGAACTGTTGAACTGAAAGTGTGCATCTGTCAGACCAGTGATTGGATTTGGCATGTACTTAGTTTGTGGTCATATAACACATGGGCTAACCATCCCATACTGGAGATAAACTTCGGTGTTGACCTCCAGTGACCCTATAGGGTGATATGCTGGCTACAATCTTAATGTGAAACAATTGCTATTATCCTTTAAGAAAAACAGAATACTTGTAAGGGGGCTTTCAGTCACCTTCCTAATAAGGAAATACTGTATGTAAGATTACCATTTGTTTTTATTTAATTTAAGTAGCTTCCTTGTTGGTGGCATTTTATTCATATTTTAAAAAGAAATGCTAGTTTGTATTTACTCATAGTGCCATATAAGATTGTATTCTCTCCCATCTTCCTGCTCATAACAGATGGACATTTAACCTTAAGCAAATAGACCAGATTATATCTCATTTATGCATTGATTTATGTGAGCACTGACAGTAGCTTTTCTGTTAGAACTGTGTGGTTATGTACTCGGAAAACTATAGAATACTTATGCCTAAGGAAATTGAAGAGGACACAAAGAAATGGAAGAGCATTCCATGCTCATGGATTAGAAGAACAAACATTTTTAAAATGTCTATACTACCCAAAGCAATCTACACAGTTTATGCAATCCTGAAAAAAACAAAACAAAACTGGAAGCATCACAAACCCGGATTTCAAGCTATATTACAAAGCTGTAGTCATCAAGACAGTATGGTACTGGTACAAAAACAGACACATAGATACAGTGGAGCAGAATAGAAAAGCCAGAAATGGACCCACAACTATATGATCAACTAATCTTCGACAAAGCAGGAAAGAATATCCAATGGAAAAAAGACGGTCTCTTTAATGAATAGTGTTGGGAAAACTAGACAGCGACATGCAGAAGAATGAAACTGGACCACTTTCTTACACCATACACAAAAATAAATTCAAGATGGATGAACGATCTAAATGTGAGACAGGAAACCATCAAAATCCCAGAGGAGAACACAGGCAGCAACCTCTTTGACCTTGGCCAGAGCAGTTTCTTACTAGACACATTGCTGGAGGCAAGGGAAACAAAAGTAAACATGAACTATTGGGACTTCATCAAAATAAAACCTTTTGCATAGTGAAAGAGACAATCAACAAAATTAAAAGGCAGCCTATGGAATGGGAGAAGATATTTGCAAATGACATATCTGATAAAAAGTTAGTATCCAAAATCTATAAAGAGCTTACCAAATTCAACACCCAAAAAACAACCCAGTTAAGAAATGTGCAGAAGACACGAATAGACACTTTTCCAAAAAAGACATCCAGATGTCTAACAGACACATGCAAACATGTTCAACATCACTCATCATCAGGGAAATACAAATCAAAACCACAATGAGATACCACCTCACACCTGTCAGAATGACTAAAATTAACAACACAAGAAACAGCAGATGTTGGTGAGGATGCAGAGAAAGGAGAGCCCTCTTTCATTTTTGGTGTGAATGCAAACTGGTGCAGCCATTCTGAAGAACAGTATGGAGGTTCCTCAAAAAACTAAAAATAGGATTACCCTACGATCCAGCAATTACACTATTAGGTATTTACCTAAAGGATACAAAAATACAGATTCAAAGGGGTACATGTACCCCAAGGTTTTCAGCAGCATTATCAACAATAGCGAAACTACAGAGAAAGCCCAAATGTCCATCAGCTGATGAATGGATAAAGAAGATGGTGTGTGTGTGTGTGGGGGGGGGGTGTATTACACACATTTGCAATGACGTCGATGGAGCTAGAATGTATTATGTTAAGCAAAATAAGTCAATTAGAGGAAGACAAATACCATATGATTTCACTCATGTGGAACTTAAAAGACAAAACAGATGAACATATGGGAATGGGGGGTAGGGAAGAAGAGAGAGGGAAACAAACCCCAAGAGATTCTTAATGATAGAGGGTTGATGGTGGGAGGTGGGTGAGAGATGGGCTAGATGGATGATGGGTATTAAGGAGGGCACTTGTGATGAGCGCTGGGTGTTGAATATAAGTGATGATAAAAAAAGAAAGAAAAATGTGTGGTTATACTCTCTGGCAAAACAATTTTGTATTCTGAGAAATTCTTTTCTGCATCATACAAATATAGCTGGAAAGAGACAATATAAATAATTACTGTTGGGGAAAAATAATTACTGTTTGAGAAGCAACTAGTCTTAATCTTGGTTGAATAGTGTTATATTAGCAATAATATATGAAAAAGTAGACACACCCATTAAAAGTAGAATATATCCCCCACTGTTTTAAAATTATTCTGCAAAGTCTTGCCAATGCAATAAGACATGAAACAAAGGGTGTGAGTGTTGAAGATTAGAAATAAAATCTTCATTACTTGCAAAAAAAAATTGCATATATTGAAAACCTGAGAGAAATTAAAAAATGTGTTTAATAAACTGAATAGATATGAGAGGGTATCTACAAAATCCACAGTTCTTTTGTATACAAACATGGTTTGATAGATACAGTTTTGTTATTTCTAGGTGTTAATTCGTTGGTGAAAAGAAACAGAAAAATTGTTTGCATTGTCAGGTTAAAGAATCGGGAGGGAGAGCAGCACCATAAAACCTCAGGGAGAAAAAAAGTTGTCAGGAGGGCTTAACCTTGGTAAGAGAGAGATCGGTTGAAGTGAATCCCAGATTCTGCTGATGGTCTGGAGGTCACTGGCTTCCTTTGGCAGAGCCATGGTGGTGAAGTGAAGGAAGTGAAAGCCAGACCACAGCAGTTAAAGAAGGAATGTGATGTAAGAGCCAAGGCATTTATTTGAGTTTGCGATGGGAAAAAAGATTGAATTTTGTTGTTGTTGCTGGTTTGTCATTCTGTTTGTTTATGGAACCCTTTGTTATCTCCCATGCGAGACTGGAAACTTCTCAAAGGCAGGCTCTCTCTGCTTCTGTGAGCCCTGGAGTGCACAGCACAGCTTCGAATGTATGAGGCGCTCATTGGCTCTATGTTTAATTCATGACGATGAATGAAAGTTTTGAAAGAGTTGATAGTGGGCAAAATACAGAATGAATTTCAGTGAGTTCTCATTTATTAAAGCAGGCAGCCCTCGCGTTGAGACGTGCTGTCTTTGTGCCAACAGAAACAGTTGTGCTGCTGCTCATGTCCCTGTCTCTCTCCTCACCAATCTCACTGCCTTCATTTATGGCTGGCTTTTGGGCTTTTTTACAGCTATGAAACCTACGTAGTGGAACATCACGCTGCTTCTCCCGTAGGGCGTGTGATGAGGAACGGAGTTTGGCTTTGGAGTGCTCGGAACCAGAGGAATTGCCGAGGACTCGGAGCCCAGCCCTGACCACTGGAGAGCCCACAACACGATGAACAAATTGAATTTCCACAACAACAGAGTCATGCAAGACCGCCGGAGTGTGTGTATCTTCCTTCCCAACGATGAATCTCTGAACATCATCATAAATGTAAGTAGATTCGACTTTAGAAATGTTTGAACGTCCTGTTCCCACCAGTGGCCACATTCAAGTTATTACCTGGTGAAGGGGAGAGCGCTACAGAATGAGACCATTAATAATGTGACAGAATTGGGGGGTTAAAGTTGTCTACAAACTTTGAATTATGGCTTTAGAGCAACTGCCCTCAATATTCTTTCACCTGGTGGGGGGGGGGGAATTACAGAATTTTGGTTACTATATTATAGAAAAACAAACACCTTGCTATTTTAAAACTGTGTCTTGAAATATAAATTTTTATTAATCTATAGTATGATTTTGCTTTTTAAATGTTTTTGAGTTGTCACACACATGATATGGTAATAATTGCTAGCTTCTTAATATGCATCTTGATCATTAATCGTAGCCTAAGTCTAGCCAATTTTAAGGACAGGCTGTGCACTTGAGCACTAAGCTGTTGCTATGGTTCATGAGTCAAGGGTAACTCTCTTAGTTGACCTGGATATTGAGGAATATGGTACTGTTTTTCTTAACTTCTAAAACTGAGTTATAATCTACATACAGCAAAGTATAGGAATCATAAGCATGCAGCTCAGAGAATTTTTACAAGTGTATACACCCCTATAACCATCATCCAGCTTGAGATACAGTACATTTCCAGCACCCCAGAAAGATCTTTTATGACTTCTCCTTGTCAGTCATCTCTACCCAAAGGGTAATAAGTATTCCCTCCCCTATAGAGTAATTTGCTTATTTCTGAACTTCATGCAGCTGGAATTACATGGTATGTTTTCTTTTATATGTAGCTTCTTTCAGTCAACTTGGCCTATGAAATTCACTTATGTTATTGCACATAACACTAATTCTTTTTCATTCTTGTGTAATATTCCATTTTATGAATATGCCCAATTTGTTTATCCATTTATTGTTGATGGATATTGGGTTGTTGTAAGTATTGGGCTATTACTATGAGTAAAAGTGTTGAGAGCATTTTATGTATATGCACATGTGTATACATTTCTGAGCCTCACCTAAGAGCAGAACTGTGAATCATAAAAAGGATACCTGTGTTTAGCTTTGGTAGACACTGCCAAACAGTTTTATGGTAATCAGAATCATGCCTAGCACTTTTCAGCTCCTCTCCCTGTTATCGACTTTCATATTCTTCCTTTTACTGATTGTATTCAGATGGAATTAGGAAAAATATTGCCTCAGTGCAATGCCTTAAATTAGTTTTCTTTTTTTCCTTTTTCTTTTTCTTCTTTGATCTTTATTTTTGATAGAGACAGAGACAGAGTATGAGCAGGGGAGAAGCAGAGAGAGAGGGAGACACAGACTCTGAAGCAGGCTGCAGGCTCCAAGCTATCAGCACAGAGTCCAGTGTGGGGCTCAAACTCACAAACTGCGAGATCATGACCTGAGCCAAAGTCAGATGGTTAACCTACTGAGCCACCAAGGCACCCCTTAGTTTTCTTTGTTAACCCAATTGCTATATAAAAGAATATTTCTAAGTGTTATACTGAATATATATGGCATTTAAATAGCTTCATTACAAAATTTACACAGGAAATGGCTCTGCTTATCACCGTAATTATTTTGGTTTTATTCTGACAACCACCACAGTTTCTGGGTTTTAGTTTCTTGATTTACTAATATAACCTCGTTTTTGCTTATAGGAATTGTCTGAGCATCAAACCTACCTCTTGGATGAATTTTATCATCTGTGGGGCAGAATTTCTGTTCATCAGCAACATTGCTATTCAGGGTACCCAAAGTTGTTTTTGAGTATGTGAAGTGATAGGCTATCATTTTTACAACATTTGGGGTTTTTTTTTTTTAATCTAATAAAACTTGGCAGCTTATCTTTTTCAGTGTGGTCATGGTCAAAATATATAAAATTTAATTTTGCTTATACAGGTGAATATGCTATTTCAGTTTTTATATACAGTTATATAAAGAGATACTAAATTTTTTTTTAAATTCAAAATCCAGGGCATATAGCCTAAGCTATAAGAAGTTAAGAAACTTCTCTCAGTTCCATTTATATGTTCCCACCCAGAGGGTTGTATGTCCTTGTGTTCATGTGTGCATCTATGCGCACATACAGGATACGGAACAAAACCTTACTGACCTCAGGTGAGTGGAAGGAAGACTAATCTGGCTTCATGAAGAATACCGAGAGCCGGCTAGAATTTTCAAAGAGATTAACTTGTCCTAAAATCTCAGCTGAGCATTGCTCAGTACGTGAGCACTTAACAGAGTAGCGCTTGTTTTCATTTCTTTGAGCTATGTTTGTGCATTTCATTTGGGAGCTCTGTTAATGAAACTCAAATAGAGAATCCGAACCCCCTGTGGGCCTGTTGAGATCTTCTTATTCCAGGGCATGTAGACCCCGCTGCCATGTCCAGACCCTTCTCTAGCAAGTGATTGAACAAAGGAGGGAGGAGGGACTCAGTTAAGTAGTATGGAGGCCCCTCATTGCTGGAAAACCAGTGCAGGACTGCCAGAGCTCTGCCTTTTCCTTCAAAGTGTTATCTCTGCATTCATAAAATAGTAATTGTTATTTGCATGGCTGTAACATAGCAAATTAACTGTAACAAAACCAGTTTTATCAACGGTTTCATTTTTTTCATCATTTCTAAATATTTTTTACACAAAGATGGTTTATTCCTTGACGTGTAGTTGATAGAATGTTGTCTTTCTACATGTGAGGTATATTTAGTATCTGATCATTCTAGTTTCTCCATGAGGTTGAACTAGTAGGGGCTGTTTTAAATGATTTTAATCATCAGATAAAACTAAATATGGAAACTTGGAAAATTTTGGAAATAAAATTATGGTAAATGTTAGAGCCACAAAATTTTTGAGTGATATAAATAGTGGCCAAGAGTTTATACTTGTTCACTAAAACTAAGGTAAACAATTCTTTTTTATCTGGAATATATTTAAAAAAATTTTTTTAACATTTATTTATTGTTGAGAGAAAGCGAGACAGAGCATAAGCATGAGGGGCAGAGAGAGAGGAGGAGACACAGAATCTGAAACAGGCTCCAGGCTCTGAGCTGTCCACCCAGAGCCCGATGTGGGACTCAAACCCACAAACCACGGGATCATGACCTGAGCTGAAGTTGGATGCTTAACCAATTGAGCCACCCGGACGCCCCTGGAATATATTTTAAATGTGCTTGCTCAATAACCATTGACATTTAGGACCAAATGCTTTTTTTTTAATAAAAGGTCCATATAGAGGATATTTTTAGATAATATTTTAATTCTTATTCTTAATACTTCATATACCCTATAGCACTTTTTAAAGCTCCATTGCTCCTGAAGGTTAAAGAACTTGAAAATTTTCACAATCAGCTAAAATGTAGCCTTCAAGACTCATAATATGCAAATACAAAAAACTCAAGCCTTTTTTCACAGAAGTAAGACTTCAGAGCCACAATTTTAAACAAGAACACTACTTACTCCATAGTTGTTACAGAGCTTTATCAGTAGGCCCCAAATACTTGATTTAAATTAGCAGAAAAATAGTAAGTATATGGGATATATGGGAGAAATGTACAGCATTATTTGAACAACAGTTACAGTTACAACATGGTTTGTTTTATGTATAGTTTGTGGTTTGGAAGTTTTCTGCTAACTTTTTTATCACATTTTATCCCAGTTGCTTTGTTTATAACATTTTAAAATACAGTAAAAACTAAGGATTAAAGGTATCCTAGATGGTATGGCATCTTAAGTCTCAAATTTGCAGTGTGTATTTCAACTTTATATAACATTTGATAGTTTTCCCCTTTATCATGTTGGTTAAGCTTATTTGTAAAGTAGAATTAGGACAATATAGAACTCAAAAATACACAGTTTTTTTTTAATGAACAAAGAGGATGATTTCCTATTGGCAAATGTAGTCTCCCAGTGGTGTTCGTGAGTTTGCAATTCTTCATTTTCCCTAAATTCTTCAGTGGCACATTCATAAAGTGATGTGCTCAGTGGGCCAGAGACTAGCCTATAGTCCTGGAACAGAACAAAAGCAAGAAGCCCAAATGGGCATCAGACACCTGCTTTTATCCATCAGACATTTACTGAGTGCCAACTATATATCCTAAAAATAAGATAAGACACGATCCCAGCTTCATTGAGTTCCTGGTGCTTCTAAGCAGCCGAATTGGTGCTCTTGGTCTTAAATAAATACCTTTTGCTCTTTCCATTAGATAAGGTGCTTCAGATTAGTTGCCATTTAATAATGTGGAAAGAGCAGCAAACCTTCACTTGGAATTATCACCATTCTGCATTGTTTGGCTTTCAGTTATCAAGGGGTTTCAGGGGTCTCTTATTTTCTGAATCTGAGTCACATATTAAGGTATGATAAAAAGTCATGAATTCAGAGTTCATTTAGAATTTATCATTAAAACTGCAAGTGGCATCAGTATCATTGCAAGTATAGTACAAGTGAGGGACAAATGCCCCACATAATATATATAGCTGAAATGATAAACTGTCATGTTGTATATATTTTAAAATACACATTTGGAAATATTTTAATACTTAAATGAGCAAAGTTGTGAGTTGCTGCTTTTGCCATTACTAGCTTATATGACTTTAAGCTTTGTGGGTTCTTTCTTTCTTTCTTTCTTTCTTTCTTTTTCTTTCTTTCAGAGAGAGCAGGGTAGGGGCAGAGAGAGAGAATACTAAGCAGGCTGTGCACTGTCAGCACAGAGCCTGTTGCGGGGCTTGAACTCATGAACCATGAGATCATGACCTGAGCTGAAATCACCAGTTGGACGTTTAACCTACTGAAGAACATGACATAACATGAAGAAATTGACCATGACATGAAGAAATCATCCATAACATGAAGAAATTGACCTGTATGGTCTCTTAAAGTCAGCTCTAGGCTTTAGTGATTCTGAATTCAATGAGACAGACCCAACAGAATTACTGTCCCCTAAAATACTTTATTAAATATTGGAGAAATCATTAAAACTGTGTCTGTTAAAGACTATGTTATTATTCAACATGTGACTTTTCAGGATAGCCTATTCAGAGTTCCAAATTAATATGATTTTTTATGGTTGAATTATACTAGGACTTAGAAAGGACCCTTGTTTAGGTACTTAAAAGGTATAAAACAATAAAAGTAAGATAAATAAAAGCTAGTTATTCACTCATTCACTCATTGTAATAATATCTAAGTATTTTGCTTAGACCATCAAGAAGAAAACCTTCCTTGTAAAGATACCTGCCTAATTCATGCTTCTGATAATCTGAGTAGGCTGTTTTGGGTACCTTCTGAAATATTTACCATGCGCCATGGGTTTAGAATTAAGGCCTCGTCAATGTGTCATAAGATTTATGAGTCTTGTACAAGATTGCATTGGTACTTTATTGCCATGTTGTAAAAATTCGTATTGTGATAATCAGTATTGAAACACAACGCAGATTAAAGCAATTTCCATGAACCAACAGCGGTTTTGCTAGTGTTGGCTTGTCCTTTCAAGGCATATATTCAGGGTGTATTAAATTGCCTGATTGTGGCTCAGTATTTGGGTTTGAGTGACTTGTCTCAAGTTGTGTTTTTTGTGTGCTTGTTTGTTTTTCTCTACAGGTTAAAATTCTGTGTCACCAGTTGCTGGTCCAGGTGTGTGACCTACTCAGGCTAAAGGACTGTCACCTGTTTGGACTCAGTGTTATACAAAGTAGGTCTTAGTCCCATCTCTGATAGATTTAGCCAACTGTCACCAAGGAAGTGATATTTTATAGCTGGCTGTGACTTGATTTGGGCGTATTGTGATAAGATTGTGATTGGCAAAATACCCATAAATTCATCATCATTTTTAGTCTACTATTCGTGTTTTGATCTTAACTGTTGTGTATTTCTTACAAGACTTAGAATTTTAGGCCGTGTATCATAGTTTGAACTTAAAAATCGGTTCCTTTTCAGGAGTCTAAATTTTGTATTTGTTCTTTTCTGTTTTTATGAACCATGCTTGATTTTTGTTTCCTTGCACTCAGGGAACAGCTGGAGCTAGTAGGAAATTATCTTGCATGTTTTTGTAATGTGTTTCATAATTTTTGACATTAAAAAACTTAGGCATAAGAAAAATGGCTTTCGTCTATTCAAGTTTTCTTGCTGTTGACCATATAGTATAACAAAGTGATCTATTAATTTGCTCTTGTTTCCTGTTTTTCCCTCTTAACACCTTCTCCTTTTCTTCCAATCAGACTATAAGACTTAAAGATGGGGGATCAGTTTCTACTTTTACTTTATGTGAAGGCTTTCTTCACATGAAGCCTCCTCCACCTGCCCACTCCCATAATACCTTAGAGTTAAGTTCCCAGGGTTTACCTGCAGCCTTTCCTTATAAGCTTTTTCTTTCAAGTCATATGTTTAAATTTCTCTAATTTACCCTTATGCAAAAAACCTTTTCTATCTTTGCTCAGTTTTTCAAGAATACTTTTTTTGTGCAAAATGTATTTAACTACATTTTATACTTGTAGATGAATCATATTCTACTACTGGAATCGGCTTAAATTTAAAGGCTTATGACATCTTGAGAATCTGGTTAATACCATAAAAAGCTTAGATCTGCCAAGTTAGAAAGTGTATCATGATCAGCCCTTCTCCTCCAAAATATGACCATCTTCAGCTGTCTTTTTAGGAGAAGCCAGAGAGCTTGGAGCAGGGAACACCTCAGGAACCAACGAATCAACCATTTGCTCTTCAGTTTTTTTCCTGTAGTAGTTAAAGCAATAAAAGCACAGATGCTTAGCTCTGTGTTTCTATTAGTACATCCCTCAGTCATTCTTTCGAGGAAGGGTTTGGGAGAAATAAGATGCTCTATAGATTCTAAAAATTGTTTCTTTTATTCTAAACTCAAAATTAATTCTTTCTTACTGCCACGACAGCCAGATTGTTGATCTGTGTTGTTTAACAAGTCAGTCTAATAAAACCAGTTTATGGCTTCCTTAGATTTCAAAATATGAGTTTTTAAGATCTCTTTTTTAAAAGAGAGATTGTAGTGTGGCAAAAGAACATTGGAAAAGGATGCAGATGACCTTGTTCCAATTATAGTTCTACCACTAGCTAGCTATGTAGCTTTAGAAATGTCACTTGACTTCTCTCGACTTCAGTTTTCTCAGGTGTCAGCTGGAGATTACTTCACCCACTTTGCAGACTTCTGATATATGCTTTAGAATTCTTAAAATATAAAGCCATGATCAGACTGTCAGATGGCAGAGATACGGTGGTAGTTTAAAAGTATGTGCTATTACGCTGAACAGTCTCCATTCTGTTTATTATATTGCTTCTTCAGATGGGAATTCAAGCCAAACACAAACCATATTCAACAGGAAGGTTGTCTGGTCTTGTTCACTTCATGTTTAACTGGTAGCATGTGAGATATGGGAGATAATTTGGCTGATCTGATAAGTGGATTTAAGTAGCATCCTTTTGGGTTTTTTTGTTTTGTTTTTGTTTTGTTTTGGTCTCTGGGACCTCTTATCCCTTTCATTCAAATTGGCTGGCTTAATATGCCATTTATAGACAGAGAAACTCTACCCTTCCTGTTCTCTTATGGCTCTTTTTCAAGCAAACCTCTCCAGCATTCAGTCAGGAGTGACAGTGTAGTCAGGTCTGTTATCCTTGGAGAAGTCAAAGAGACACCCTTCCCTTCCAGATTGAGTACATTTTTATGCAGAGCTTTCCATGAGGAAGCTGCCTTAGTGATGGTTAGAGAAAAAGGACTAAACTATTTTAAAAAGATTTACAACTTTGTACAGGATAGGAATGCTGAAGGTTTCTGTTGTGAAATATCTCTCTTTTAAAATATTCTCTTGGGGAAATCTGAAAATTTTAATATTTTTTAACAGCTTGTCTTCATATGTTTAGATCATTGTTACATGGGTTTTTAGCAATCATGGTTTCTGTTCATCTTAAGAACATCATCTCCTTGAAGAAATACTTTAGCATTATTTTTTTTGCATGAGATTCTTCTCATCTTTCCATGGGATCAGTCCAAAGACAGTGTGTTTTACCAGGGTGTGTTTTATGTGGAAAACACAGAGAAGAAATTGTCTTAAAGGATGTTCTTCACAAAGCGTGGGTCAGACCCGTCACTTGGAAATAGGCAATTATCCTGAATGTTGTCTCATTTCTTACATAGCAGTTAGGATGGTGTTTCTGCCCTGTTTCATTATTCTGCAGCTATGACAGGAGTCCTCTGTGAGCTAAGCAAAAGCATGTATCTCTAAGAGCAAGTAAGCACAGAGTTGGAAGTTTGACTATGCATTAGGATTGACCATAGAAACTTAGTAAAAGCAGGATGTGGAAGCTAGTATTTCTTCTAAATACCACATATTTTTAATAAGATGTGTTCTGTATTGCGAACGCAAAATAGTTTATAAAGAATCTCATTAATGTCTAGCCAACTTTTTGACTTTTAGTATCTTGTTGATTGTTCACGTTTTGTATGTGAATTCAGAGCACATTCACAAATTGAGGCTTTTTTAAAGAACCCGTTTTTGTGTGTATTTTCTTTAAAAAAATCATCTTTTCTTTATCATATTGCCTTCTTTTTTAATGTGCAGATAATGAACATGTCTATATGGAGTTGTCACAAAAGCTGTATAAATACTGTCCAAAAGAATGGAAGAAAGAGGCCAGCAAGGTACGACAATACGAAGTCACTTGGGTGAGATTACATTTATGAGCAAAACTATTTTGATTTTTTTAAAAGGTTTATTTTAGCTATTCGACATTAGAAAAATATTTAATTTTTTAAATTTTAATTCATAAAAACACTATGAAGTAGAAAATGGAAAAGGGAAATGTGTAAGTTCTAAAATGTCACATTAATAAAGTATTAATAGCTTATAGTGTATGATAGATTTCGGGTATCTGTTTAAATCATGTTGGATAATAACTTTTTAGTAATTTGGGGATAATACTTTGAAACGAGAACCATGGAAAAAGAACTTGCTTCTCTTCTGTGGCTATGTTAGCCATCAAAACTAATGTTCTAGAAGTTATTCATAGTTTTTAAATCTACTTTTACTGTACTTTGATACTTTATTACTTTATTAAAAGTAGGAAATTATACTGGTGCCTTTATTTAATAAACATCAATTCCATTTACATGGGGCATCATTCACAGGGAATTTGCCTAGTGTTTCCACCATATTAATCAGGAATAAGTCCCCAATGTCTAATCCTAGATCCTCCGATTCGTATTTAAGAATTCTTGGAATAAACGGGAAGGCTACTTGGAAGCTAACTACAAAGTAAGGAACATTAAAGTCTAAATAAACAAACAGCATATTAGAATTTGGTATGTGGAATGTCAGAGGAACAAGAGAACATTTGTAATGAGGAGCAAATGGTCACCACAGGGGATAGAGCTGAGAGAGGAACTGGATCTCAACTAGAAATTTCCACTGGCATTTATTTTTATCTTCCCTTATGTTGTCATTGGCATTACAGTGAATGAGTATCAAATACATGATGATGCTTTATAACTTCCCAGTTTTGTATGAACTTAATATCCATAATGGACAACTGTCTACCCTCTGCCCAGCCACCACCACCACCCAGCCCCATTAGAAGTAGATTAAACCTTTCAAGGTTTAAAAGTATCTTGTAAATAATGGTATTTGGTTGCGTTTAAAACCCGTTTTGCAGTTACTAAAAATAGCTTTCTTTTTATATGTGTCTTTGTTTCAGGGTATTGACCAATTTGGACCTCCTATGATCATTCACTTCCGTGTGCAGTACTATGTGGAAAATGGCAGATTGATCAGGTATGAGGACAGGGAGAGACTCTAAACCTTCACTTCCACAAGCACTCACCTTCTAACATAACCAAATAAAGTTCTTGTGTGTGTTTGTCTCCATCTGCTAGAATACACATTTCAAAAGAGCAAGGATTTTAAAAGAAATCTTTGTGTACACTCATGTATCCTCAGTTCCTAGAAAAGAGGCACAGTAAGCGCTCTAAATATTTGTGGAATGAATGAATGAATGGATGAATGATAATGTTAGACTATTGATGAAAATGTTAACAATGTCACTGCCTCACATTGTCTGTACTCCCCATTTTCGATAACCAGTCATTCACCAAAAAGAAGATATTTCATTCAAGAAGGAACTAGCACTTTTGTGAAGAATGGAGAAATTAATTAAAGGACTGTATTCTTTTCTGGTGGTGATATGGGGAGTAGGGCAGCAGCAAGAACTCTCTCCTGTAAAAATGGTGTCGATATAGCCTGGTTTTCTTTCCACCTTTGGGGTCTTGCTTCTGTTCTTGGCAGGGGCCTTAAAGCTAAGATTACACCCAGTGGAGCTATCCTGTGAGAATCTTAGATGCAGTTTGGCAAGGGCAGGTAATTGATTCTTCTTCTGGAGGTGGGTGCATGAGCAATTCTATGCTACTGATACAGACTCAGAATTTACCATTTCAAAAGCTCAGTTTATCATTTGTATGGGAGGATTCAGTGCTGGAAAGCTTTCAGAGTTGGTTTTGTTAACGGATAGAAAATGCTGATGGAAAATACTAGAAATGTGAACTCTGTTTTCCTTATTTACTTTCAAACTCTGAGAAACTCCATTAAAAGATACAAAGATACATTTGGCTAAAAGTTATATGTGAGATCTGCTCTTAATATTTGTGTTATTGCCACATGTAAATTTAAAGTAAAAAATATTAGCCCATAAATAATTTTTTCTAAAGGCCAAGAAACTTTCTTAGTTATTTGGAGTTTATGTAAAATTTTTGCTCAATTTACCTACTAAGTATGGAATGTGCTGAAAAGAAGGAAAATACATTATTTAGCCACAAATTAACCCCCTGGGGCTAATGAATGTTTAATTCATCCCTGTACTTCTGCTCTTTTCCCCAGGGATGAACTAGTCCAAACACTGTGTGGTCAGCATTATAAAAAGAAATGCCTTGAAAAGTACTCTGTCCCATGGGGAAAAAATTACATAAATGCTTTATTTTTAAACTCATCATACTCAAACATGATCTTAGTTAAAATAAACTCATGTTTTTATTGTCATCAGCTAATGCATTATAAATCTCAGGTAAACCTTTGACTTAAACTAATAGGGGAAGCAAGTAAGCTCATTAAATACACACACACACACACACACACTTTTTTTTTTTTCTTGCATTTTTACTTTGATCACAAAGGCATCCCATTTGCCTGTGACATTTTTTGGAGCTTGACCATGTTTTTCCCCAGTCAGCACTTCTTATTCAATGTATTTAATGGGAACTATATTTATTTCTGACTTCAACGGATTGTAATGAGTGCACTAGTAGGATTTCCATCTGTGAGGAGTATCATGACTGTCATAACATGTTCCTATAAAACCACGCCCATAAAGTAACATCCACTTAATTAAAAAAAAAGAGAAAGGGAGAGAGAGATTTAAAGCAAGCTTTTTTTTTTCCAGTTCATTCTGAGAAAGAAAACAAAACACTATAGTTTTTTTTAATGGGCATTTAAACAGAAATTTTTTTATAAGGACCTTAGGGTATTTGTAATGTGCTCAGCTGGAAAACAAAACAAAACAGAGGAGCAAAACATTAAAGCCAGGATTGTCCCCTCAGATTTGTCCTTGTTTCTGTCATATGTGCCGCATTATTGCAGCAAAGTTACTTTAACGCAGACAACAAATGCCTAGGCTTCTAGAGTAATACTTGTTTCAGTGAAATATTTACCATGTTGGAATGGATGATTCCATTCTCTGAATGAATTAAATGTTATAGGCCTCAGGAAATGTTATTTTTGCCTGTTGGGGCAGTCAGACGTGGAGTCCTACCTCCCTGCAACCTGGGTGAGACAGCAATCAGGTATTAGCCTCAACCCCCCACCCACTTTTTTTCAAGGAGTGTGGAGGCAGGAAGAGGGAACAGAAACAGAAGAGCTCTTGTCACCAGATGGATAGCAGGATTTGGGTTCTGTTTACACGCCATTGGATTGTTCCATCAAATGTGAGTTCTGTTTTCTTTTATTTTCCTAGTGACAGAGCAGCAAGATACTATTATTACTGGCACCTGAGAAAACAAGTTCTTCATTCTCAGTGTGTGCTCCGAGAAGAGGCCTATTTCCTGCTGGCAGCCTTTGCCCTGCAGGCTGATCTTGGGAACTTCAAAAGGAATAAGCACTATGGAAAATACTTTGAGCCGGAGGCTTACTTCCCATCTTGGGTAGGCACTGTTTTCAAGTTTTAAAGTGTTTTCTCTAGCACATTTCTAGTTCATTATGCTGCTACTCAGGTTGCTTCAAGAAATGGGAACACAGATGTTTGTGGCCAGTAAAACCCTTCGTGATGCCCAGATAGAAGTTTAACACTTAAGAGCATTGTACACATGATCTCTTGATATATTTGATCTGCTCCTTCCAGTTAAAGGGGAAGAAGATTTCTGTCCATCCTAAATGTGGTGGAACTTGAAACTTACCAGCCTTCTTTTGGCAGTTGCTTGGTCTTTACTTTCTTATTTACTCTTAATTCAAGCATCATTTTCCTCCCTTTGAAGGGAGAAAAACATTACACTTTGAAAAGTAAGATCATTCACAGCTTTTCCTATGTTGAGAAAACAAATTAAATAGTCACTTTGCCCTGACCGCCATCTCCTCCACTCTCGAGAGAGGAACCACGCCTTTACGGCAGCAGGCAAATTTAGGTTATTTGAACTGTCTCAACTGTCCTTTCTCCGCCCAACCCTGCCCATGTCTGTGCCCACCCTTCCTCCAGGCCTCTGTTGAAAATCTGATTTTTTTACCTTATTTTCCAGATACACTCCTCAACACAATTCCATCTGCTTTCTGTCCCCGACGCTCCCCTCCACTCCTCATGCTGTCCCTACGGTCACCAGTGACCTTTAAGTTGCCGAATTCTGTGGACACTTTCCACTTCTTTTCTCGGCTGCATTTGACATAGAACCACTCTCATTTGGAGATCTCCTCCAAACGAATGCTTTTCTTTTTTTTAACAACCACCTGTGTGCCAGTAGCTCCCAAATCTGTTTCTCTCCTCTGTGTCCGTGAGACAGCTGTTTACCCATAGGCACCTCAAACTCAAAATGTCCCAAGTCAACTTCATCTTTCTCCCACCTGATTTCATGTATTCCTGCCTCTGTGCCCCTAATGTCAGCTAGTAGCACTGCCATCCACCCAGTCACCCAGAAACTTGAGTCTCCTGCAGAGCTCTCCCCATCACCCTCCTTTCTCCCTGGCCTGCCCAAACCAACCGAAACAACCTAGAACATAAAATACTTGATTACCCGTCACCAGCTTAAGAAATCAAATTCTCTTGAAGTTTCCTTGTGGTAGACTTCCTGAATGTTTGTCGTGTGCCCTCCCCAGCGTCCTTGCTCCCGTCCCCCAGGTTCCAGCTCTCATCAGCACTCAGCAGCACTGCTGAGGGGGCTTGTTGTCTTTGCCTCTGTCTTTAGAGCTTGCGGATGAGTGGATTTTGCTCCTGATTTAAATCTTCAGGGGCTTCCCTCTCACCTACAGAGTGAAAGCCAGGCTCCCACACATAACCGAGGAACTTTCCAGGATCTGATCTCTGCCAGCCTTTCCAGCTTCCTTTCAGGTTGTCCTGCACCTTGAATTTTATGCTCTAACAACATCCAGCAATCCCTATGTCTCCAAACGCCCTGTGGTATTTTGCACTTCTGGCCTTTCTTCCTGAAGTTCCCTTAGCCAACAGAACCCCTCTCCCTGTTTGACCTGGCCAACTCCTGTTCATTCTCCAAGACTCTGCTCAGATGTATTTCCTTCTGGGCAGACTGGCTAGGTACCCAGTGCCCCTCCTCTGGGCTCTAGAAGCCCCCGCTACGCATAGTGTTTTACATCTTATTTTCTGTTTATCTTTTGCCTCCAGTGAACTGTTTATTAGTATATTCTAAAGGGCAGGCTTAAACTATACCTTTTCTGTTTCTTCAGCACTTCACATTGAGGTGCTCAATATAAATTTTTGTGAACTGATTGCCAGCATGTCAGTTGTTAAAGAGAAACCACAAAAGGTATCAAGCTTTTACATATCAGTGTCTGTGGAACCCAAATTAGCCTATGTTTACATCCGGTAAGTTGTCATCACGTACTTGCTGAATCTCGCTCTTTTAAATCAGATCTTCCCAGTCAGTGCGCCATAGCTTCCAGAGCACTGAGATACAAGTTTCTTCAACCTTTGGGATCACCAAAGCCACTTACTTCAGTGCCCTTGCAAATATTATTTTCTGTGTGTTCTTTGAGCCGAGAAAAGTTAACAAATACTAATTTAGGTGATCTCCATGTAAAAGGAGTCTGAAAGAAAAATCTGTAACTTGAGTTCTCAGCAATATTAAATAGCCAGCAATCTATCATGTTTAAACAATAGGAAGAAACAAAATGTCAATATCTATAAAAACATTTAAAACTAAAAATTCTTTAATTATTTTTTATTCTGATGATTTTAAGCACTACTCTTTTTGCTCTCTTTGCATAATCCTTTCCATGTTTTATAATCCTTATGAAATCGGCTAAGATTTTTTTTTCAATTTTTTAAATATTTTTATTTATTTTTGAGACAGAGAGAGACAGAGCATCAGCAGGGGAGGGGCAGAGAGAGAAGGAGATACAGAATCCAAAGCAGGCTTCAGGCTCTGAGCCATCAGCACAAAGCCTGACCTGGGGCTCGAACTCACGGACTGTGAGATCATCACCTGAGCTGAAGTCGGACGCTTAACCAACTGAGCCACCCAGGCGCCCCTCGGCTAAGATTTTTAGCTAATCTTAGCCTGCAGCTGCTGGATACTATATGTTTTGGGCATTGAAAGGCCCGGGCTACTGTCCGTTGAAAAACTAAGCCATAGTGAATTGCAATGAATGTTTGAATGAAATTGTTTCCTCACAAATACTCAAATAGAGTGTTCACATCAGCCTTTTATGCAAAAACCAAAAATGTTTCAGAGAATTCCTCCCAGTCCCCTGCCTTCTTTGGATTAACATTTAGAACCTCCCACTCTGTGGCTGTAATTTTAGAAGAGTTAAGTAGGATCCAGAACCTGAAGATGTGTTGACAGTAGATGTATTTCATAGTACCAATAATTTTGCAAGTATAAACAGTGATGTGTACAAAATTTTGCAAGTTTGCATGTTTTTTTTTCTTGGTGAGTTTAAAGCCAAGAGAACATATTTTTCTCATTTCTTGTGATTTTTTCTTCTCAGATATACAGCTAAATTGACTTTGGAGCTTCTAGTACTAGCTGATTCAGCCTAGTAACATAACAGATGGTGAAAACAGAATACAAGTGGGAAATTTCCTGGTGGAAATTAGCCAGTTTCCATGACCTATGTTAGGTCCTTGTCCTTTCATCATTTGGGGGACAAGGGTAGGACTCCCATCACTCCAACAGATGTGGCAGTGCATACCCATTGTATTCCAACAGGTTGTTTCCAAGAGAGGGAAGGACTACATCCTGAAACACATTCCAAACATGCACAAAGATCAGTTTGCGCTGACAGCTTCCGAGGCTCATCTTAAATACATCAAAGAAGCCGTCCGACTGGATGATGTTGCCGTTCATTACTACAGATTGTATAAGGTACAAAACTGCAGTCAGCCTGCAGCTTTTGGTTGTTGTTGTGAAATGTTTGTTTATTTTTGAGAGAGAGTGAGCGGGGGAAGGGCAGAGAGGGAGGACAGAGGATCCAAAGCAGGCTCTGCGCTGACAGCAAAGAGCCTAATGTGGGGCTTGAACTCGTTAAAGAGCTGTGAGATCATGACCTAAGCCCAAGTCAGAGACTTAACCCACTGAGCCACCCGGGGAACCAAGTCTGCAGCTTCTGAAGACAAAATACCTTCATGATTTGAAGAAGCTTTTATTAAAAGTTGTCATATCATTTTTTAGTGGGCTTTTTTTTTTTTTTTTAAAAAGGATTCATGTGAACTGTTTCTCGTGGTAGTTCAGTCTTCGAGTTAATGATGCTTTTCCTCAGGCCTGGGAGCATGATAGAGTCCCTTTATAATGGTTCTAATACTGAGATGCCAAGTGGCTTCAAATTGTGAGTCTGGTTTTTCAGTGACTATGAAATAGTTATTTTTCTCCTTTCCAAATCTGCATCTCTGCCTTGGGGACTAACATTTGCAACTTTTTTTGATCAGTAATTTTTAATGTTCCTCTAAGTGAAGCCATACCTGCACTGTATCCATTAATTAGAAGAACGACCACAACAGCTAGTGTTTACTGAGTATTGTTTTTATGGGGCACGCTTTATTTTCTTTTTTAAATCCTTACAGTTCTATAAAATAGAAGCTGTAATATTCATTGTACAGATGAGGAAACAGACCAAAGACCACAAAACTAGCAAGGGGCAGAGCCAGGATTCAACCCAGGTCTACTTGACTAAAGGAATTTGTGGATAAAAATAGTGCCCAGCACATGTTAAGAATGATGTTAAGTTGTTACCATTATCATTGTTATTAATGTGCTTCTTATTACTACTATACCCTTTGTGGTAAGTTTAGCATAACTAGACCTTTGGAGACTAGTCTGTAGTTTGGATATGTTACTGGATGATCTTCTTGTCTGGTTCAGAAAACTTAATTAGGTACCAAAGAATGGTATTTTTTTTTTCTCACTTCTGTGCCCAAGAGATGAAATTGTTAATGTCCTGTCATCCTTGAGAGGCATAATTGAGTTCTATAAGATCTCTTTGGCCAAATTCCTGAAGGACGGAGTTGTTTGTTTGTTTCCTTGAGAGATTTCATTTGTGACACCTCAGTTTATATGAGAAAATGCAAATAAATGGCATTTGACAATCAGTTTATATTTTAAAATGTACAGGAAATATGAATCGTGTATAAGAAGGAGTGAGTGTAGCTTTAGAGTCAGATATCAGAAACCCTGCATCACCACTGTTATGGGATCCTAGGCAAATACAACTATAATTCTGGACCATCTATTAAGTAGGAATGGTTCAATACATCTCACGAGGTTGGGAAAATTCTATGATGTAATGAATCTGAAATAACCAGGTGGAATGTCTGGTACATTAATCAGTGCTCAATAAATACCAAGTGCTTCTCACTTGATAGGGAAACATAGTATTTTAAAGAATCCTGTTAGGAATTTATCTTTTGCTTAAAAGATTTACCTTTTATTTGCTTACGATGTGGTACTTCTACATGGCATAGAAAATGACTCTCTTGGGGCACCTGGGTGGCTCAGTCCGTTAAGTGTTGGATTTCGGCTCAGGTCATGATCTCGCAGTCCATGAGTTCGAGCCCCGCATCAGGCTCTGTGCTGACAGCTCAGAGCCTGGAGCCTGTTTCGCATTCTGTCTCCCTCTGTCTCTCCCCTCCCCCACTTGTGCTCTGTCTCTCTCTCTCTCTCAAAAGATCAATAAATGTTAAAAAAATTTAAAAAAAAGGAAATGACTCTCTTATCTTCTTAAAGCAAGATAATTAATAATAATGAAACTGAATGAAGTGGGGAAATAGATATTGTTACCTCATGGGCGGAGTTTTCATTCTTTAGAGAAATCAAGTGGCAGCCATTAAAACTGCTCGTAAAGTGGAAATAAGGTAGACAGAGGACAGGAAACATTCTGGGGGGAAAAACTTCTGTGTCCCTCTCCCAGTAGTACATGCCTGTGCCTGCACAGCCAGCATTTTTATGAGCACAATCTTATTTCAGGAAGCAATCAGAGTAGCCTTGAAGAGGAAATTGATCTAAACTCACAGTGATAGATTGATTTCTCCTGCTGAACCTATACTGTATGCGCCTTTCTTGATGTAAAAACATACTAGTTGGAGAAAACAGCCCAAATAGTGAAAATAGGCCATATCTTGTCTTTACTATACCAGATGAGAATGCATTTTCTAAAAATATTTCTTCCCATATTCTTGGGAACGCTGGCACTAAACATGCTCATTTATTTTTATTGAGGAATTTCATAATGAAAATATTTTAGTTACTTTGTGATTTTATTTATCTTCTATTTTGAACTTCATACCTTATATCCCATTATTACATATGAGCACTCCAAAGATGTGGTCAAATTTCAGAGTACATTTAAAATTCAGAGAACATTTCAGGGGTTTTTGTCCCCTACACTCATTTTAGTTGATTTTTTATAGTTTAGCTGGTAGAATGTATATCATATTGGCAAGTGACAATTGAACTTTTTAGAAATAAGTATTTTCTTTCCAAACAAACTGAATATAAAGCTTTTACAGTTTTTTATCCCCATGGGATGACAGTCTTAAATATTTAGGCGTGCCTCTGATTTTGGCTTCAGAGGCAAGAGAGTTACATAGTTTGAAACCTATAAAGTCTAATGCATCTCAGAATATATCGATGATATTAGATTCAAGATTCTGACATCTGGGAAAAGGAAGAGAACTAATAAATAAATAAATAAATAAATAAGCAGCAAAAATAGTATTGTTTACTAGAGTTTTCAGCGATGGCGGTATTTAGAATATTGTCAGATATGAAAGTGTATATAATATAGTAAAAACACTAATCCTTTGAAATCTCAGTGGTTTAAAAAGTAGAATATATCCTTGCTCATGTGTATGTGCTCATGATTTTCTTAAAGCTTATGGTAAGCTAGGGATGCAAAAAGATGAACAAAGTTATTTAAATTTTGTTTTTAATGTTTATTCTTGAGAGAGAGACAGAGCACGAGAGGGGGAGGGGCAGAGTGAGAGAGGGACACAGAATCCAAAGCAGGCTCCAGGCACTGAGCTGTTAGCACAGAGCCTGATGTGGGGCTCGAACTCAGGAGCTGTGAGATCATGACCTGAGCTGAAGTCGGATCCTTAATGGACTGAGCCACCCAGATGCCCCTGAATGAAGTTATTTTAAATCAAAAATTTTCTAATCAGATTTCTCCTTCTGTTTTTTCCCTTTGGTGTTTAATTGTCCATTGTACAAAAAAAACCCACTACTGTTTCATATGATTTTATTTCTATAGGATAAAAGGGAAATTGAAGCTTCTCTGATGCTTGGACTGACCATGCGAGGAATACAGATTTTTCAGGTCAGTAAATGAGAAATGAGTGTCAAGTGGCATCCGCCATGTCTCATGTTGACAGTGTACCTGTGTGGTCCTTGGACAGGTTCACTGGTTCATTTCTGGCCATCGACTGGCCATTACTTCCTATTTGTCTAGTACAAATGGGGATGATGTAGGATAAATGAAGTGATACAGTCCAAACCTTGACAGTAATAAGTCCTCTAGAATAGAAAGTAATAAGCCCAAGATTGGCTCAGGTTCATCACTAACAGATCATTAACATCCAAACATTTTTCTTTGTGTGTTACTGATTTTAAATATCCTGATTATAATGCTCCTCTGGAGCGTTACAACTGTGTAAAGAAAAAAAAAAATGACATCTTAATACAGTGGCAGACCACTGTATTTTAATTTTCATTACACTTTTCCAATACAGCCTGTCCCCTGTCCCTGTCACGCTTTTGCAGGTGGGATGGTATTATACCACAGCCATCAACAAGAAAGAGAGAATCCCTCTTTCTGTGAGACCAGGGAGAATATAAGAATCTCTTATCTTGACGTAGGCACAATATCCAATTATGAAAGTCTGAGTGCCTTATCTCATCTCTCCAATGCCTGAGTCTTTTTGGATTTTTTATTTAAATTTATGGATAGGCTCAAAGGGAAAAGGTTGCCTTGAAAGGCCAGTTAATGCAGTCACTCAGGAACCCAAAGCTACAGAATTGTCTCACTAATCTTTTAATTACTGTCTGAACATCTCCAAAGAGAGTTGAGGACCTCTTTCAGATTTTAATTACTGTATTTTAGTTTTCTGGGAGAGAAGTTAGAGCCATTTTAAAGTGTCTGGCAGTTTCCTCAGTAACTCTGTATGCATTAAAATTTTTTTCCACAGAATTTAGATGAAGAGAAACAATTACTTTATGATTTCCCCTGGACAAATGTTGGAAAGTTGGTATTTGTGGTAAGTTTAAAGTAACTGACTAAAGAAAAATTGCTCAGTTGTTTGTTTTTGTGGATTTTCGTTGTTCCCTGTTTTGTTTTTAAAAATAATGCTGTGACAGGCACAAAAGCTGATGTTTTTTTTTAAAAAGTTGAAAATGAAGACAACTCACTTTCTTATATTCTTATGTATGTGCTCTATTCGTTGCCACTCATAGGTCATGAATCTAAAATTAAGGAATTTTACAGCAAAAGAAATTATTTAATTTGTGAGTCTGGTCCCCACAGTGCTATCCTAAGTTGTTCTAGTTGCAGAAGAAATGTAGTGGGGGAATGTGCAAGATGACTTCAGCAAAGAGAATGATTTTCAAAAGCCTACATCAGAGGGATCAGAAAACGGAAAGCCATAATCACAGGATAAATTACTCTTGGCATGGGGGTAGGCCAGTTCTTTTGGAAGTTACTTCTTTTGAGCAAAGAATAAAGAGTGATATAAAAAGATGTTTCTATTAATATCTAACTCTTTGAAACTCATCATTATAAAGAAAGGTCTACAATTCTTAACAGGAAAAAAAAATGGTGTTATTTTTAGAATATTGAGAATAGTATCCTCTTTTTTGTTATAAGAGCAAATTCATGATTTTTCCCAGCTGTTTCTCTACTTTGCCGGCTCTATCCGGTTTGGGGCAGGGTTCAAAGAATTACAGTTAATAATATGTATATCTGGTGGTCATTAAAATCCATATTTTTTTCTTTGTTCAGAAATTGTTGGAAAAAAATACACAAAGGAGGAAGATAAGGATTTGTACACATACACAAGTAAAGAAGATGGCCTATATAAATAAAGGGCTGTATTGCCAAAGAGCATTTGGGTTCTGACTCCATACTGCCCTGTGAAGTCAAAGACCTGTTCCTGACTTTACATTATTTTAATTACTTGGGCCCAGTTCAATCTGATTTCACTTCACTCATATATCAAATGGGGCCCTACCTGCTTCCTCCTCACTTGCTCTCTCTCATTTAGGCCCTTTGTGAAAGGATCTGAGCTGTATGAAAATGAGCAAATTATTAGCCCATTACCCCAGTCATGTCCCAAATTGAGTAGACATAAAATGCATTTATGAAATTGAGTGTCTTAAGGGTCCTGGACACAGTGGTTCCTGAATCTAGTTTTGCATCGGTCTCATCTGAGGAGTTGGTTTAAGATAAAGATTTCTGGGCCTCATCCTCCTCCCCTAAGAGAGTTTTGATTCAGAGGGTGTGGGTTGAGGACCAGGCATCTATTTTAATGAACTTCCCAGATGATTCTTCTCACAGCCAGCCCAGTCCTGCCCCAGTCGTGTGACCTTGAGCAAGTTACTTAACCTCTGTGCATTGGTTTCTTTGTTCCCAAATGGAGATAATTGGTCCTCCCCCATAGACTGATTCTGAGGATTAAATGAGTCAATACCTGCCTAGTGCTCATTCAGTGTCAGTTATTACCATTCTAGCATTGGGATCCACTGGTGGTTCCTTTAAAATGAAAAATCGAGAGGTGAAAAATCCATTCCCAACCGAGATACACAGAGCCATATTGTTTTTTATTGACTTTAAGTGTGTGGTTAGAAGATGCCTCTCTCTGCTTTACTTCTCCCTTCTGGCTGAGAAGCATTATGTCTGCAGTATTCCTTATGCAATCCTGCTGCCCGGTTCATTCATAGGAAAGGTGAAGGAATTGATAATTCCATTTCTGGGGCATCTGGATGGCTCCGTTGGTTAAGCTCTTGATTTCAGCTCAGGTCACATGATCTCACAGTTTTGTAAGGTCCAGCCCCAGGCCAGGCTTTGTGCTGACAGTGCAGAGCCTGCTTGCTTGGGATTCTTTCTCTCTTTCTCTGCCCCTCCCTAGCTCAGATGCTTGTGTGCTCTCTCTCTCTCAAAATAAATAAACTTACAGTTTTCCATAACTATAAAAAACTGCCAAACTCTCACCCTCAGCTTATGTTAATGAACTTTATGTTAATGATCCCAAACTTAAACAATGAGATTCCTGGTATCTCCGATAGAAATACTTAACGGTACTTATATCTCTTCCTTTCTCTTTCCTGTCTCATCCCTTGAGCTGTCCCTCTAGCTTCCACCTATCCCCTCCCACCCCCCCCCCACCTTTTTTAAATAAACCGTACACCCAGTGTGGGGCTTGAACTTAACAATCCTGAGATCACGAATTTCATGTTCTACCAACTGAGCTAGCCAGGTGCCCCGCACCCAGCCTCCCTCTTTTATCCAGCTGAAGAAGTTTCCCGTATTTTCTTAACCCTAAAAAGGTATTTATAGTGTTTGCTCTTATAACTCATTTATTTCCTCCTCAGAGTTTATCACAAACTATAGTTATCTTATATATTTATGTTTATTTGCCATCTCTCCCACCAGAATGTATTTCTGTGAAGGTAGCGACCTCGTCTGTCCTATTCACTGTTATTTTCTTGGTGACTAGCACAGTGTTTGGTACCTAGTGTTTAACAAATATCTGAATGCATCACGCTTCTAGAATGTCATCTTGTTTGCTGAATTAGGGTGTTGGAATTGCATTTGAAGATGCTTTCATGATGAGCCCTTCTCTTCTCCATTGTATAAATGGCCTGACTAGCCAGAGAAACCAAAGATACTCCTCCACCGTGTGTCGACCGGATGACCCTGGCTAGACACTTCCCTGAGTTTTTGGTAATCCTTGTCCTGGGACATTTTTGAAAAGGAAAACAGCAATTTATCTCTCGCTGAATTTTGAATGCAGCTTTATACATCTCTTTTTGAATCTGCACTTCTCCTTACTAAAGAGAAAATGAAGGGGACCTTGGCAAATTAGAGACTTACCTTCCAAAAGCTGACTCGTGCTTTTGCTCCACAGGGTAAGAAATTTGAGATTTTGCCAGATGGCTTGCCCTCCGCCAGGAAGCTCATCTACTACACAGGGTGCCCCATGCGCTCCCGACACCTCCTCCAGCTCCTGAGTAACAGCCACCGCCTCTACATGAATCTGCAGCCTGTCTTGCGCCACATCCGGAAGCTGGAGGAGAACGAAGGTATGGCAGTGTTGGGGGGGGAGAAGCACACACGGTGCCTTGGCCACCTCTGGCCCCTTAGTCTGTAGCTGCCATCAGTTGGGGCTTTAGACCCCTGCAAAATGGGATTCGAGGGCTGAGCCTCTCCAGATTCAGGGCCGTGTTCCGCCTCACATCTCACCACTGTCCCAGCACCTGCCCAAATACCTGAGGTCATCCCTATCATTTAGCTATCCCCGAGTACAGTCTCTTTAACGTTTCCCCACACTTGCTTTGAAAATCCTTGCAAAAAGCCACCACATGAAGATGCAGGGCAAGATTTATCTGCGACTCCGAGCACCTTGGAATCTGGAATTTTTTCCAGTGCAATTACTCCTTAGGTTAAAGTAACAATAAAGGTGGGAGACAGAAATGTCTCCAGTCTCTCTTATTGACTGCTGAGAGGACCCCAGGTCTGGGTCAGCAGGAATGACAAAGGAGAAAGAAGTTTTCTTCTTCTTTTTTTTTAATGTTTATTTATTTTGAGAGAGAGAGGGAGAACGGGGGAGAGGCAGAAAGTGAAGGAGAGAGAGAGAATCCCAAGCAGTTTCCACGCTGACAGCACAGAGCCCAACGCGGTTCTCGACCCCACAAACTGTGAGATCATGACCTGACCTGAAACAAGAGTCTGACACTTAACCAACTGAGCCATCTAAGTGCCCTGAAAGAAGTTTCCATTTGAGGATTATATCAGCCAGTCCTGTGGGGGCTTTGCTGAGATACATTTGGGGCCCCTGAAAAGGAGAATGAGTCACGGTAAGGAAGAGGAAGGCAGGGATTGGGGCCTCTAAGAGCAGGCTTCAACTCTACTGGTTAGCCCTTCATCTTAAGTCATGGCACCCAGGGTTATTCCATTTAACACACACGAACTTCTGATCCCCCAAAATGCTATTGTGCTCATTTGCCTATTTCTTTAAAAATTTTTTTTTCCTTAATGTTTATTTACTTTTGACAGAGAGATAGAGTATGAGTGGGGAGATGGCAGAGAGAGAGAGAGAGACAGAATGGAAGCAGGCTCCAGGCTCTGAGCCACCCAGGCGCCCCTGCCTATTTCTTTTTTTTTTTTTTTTTTCAACGTTTTTTTTTTTTATTTATTTTTGGGACAGAGAGAGACAGAGCATGAACGGGGGTGGGGCAGAGAGAGAGGGAGACACAGAATCGGAAACAGGCTCCAGGCTCCGAGCCATCAGCCCAGAGCCTGACGCGGGGCTCGAACTCACGGACCGCGAGATTGTGACCTGGCTGAAGTCGGACGCTTAACCGACTGCGCCACCCAGGCGCCCCGCCCCTGCCTATTTCAATGTCTTCCATTTGTGTTGTAGATTCCCATTGTGGTAGTTTTTATAATTCAATTGGATTAGATTTAGGATATCTGCATGAACATTTGGATGCAGATTCATATCCTTAGGTCCCTGTCTGAAACAGATTTCGACCTCTCAGACCCCAGCTTTCTCACAGAAACACAAATACTTGTCCTCTTAAGAAAAAACCTGAAAGAAGCTTGCACATCTAATCAATTTCTCTCAAAACCTATCTCTCTAACTAAATGAGACCCAGTTTGGGGATGCCACTGCATCTTAAGTAGCCATTAGAACATGAATCATTTTGCACGGTCTGCCACCAAACTGCTTTCTTGTCTTTGGAGAGAACTGGTGTATAACCACCAGGTGTATGGGCTTCCTCTGCTGCCAGGCTGCCCCTTCTTCCCCACGATGACTCATTGCTATAACAAGCACCTCTCTCCAATGCTGACATGATTATTAGGAGGACTCGAGATGGGACAGAAGCGCCAAGGGAACTTGTAAGAATAGGCGACTTACGTGCAGAGCCCATCATGTGCCAAATGGGTCACATTCCTAAATGGCCAGCTTATAGCACCTTAAGTTTATTTATTTCATCACCTTTGCCAGCATTTTAGCAGATTCTTGCTTAGATGACCGTAAGGGGAGCCCTTTAGAGCCTGAATGAATTCCAGAAGCCCTATAGGTTCTCAGGTAAAATGACAAAGAATTTTCAGTTCTTAGAGAGCAGGATTTTGTCTGTTACCACGCCTAGTAGTATCAAGTGCATTTGGGGGCTTTCGCGATTAGGGCAATGAAGGAATGATAAAGGTGTGGATTGTATTTGTTATTTGGGTAAATGTAGATAGATTTGGGCGGATATCTCCTTTTTTTCTTCTAAAGAAAACATACTTCTTTTCTTTTACGTAGAGATCCCTCACAGTCTAAAGAACACCCAAAATTAAGTTTCTCTGGGCCAGTTTTGGCCTGATGCCAGTTATTTCACTCACGCTTAAAGTCTTCATCACTTTTACAATAAAGCCCTTTTCTTAGCAAAAAAACAGCACAGAAAGAGAGTGTATTTTTCTTAAATTTAATTTAGATCCATCTTGTCTGAGATACTCTTTTAGCATCTTATGGTAGAAAATGATCACAAGAATTATTCCATAGCATTTAGAAGGGGGAGAATGCCTTTGTCATTAAAAAAGTTTAAAAACAAAAGTTTTTTTTTTAACCCAACTTTATTCAACAGTGGGAGCTTATTCTTAGGCCATATTCCAAGAGGTCACACTGCATTCTGTTCCAAAATAATATATGAAAAGCTCTGTGGTCTCTGGGCTTTTACAACAGAGGGAATCCAAAGAATACCAACACATTGGTAATCTGTGCTGTTGACTCCGGTGATTACTAGGGAGTTAAGAGGTTGCATTTCCCAGGTCTCAGAATAAACTTCATAATCACGTCAGCATTTCCTTCATGACACTTTTTATTTGTACCAGGTCTAAGTGATACAGCTCTGGGAAGGGAACACTGGCCAGCCACGTAGAACAGTAAGGCCATGCTGACACGCTGACACGAAGCAGATTAACGCTAGGCTCCTGTGAGGTAGACCACAGTTAGGCAAGCGCTTGCCTTCTGTTACTAGAGTAACCGTAATAGACTCCCAACCTGCTGGGAAGGGTTGGGAGTAAAAGGGCTATTTGTAAAGAGGCAGAAAGCTTTTAAGTTATTAGAGCCACAATTCCCACTTGTCTTAGAACTCTGGCACCCTAAAGAACTTTTTAGAAAACTGTTTTTTCACTTTCCACCTTTCCAAGTGCCACGTGGCTAGTATTTTGAAACCACAGTGAATAGAAATTGTATGAGAATTTTGCAAACCCTTTTATCTCTCCGTCTTCATGTCAACCCCTGTTGTCTTCAGAAAACAGGAATGTTTATAACCCAGTCTAGCCCTAAAACATGGATTTTAGATGATGCACATCTGTCTCAGATGTGTGTTTTGGGCTCTGGTGTCCTGCCCCAGTCTGCTTTCTGTGTGGCTGTGCATTCTCGCTGTTGTGATGCAGCCTGATTCCCTAGAATTGACATGAATGGCTGGAGCCCAAAAACGTACACATCGCCTTCTGCAAGCATTTTTGCATTTTGCATCCTGGAGAGCGCATCTTCTCTTTCTGCTAATGCTTCTTCCCTCCCTGAGGAAGCTGTGTAGATTATACTTCAGACACCAGGAGTGCAAGTGATTTCACTTACCCAAGAAACAAGACAATTAAATTCATCAGCAGGCCTCTGAGAACCCAATTAGTCTACAAGTTAGCAATTTCTGAAATAATATCAATTTAACATTCCTCAAATGCATTCTCCATCTTTAACATTGTTCTAATGTGTTATTTGTCATCAGCATTAAGAATACAAAGAATCTAAACTAGTTCTCTGTTTTACAGTTCTGACCTGAGACACAAAAGTATTGTATACCTGCAACTCACTTGTAACTTTGTGCCTTAATGTGATCGTTGCTTTAGCATTTGATAAAAGGGACTTTCTAACATTGCGTCTTGGTGTTAAAGAATGGCACTGACATGTTAAATCAAAGAACAGTTTTGTCAGTCAGAGGCCACATAGGTATAAATCATCAAACCAGTAGTGATGACTGTGTTTTCTAAGTAGATGGTAAAACCTCACTAGTTCACACCCCAAATGGAGAAAAACAGTTTTCACTAATGAAAAACTAAATGTTAGAACTCTTTGAAGGAAATTTATAGAAGAATAGTTTTATTTTAAATTATATTCAGCAGTCAGAACTGAGCTACTGAATGGGCCAAATTGAACAAATGAAATCATTGGCAATTAGTGTAATTATATTTATCAAACAGTCTTCCATAGCAGTGCTTCTGAAACTATTTGTGGGGAAGGACCAGATTTTTAACATTCCTCATCCACCGTGGACTGATACTTTTACAAAATACAAAAGCACCTTAAGTGGCTGTCACGGCACTGTCAGGTTGCTCTGAAAATCTCTATTTATTCTCACTTACTGAGCTTCCATCGCTGTGGACCAATAACAACTTGCAGACAAGAGGTGGTCTGGCGACTCTACTTCAAATAGCACTTTTCCGAGTTTTGAAGCATCAAAACCCTTTGAGTAGTCTCAGTACTCGCTCAAATCCGTTGTACTGGTTTTTGCTCATCTTCCTAAGTTGACCCCCTCCCACCCACCCGGGTCAGAACCCTCACGGCGCCTAGATCCTGGGTGTGATCCTGCTGAACTAGATCCTGTGTGTGAACTTGCCCGCGTTCTTAGCCTGATGTGCCCTGTAGGCTAACCAGGCGTGTCTCCCCCTCCCCTCCCCTCCCCCGCCCGCCGTCCTGCGTGAATGTGCTCCTCACCTCGCAGAGAAGAAGCAGTACCGGGAGTCCTACATCAGCGACAGCCTGGACCTGGACGTGGACCAGCTGGAGAAGCGGTCCCGGGCCAGCGGCAGCAGCGCGGGCAGCGCCAAGCACAAGCGCCTGTCCCGCCACTCCACCGCCAGCCACGGCAGCTCGCACACGTCGGGCATCGAGGCGGACACCAAGCCCCGAGACGCAGGGCCGGAGGACAGCTACTCGGGCAGCGCCATCCACCGCAAGCTGAAGACCTGCAGCTCCACGACCAGCCACGGCAGCTCCCACACCTCCGGGGTGGAGAGCAGCGGCAAGGACCGGCCGGAAGAGGACTCGCAGGACGACGGTAAGCCGCTCGCCGCGGCTTTCCAAGCTGGCAGCGCTGAGCCGCTGTCGCTCGCCCCCTTCTTTCTCTTGCCTCGTCTTGTTTCTGGTTTTTTTTTTTTTTCCCAAGCATCCCTTCTGGAGAACTGCTGTGTAGGGCACAGCCGGGGGGTAGTAATGGACAGGTGTCCTGCACCTTCCCCCGTGATTTCGGGGAGTTGCTCGTGTCGGTGAACAAAGCATCCCTCTGGTCACGATCCTTTGCCGCCACAGGGTTGGACGCCAGCGGAGGCTGAGTCCTGGCGGTTTAGCCCAAGTAGAGGAGAGATCGGTACCGCAGCACTCGTGTCTGCATTTCTGGTTCCCAGATTAAATAGGCATCGGTGAGGACAACAGCAGAGACTCAGTGATAGCGACAGAAATGTCTTAAACTTGGCAGAGGAAAAAAAAAACAAAAAACAAGACTTGAGCCCAGGCCATTGGTTATTTAGTATTTCTTCAATTCCTCCTATGCAGCCAGAACTCTGGGAATGTAAAAGAAAGTTAGCACCTGGATGCTTAACTCTGTTAAGGAGAGAAAAACCAGACTGTCTCAGCCAAACTTAACATATGTGGGCATCTTTTTTATTATTTTTATGCCTCAAGTGCTATAGCATTCGGGTTTGGGGAAAGGGTAGTGACTTCATTAAGGAAAACGACAGCCCATTTGCTTGCTTACTGTAGAATTCATGTGGATCTCTAGTGAAGTCAGCTGAATGCCCTGCGGGCAGGCAGGTCTGGAAATGGGGAGCTTCATGAACTACTCCTTGTGCAGGTGACAGCAGTCTACTCTGGCTTAGGCATGTGGCCCATCAGTCTCAGTTGCCCTTTGTCATCTCAGCAAGGTGGTATAGCTCTTTCCTTCTTTCTCACAGAGGAAAGAATAACACAGTTCAATCGTGGCATTAGAAGACATGTAGATAACACAGCAACCCTGTGAAAAAGAGAGCAAATACATCTAGTTGAGAACTGTCCTAGAGTTTCCTATTGTAGATTCTCATTAGCAAATGTATTTTAAAATCTGAATAATTACAGAGCCTCCCGCAAAGTGTGGCTACGAATGCTGGCATCCATTTCCCTTCGTGTCACTAAACGTCTTTTTCTTCTTCTGTGTCAGAAATAGAGATGTTGGTTGATGACCCCAGGGACCTGGAACAGATGAATGAAGAGTCTCTGGAAGTCAGCCCAGACATGTGCATCTACATCACCGAGGACATGCTCATGTCACGGAAGCTGAATGGACACTCTGGTGAGCTCTTGTGGGAAGTCCTTCTCCTGAGCTAGTGGATGGTCTTGGACTAAGGAGCAGGTGCCTCAGAAAACAGAAGGGTCAGGGTGGAGCTCTCGATCAGAAACAGGGCTGGAATCAGAACCTTTCCAAGTCAGTGCCATAGACTGCAGGGTCGAGTACCTCGTGAGGAAGAAAGAGAACAGAAGGGGAGAAGCATCTAGGATGGGGAATTAGCATCTCCTCCCCTGTGCTCAGCACAAAGTGGTAAAACACAGTTTTCTCTTTGTTGCTGTTGTTTTGTTTTGCTATTACAAATGATAATCAGAGAATCCTAGAATACATCTAGAAGGGACCTCGGAGACCTCCTTTTTACTGATGAGAAAACCCATAGATGAGGGGGACAGACGCTTATGTGGCTAGAAACAGAAGTCAGGTCTCTGAGTTTGGTTTGTATTGCTTTTCCCCAACTAGATCAGAGTGGGTATCGGAGTATGGAGGAAAAAGTGTCAAAAAATGTTGGCATAAAAATGCATTCCTATTATATTCTGTATTTGATTAACTCTACTAGGACACTTGCATTCACTGTAAACCTATTATGGGATTATGTAATACGATATATAATAATCTATTTCTATCAAATAAAAGATATTACCCTTCGATATTACTGCAAAAAACCACAGTATGGGTTTTGTTTTCAATTTTTTTTAATGTTTATTTATTTTTGAGAGAGAGAGAGAAACAGAGCTCTAGAGGGGAAGGGCCGGAGAGAGAAGGAGACACAGAATCCAAAGCAGGCTCCAGGCTCCGAGCTGTCAGCACAGAGCCTGACGCAGGGCTCGAACTCCCGAACCACGAGATCATGACCACGAGCCAAAGTCAGACGCTTAACCGACTGAGCCACCCAGGCGCCCCAGGTTTTGTTTTTAAACCTCAGTCACTCCTAACTGCTCTCGCCACATTTTATGAATTGGTCTCCGTTCTGTCTAAAAAACATACCTTAGGAATGAAGTCGAAATGGCCCAGGTACTTACTGGTCAGCTGCTTTGAGCTTTGAGTGAAAGACCCTGTTTACAACTGGGGTGACCTGCCATTGCTGTGTCAAGACCCACGGTCCCTGATAAGTGAGCCTCACCCATGCAACAGGTGCTGGGAATGAGAGAGAAACAAGACCACAGTACACATGGTCCCCTCATCCTGGCATTGAATCTGTAAAAGCACAAGGCTCCTTTTATTGCAGAATTTCCTCTGCTCACCTAGCAGAAGCATGGCCTCCAGATGCTCTGCGGGGAATAGACCTGCCAGTGGTTACAGAGAACCGCTCTGCCTAAGCAAACACAGATTCGTCAGGCTGCTTGCTCTGGTCATGCTTCAGGCTTAGAGTTCTCAAACCAAACTTTACCCCCGTTTCTTTGCCCATTTACTTTCTTACATAGATGTCTTCCCTCACAAATACATTTTAACACATATATTAAATATAAATTTACAATTTTATGCACATTATATGTACATGGATATCATGCTCTCACTCGATATGTGCATGTGTATTTTTGTGGAAAGAAAACTGTCCAAACCATATACACCGAAGTGTCCATGGGAGGAGGGGAGATGAGGGAAACAGACTTTGGCTTTTTATTTATATATTTCTATGTTTAATTTTTATGGTAAGATTTTGTAATTTTAAGTAGAAATAAAATTTAAATAAATAGGGTGGCTGTTTAAAGAGGTTTTTATACAAAAAAAAATGCTTTTTGAAATGTTATTTATTGAAAAAGAACCTGAATGGTTAACAATGAGCAGTTATATGCTGTCCATATAGTGAAATATCATACAGCCATTAACTAATGACACTTTTAAAGAATATTTAATAATATAAGAAAGATAGGTAAGAAAAACAGCACAAATTGTATAATCAGGATGATCTCAAATTACAAAAATGTATATATGTATATGAAAAAATACATAAAAATATGAATAGCCTTTCTCTGGATGATGGGGTTGTGATGATCTTATTTTCTTCCTCGCATCATCCTCCTCTTCCAAATTCTCTACAATTTGAGCATTTACTTTTTTTTAACATTTATTTATTTTTGAGAGAGAGAGAGAGAGAGAGAGAGAGAGCGTGAGCAGGGGAGGGGCAGAGAGAGAGAGGGAGACACAGAATCCGAAGCAGGCTCCAGGCTTTGAGCTGTCAGCACAGAGCCCAATGCGGGGCTCGAACTCAAACCATGAGATCATGAACTGAGCTGAAATTGGATGCTTAACTGACTGAGCCACCCAGGTGCCCCTACAATTTGAGCATTTAAACATTGTTTCTCAAGCATGGAGCTGAGATCAAATAGCGATGGAAGTTTGGTACAAGTCAGGTTAGTGTTCTCAGCACCAGACTTGTGCTGACTTGTCTAATGCGGAGTTTGGGTTTGGGAGCACATAATTTACAGACATGGTGGCCAAGGACACATTTACCAGGAAGTCCAGAAGGACCCATGCCAAGTGCCAACCAAGGACACCAGTCCACGTCATCCTCTGAAGATTTGTCAAAAGTTTAAAGCTTTTTAAAAGATAAAGATATTCTCAAGAAAGACCCCCTACTAAAGCAGTCTGTACCAACCCCCAAAACATAAGTACCCACCTGAAGGCTTTTAAACTGTCTACATGTAAACCAAGAATGTCCTCCTTCCATGTTTCAATTGAACAAAATATCAAACACTTAATATATACAAGGTATATACTCGTCACTGAATCGTTAGACGTCATTTCTAAAGAGTTAAGGGATAAAACACAAAAGGCCATTTCTGAGGTTATCAGCAAGTAGCTAAATAAAAATCATATTGCACTCCAGGTTCCTTTTTTATAAGGTGAGAATGTGCTTTATCTGAGAAGCCATTTGGCCTTAAGAATCTGGGGTTTGACTGACCTGCTTCATCTATTTGCAAGAAAAATGTCAGTGATCTCCACTTCCATATCCAATTCTTGTTAGCAGTTTTATCTTACGAAACATTTTTTCCTGGTGCTTCACTCAACATGCTAGAGCCACAGAGGGAAGTTTCAGCCCTGGATTTCTGTTTCCAAAATATTAGGAGGTGACTCCTGGGCACTGGGGTGATTTAGGGCCCTGTCACTCTCAGAGATCCAGAACTGAATGCTTAGGGTGGCCTCCCACTCGTGGCCTCTCCCCAGCAGGATTTGTTGTAGGAGGCAAGTGCCACAGGGCCCCTGTCAGCCCGAGGAGCTCTGAGTTGGGTGTGTCCCGTGTGCAGGCCCTGTACCTCGCCCTTTCCATGCATTTACTCGTCAGTCGTCATTAAACTCTGTTGGATAGACACTGCTGTCAGGCCCACTTTATAAGATGAGACCGAAACATAGGGGGGCTAAGTCACTGGCCAGCATACACAGTTAATTACTTTTCTGGGCCTGCTTCCGGCTCAGATCCGTGTGACTCTGGAGGTCAAGCCCCACACTACACTTTAACCATCCATCTAAAGGGACCCAAACCTAGACGGCCGTGTCACAGTTTAGCTTTAGGAGGGAGACTGCTTTACATCTACGGTCTTTGTTTTTGTTACTAATTTCATCATAAATAGCTTAATTAGAAATTGTAGTTCACCTTAGAAAAGGCAGACTCTAAACTCCTTCATGTACGCTGACCCCACATTTATCCCTCTCCCCCTTATTTACTGTGAGACAGGAGATGGGATGTGTCCTAGGCTGGTTGTCTACCACGGATGAGTCACAGTGAGATTTTTCAGGAACGGTTAATACTTGACCTTTCAGTCTCGGTGGTAGCATGTGTCAGATAGGTGGCAAAAAGTATGAATAAGGAACTCTTCATTGTTGTTGTTTTTCTGTGTTTTACTTCAGGGTTGATTGTGAAAGAAATTGGTTCTTCCACCTCTAGCTCCTCAGAAACAGTTGTGAAGCTTCGTGGCCAGAGTACGGACTCTCTTCCACAGGTACAGAAGGAATCGAAATGTTTAAGTTGTGCACTGAAGTTACAGAAAATGTTAAATTGGAACTTAACGTTTATATTTATATAAATGAGCAAAAATTAAGAACCATAAGGCAGTGATTCTTCTTAGGTACATTCTAGCTTTATCCTCAGTTGATAACCATTGTGTTTGCTAGTTCCATTCATCTCTGAGTTGATTTTCATTTGGATAAATTATATACTTTGTTTCCCACTTTATAGAGGTGGGAAGTGTGTAACTTCAGACTTCAGGTTGTGTGTGTGAACCTCAACAACTGAGAGAATAATTTTCTTGTCAGGCGTGTTATGGCAGAAACGTTTCCACGCTGATTATTCCATTCAGATTGCGTTTTCAAAGTATGCTGAGTGAGACTGATAACCTGTGATCACTTGCTAGACTATTAAAATATCAAAAGATAAAATACTCTGAAATTCGTCGTTGTAGCGTCTGGATCTATTCCACAGCTGATATACTCACCTCTATTTCCTGTGTATTCTCTTTCTCTCTCCTTTATGACTCTCTTTCTTGGTCCATCTCTGTCTTTTTTGGGTTTTGTGTCTTTTTTGCTTTCTGTGTGTGCTTCTCTCTTCCCTGTTTTCTTTTTCATTTCTATGTGCACATGATGTTTTATTACATATTTTTTTGAATACTCCAGTGAATAATTTCTAAAGCAGTATGTGTAGCATGATGATTACAAATCCCAGGTTCCACTGCCCGGGTTTGCACCCAGTTCTGTCACCCGGTGTTAGATCTTCCTGTACGTAAGTGCTTGTGGTGCACAGCTGAGGATCAGATTCCACACCTGCAAAATGGGAAGCGCATTTGCGTGCCTGCTGTGTGGATTCGTGAGGATGACCTAATGAATTCTGTGTGGGAAAGCCCGTTGGCACCTGGGAAGCCGTGTGGGTCCAGGGGATCTTCTTCAGGGAGTGCTCGGATGTGATACTTCCAAATAAAACGGTTTTGGGCTCAGACCCTGTTCTCTCCTCCTGGTGCTTTTGCCTTTAGCAAAAAGTGATCTCTTATTCTAACGAGGTTGGCTTTTGTGGTGTTCAGCAGCAAAAGCTGAGAGGTACAGTGCCCTGTTTCCTTAAATAACCCATTAAGCATCTTTCATTCATGTAATTATCTGAGCCATTTTTTAACCTATTTATGTTTTCAGCCAGTACGACTTCTGGGGATAATGAGTTCTGTAAGTCTGTTGCCCGCTGTGTGGAGTATTTGGCACAGCACCTCCTACAGTGTTTGGGAGCTGCCTCTTGCCTCCCAACCTTTCCGTACTTTGTATTATTTTTCTATCCAAGAACTCTAGCTTTAAAAAAAACAAAAAAAAACCCCAAAAAACTGTTCTTCAAATTGTATTCCTTGAGTAATTGGCTCATTTCCGCATTTCTTATGAAAATAATAATAGAGCTCAGCATGAAAGTATTACTGTATAGAATATGTTGATTGTCATATTCTAGTAGAAAGAAAAAGGAAAAGAAACTATATCTGTACGTATCTAGCCTCCTTTTTTTTTTTTTTTTTTTTTTTTTTTTTTTTTTTTTTTTATTTTTTTTTTTTTAAAATTTTTTTTTTCAACGTTTATTTATTTTTGGGACAGAGAGAGACGGAGCATGAACGGGGGAGGGGCAGAGAGAGAGAGGGAGACACAGAATCGGAAACTCTAGCCTCCTTTTAAGACATTTTCTTGACTTCTGAGATGCTAGAGACAGGCTTCTGTTGCATTTACTTCCTTTGCCTTGGATTATTCATCTGTAAAATGGGGAGAATAATAGCACTGGGCTCATAGGGCAGATGGGAAGAGTAAACAAGTAAATATATAATATCGTGTTTAGGTGAGAGCTTTGCACATAATCAGGGCTCAGTAAATGTTAGCCACTCTGACTGTTGGTAGTGGTGCTGTTTTCCCTGCAGGACCTCAGACCGGAAATCACTTTCTAACATATAAGGATTCCATAACCTTTTACGATTTTGCAGTGTCGCTCTTTACAAGGGCAAAATAGCGCTAACCTGTCACTTTAGTCATCCTCTTGACGTGGTTTTAACCTTACTTTATTTTGCAGACCATATGTCGAAAACCAAAGACCTCCACCGATCGACACAGCTTGAGCCTTGATGACATCAGGCTTTACCAGAAAGACTTCCTGCGCATTGCAGGTCTATGTCAAGACACTGCTCAGAGCTACACTTTCGGGTGTGGCCACGAACTGGATGAGGAAGGCCTCTACTGCAACAGCTGCTTGGCTCAGCAGTGTGTCAACATCCAAGATGGTTTTCCAGTCAAAAGAACCAGCAAGTACTTTTCTCTGGATCTCACTCATGACGAAGTTCCAGAGTTCGTTGTATAAAGTACGTCTGCGTGTAGCTAGCCACACAGGCAGCCTGCTGTCTGCTGGAGGCCGGAGAAGCCACGGGTTCTCTCTTTAAGTATCGTGCCATATTTTCTTCACCCCACCACATAGCTCTTTCCTTATGATATTTGCAATGGAAATAAAAGCCTTGGGACAATTGCACTTTAAGTATTACACAGAGAGAAAAGAACTGCAGAGAAGGTACAGCAAGACAAGTGCCCGGAAGTTCGTGACCCTTTGGAAGGAAATGTGCTTTACTGGTTACCAAGCCTTCAGAATATTGAATTGTGGTGTGTTTGTCCCTCGTTTTGTTTTTCAGTTTGATCATACGACATCACATTTTTTATCATGTGAAAGATGTTATTAGATTGATTTGTTTGCTTGTAAATGTGTGTGTGTGTGTGTGTGTGTGTGTGTGTGTGTGTGTGTCTCCCTCATGCACGTGGTTTGAGGGAGGAGAGAAAGGAGAGTCTCTCCTTTTAAGGGAGAAACCATTGCCTGGTACATAGCCATTGCCGCCTCGCTGGGGCTGTCCCAAAGTGAACACTAATGAAGTGGTCAAAATCTTGTAGTTCTAGCAAGCCAAAGATATGTACATAACAGAAATGCAGCCTGGGGCCAAGAAGACATGAATGAAGCAATAACCAGAAGGCTATGTGTGCTGTGATGCCTTGTGACTCCTTCATGCCTGGTCAGTGCCCTGTCCTCCTCCTGCTCTTCGCGAAAGCTCTGGGACCCAGCTAGTTTCTCGTCCAAGTAACTCATCAGTTGTGTTCACGTCTTCGTGCGTTTTGTAGAGTTTGTAAAACCAGTTTCTGTTAAAACTATGGAAACGTCTTAGAAAATGTTTGTGCTTGGTGTTTTGTTTTGTTTTTTTTTAAATCAACAACAAATTGTAGTAATGCTTGTTTCTGCTTAAGCAAAACACCCTAACTATACATATATGTTATACATATATAAATACCTGAGATTGTATGTGTTTATATGTGTTTACAGCTTATTAACGCTTCATTTTGGCTTCCATGACTGTTTTGTGTACATAGTCATTCTTGTTTAATATGGAGGAGGTGTCACTGAATGAATGATACCTACAGACAATCAGTTAATATATGCAGAGTTAAGAACAACTGTTTTCCCATGTGTCTTTTGCCATGATTCTCAACCCTGGTTGCACACTAGAATTATTTGGGGAGCTTTAAAAACAATAACACTGTCTGGATCCCACTTCAGACCAATAAAATCAGTCTGTTGCAGTGAGGTCCAGGTGGAATTGCCTTTTCCTTTAAAGCTCTCCAGATGGAGCTAATATGCTACAGGGTTTAAAACCACTGCTCCAGAGGGTGTCTTTTTCTTAATTTTGAAGTTAAGGTATACAGAAAATGTCAGTGTTTGAGAAAGGACCATTTTTAAGACAGTTACTGCCACTGCTATTAGGATATATAATGAAACCTCGTCAGGAGAGTGAATTGATCAACCTTTAGATGTACAGAAACAATGTTGTTCACACTTCAGGAGAGAACTTTAGCACAATGTCTTTCTACGAGATGTTTGTAATGATTTCGTATTTAACGACATTTGTTTACCATATTTTGATACACCATTTTTTTATCTGCCAGGTTTTCTTAAAAAAAAAACTATATATTATTTTCTAGAGAAACAGTCATATTTTTATACAAAATTAAGTTTTCAGGTAACAAAGAAATCGATTTAGGGTACAGCAGAACATGCAGTGTTCCCCAGGGGCGGGAGTCAGTATTATGAACATAAGGGGAGTGTGGACAAGCCTCACCTGTGCTGTGCTCGGATGCCCGCGTGCGGATGGGGCAGGCCAGTGTGGACACTGCAATCCCAATCGAATCAGTTCAACCCGACACTTGGAAAAAGGAACAGAAGTTCTATAGAGTTTTGTAGTCATGCGATTATTTTGTTTTTATCAAAAGTTTTAAAAGAACCAAAGTTTTCAGATACCAGAATGTACAAGTGTCTCAGTCTTCTGTATGAAAGGGTAGAAGGATCATCTAATGACAGCTTCACTTATAAGTAAGTCGTTAAATAGTCCACCATTTCTTATAGATGCTTAAGGGACAAATCCTAGGAAGTTTAACTCTCAAGAGCCCAGATCATAATGTGGTGCGTTTCCCTAGCTCTTAGCGTTTCTTGCAACATCGAGGCAAAAGCATATTTAATTCAGTATGTAGCGCTTTAGTTTCTCTGTGCTTCAGCCAGAATCAGGTCTTCAGGGTTTTGCCAGCATTATTGGTGGTTTTGCACACCCTCTTTCTAATTGGGTTTATGCATAGTCTTGTGGGTTTTCAAAAATGAAACATGCTAAGGAACATTTTTGCTTTTTGATTCTCTATTTGTGGCAGAATTATATATATGTATATGAAAATCCATTTTGGTTATCTACGTTTTGTATTTGGAAATTGTTTTAAAAAATAAAAAAGGAAAAGAAACGTACGAAGCTGTTATTTATTCTGCATTTGTTAATATCATCGCTAGTCGGTATACCAGTTGGTATATACTGCCTCGATACAGCGACATTTGTATTTGCAACAATGAGCTTTATATCTACATAAACTGTAAATAATCCTTTCTGTGAAAGGATCATCATATCAGGAAGATACCAAAAGTGTGTAAAAGAAAACTGCATTATTTTGTAATGATTTCTTATAGGCATTTCATGGTAAGATTAGCAGTCAATAAAGTTACTTTTTATTTGTCTTTAAAGTGCCGTTTTTTTTTTTTTTTTAAGAGTTCTCAATTAAGCAAGAAGCATTAAAGCGTGAATGTTTTCTTTATGTTCTTCTTTCTTATAATAGGCCATGTTGAGGAACATGTAAGGGTCCACGGTGGTAGGATTCTGAGCCCGGAGCCCCCCGTGGCGAAGCTGGTGGGGACTGAGCTGCCCCTGCTCCTGCTCTGCGTGTGTGAGGAGTTCACATATTAACTCCTTCATCCTCGTGTTTGCATACGGCGGGGTCTGTTCTCATTCTCGACCTAGAGACGAAGGAACCGAAGCTCAGAGAGGCAGTGGCAGCCAGCCGCTGTGCAGGCCTGAGCTGTGGGGCTAAAAGCACTCGATAAGATACAATATTTTATTTTTTTAAATTAAAATCACTACTTTAACTTTTCCCTCAAGATAATCATCATTGGCATGTTAGTTTTAATTTTAAAAAAGTAAGTGGTTACATTTAAAAGCATGCCTATCGCAAGGCTGGGCGTGAGAGCAAAGCGGCATCAGGGGGAGAGGCCGGAGCTGGCGGTCAGTAGACAGGCGTCGAAAGCACCAAAAAGCCTGGCTGTCCTGGTGAAAGAACATCCATTATCTTCTCATTACTCCAGTTTTCTTGGCTCTCGTGGGATTAATAATTCAAAGGACTATTTGGGGGATTAATAACGTAATAGTTATAACATGCCCCTGATCACTAAGGTGGGAGAAAGGAGGGTGGGTGTTTTCTGATCTTCTAACAAGCCTTTAACTTGTGTAGAATTGAGCCATGTGGCCATTCGGAAGCATCCGGTCCAAAACAAAAGCTTTCTGCTGAGGGGTAAACTCATGAATTTTGCAGCATATCTGGTAAATTGTGAGTAAATTGGAGTCAAGGAAAAGAACATTTCTGGTCACCTGCTCTGTATCTGCCATTACACCCGTCAAGTCTAACCTTCACAGCTCTTCAAGTAGTCAACTCATGTTACAGCTGAGGAAATGGTTAAACTTCCCCAAGATCCTACAGTTCGTAAACAGAGAGCAGAGTTTTAAGCCCAAATCCATGTCCAAAAGCTTTGCTTTTTCTACTACACATACCACGTTATCCATTACACTCAGAGAAAGCTCAGAATCTGATAGGGAAGACAGACTTATGATTTGGATAATGTGATAAATGACATTTATTTGCACACTGTTTTTAAAATTGTTTTTAATGTTTCATTTATTTTTGAGAGAGTACAAGCAGGGGAGGGCAGAGAGAGAGAGAGAGAGAGAGAGACATTGTTTTTAATGTTTCATTTATTTTTGAGAGAGTACAAGCAGGGGAGGGCAGAGAGAGAGAGAGACACGGAATCCGAAGCAGGCTCCAGCCTCTGAGCTGTCCACGCAGAGCCCGACGTGGTGCTTGAACTCATGAACCACAAGACCTGAGCTGAAGTCCGATGCTTCACCGACTAAGCCACCCAGGCGTCCCTGCACACTTCTAAAAAGAAAAAAAAAATTTTATTTTGAGACAGTGCATGAGCAGGGGAGAGGCAGAGAGAGAGAGAAAGAATTCCAAGCAGGCCCCATGCAGTCAGCATAGAGCTCTGATGTGAGGCTTCAACTCAACCATCCACCAGAGCTGAAGTCAGATGCTTAACTGACTGACCACCCAAGCACCCCTGCCCACCTTTTTAAAGCACCCCTATGCCAGACCTATAGAAGCATTATTTGGGTAGTACTCTGGTACAGAAGCAGTGGAGACCTGGGGAGTGGTAGTAGGGAGTGGGAGGTGGGAAGAACATAGAAGAGCCTTGAAGGGGGGCTTCTGGCAGATGGGGGTGAGGTACAAACTGTCCACGCAAAGATTAGAAGCCATGGATGACAGTGCTCATTCAGGGGCCTTTAAGCTTGAGTAACGACTCTCTCCAGACTAGTCGTGAAAGGCTCTGGGTGCCCAGAGGAGGACAATGAGTTTTTTTGTTTGTTTTTTTTTTCTGGACAGGGAACCATTGAAGGGAGTTATAAACGGAAAGAGACATGTTTGAGAGACATTATTTGAGAGAAATAATGGGATAAGTGCCAGTAGAAGATAGGCACGGGACCAGGACTGGAGAGATGATGATCTGAACAAGGATGTGGCAGCAGGGAGAAGAAAGATTCAAAACTTATGTAGCTATGCCTCCCTCACCTCTCTCTCTCTCTCTCTCTCTCTCTCCCCCCCCCCTCCTGTCTCACATCTCCCTCTCACCCACACACACACATTACGTTCTAAGCTAAATACTGGAGAAATAGGCAAGTTTCCATACTTGGCAACGTCCCTGGGAAGACCAGAAAGCTCACTACTGCTTTATAGAATGAATTACAATCTACTCTGCACAGATGCTTCCAATGTCAAAAATTGGCACAATGGCCACAACTACTCTAGTCTATAGGTTCTCAAGCTGGGCTGCACAGAAGACTGACCTGGAGAATTTAAAACAGCGATGCCTAGGGCCCAGACCAGAGCTTGTCATTTGTTTGGTCTGGGTGGGCATACGGTACTAGGAAAAGTTCAGCAAGGGAGGCTAATGTGCACCCACTGGTCTACAGTGAGCCCTAGCAATACAGACCAAGCAGGCTACTTGCTCTGAACTAGCATGATCCACACTTGGGGTGCATTGGGTCTCCAGAGTGTCCCAGCATATTGCATTTTGTGAGAATGATCATGTTTTTACTGATAAAGAGGTCAGAGAGTGGACCAACGTTCAGGCGAGGCACTGAACTCACCATCCCAGGAAGTCTGAATACACCCACATTCTAGAGAGCTGGGCGTTACTTACACATAACTATTTTGCTAAGTATGAGAGTGGAGGTTATGTGAGTACAGTAAAATACTTCCAGATCTCCTCCCTGCCACTTTCATTTGCCTTGTCATTCCTCTGATGCTTTGTATGAGTTGATCGCTACTGAGAATAATGGAAAGAAGTAAGCTAAATTCCACCTAGCTCTTTGATTCTTAACACATTCATTTTGAATTAATGGAGGAGCCTGACCTCTGGAAAGTCCTCCTCAAATGCTATGAGACATTGTGGATGATGGAGTTATGTACACTCAAGAGATTAATCGAAGGTCTATAAACAGGGCACAGCTATAATTAACCAACTCATTACTTACAATGGGTGTTTACCCATCTGGTGTGAACCCTAGTCTGTGAAGGTCTCCTCACTTTATTACTGTTATTATGGCGAGAGATGGATTTTATAAAAACAGATAGTTCCCAACTTAGAAAGGAATTATGTTCCAAGTTTGCTTCTAAATTGGTTGTTTGGTATTTAGAACACAACGTCGCCAAGTTCCCTAACTAGCCCACAAATGCCTGTTTATCCCAGAGATATTATTAGAGATGATTTTTTCCTGTGCATTAGTAACCACCAACAAAGAGGCCCAGAGTATAAATAAGATAGATGGAGTGACCCGACAACCAGATACAGAAGGTAGCACTCCCAGTAGACCAATAATTCAATCTTCAGGTTTTACATCTCAGGGTACATCCATGCCCAACTGTAGCTAAAAGTAGAAAAAGGCTTCAGGTAAGCTATGCCAAAACGAAGCAGCTCTGAGCCAGTTTCTGCCTTGCGGTTCCACGAGGGATGTTTCTAGGGTTTTCCCATCCACAACCCAGGCCCTGGTCCAGAGCTGCTCAATCCTGCTCTGCCATCATCAGAGTCAGCTGGAATGAAGCCAACCCCTAAGATCAAGTCACAGACCTTCTTCTGATCTACAGGTGGGAAGAAGCAGAAGCCCCAGGGTCTTATTGAAACTCTGTCCCTGCATTGCTACAGGGTATAAATAAGATGCTAAGAGAGAAGCAAAGGAGACTCTATCGGGGCCTTTAAAGGCAACAGCAAAGTGAGTGTGGAAGACCACGAAAGCTACTGGGGAAATTTAAAAGAGGCCTAAATTAATACCCCATGTTCCTAAAAGGAAAGACTCAATTATATCATTTTTTCCCATCAATTTCAATCAAAATCCCAATGATGAAACATCGTAACCATGATGGAGTAATAGGAGCAGTGCTACTCTCTCACCTTAAACAACTTTAAAAAGAGAAAAAATATGTATGAAAAAATGTTTAAACCTTCTACCATAGCGCGGTAGAGGAAGCCCCAGAAGGACAAACAAAAAGTTATCACTGCCCCAGCTCACGGCCCGGAGAGGGTTTCCAGGCCTCAAAGCGGGAAGAGGAACCAAGCAGACCCCAGTGGTCTCCCAGAATTGAGAAAACAGGGTGGGAATTTGAGGAGGCCAAGGTAGAGTTCACAGGGCTGAGTCCCAGAAAAGAGCTGCACAGAGCGGAAAGAAGCAGGAGAGGGAGAGCAAATGGAGAGAGCAAGCACTGATTTCTCTCCCTCCTCAGCGGCACTCGGCTAGCACTTTGCTGACCTATCGTCTAGGCCCACTTTCAGGCTACAAGGGCAGAGAGAAGTAGCTGTCAGTGGAGCCATAGAGCCTGCAAAGCCTGAATATTACTGTTCGGCCTTTGTAGAAAACATTTGCCAATTCGTCATCACTACCATTAATAACAGGAATTCTGTGGTGTTTTTTGCATCTGGAAAAGTGAACGTGTTCTCGTTGGGTCTGTATTTCAAAAAAAAAAAAAAATTCTAGGCTATTCCTTGTAAATGTCTCTGGTCAATTTTGCACTTAATTATTGATATGATTGGGTTTAAATGTTCCAATGTTCTCTTTGCTTTCACTTGTCCTATTCTTTGTTCTTTTTTTTTCCCCTTTGCCTTCTTTGGGCTTTGTGGTTTTTATTTCATTTTCTCTCCTATGCCTCTTTGTTTATTTTTAGTAGTTTCTTTAAAGTTTATGGTATACACTATTAAGCTATCATAATCCACCTTCAAATAATATTACACTATGTCAGGGGTGCCTGGGTGGCTGAGTTAATTAAGCGTCGACTTCAGCTCTGGTCATGATCTCATGGTTCATGGGTTCGAGCCTCACATCGGGATCTGTGCTCATGGCTCAGACCGTTGGAGCCTGCTTTGGATTCTGTATCTCCCTCTCTCTCTCTGCCCCTTCCCCACTCATGCTCTGTCTCTCTCTCTCTCAAAAATAAACTTAAAAAAATAATAATATTACACCACTTCAAATATAGTATAAGAAATTTATACGGGTCTTTTTGTTATTGCAGTACATTTGACTTTTTACGTATGTCATAAACTTCATAATACATTGTTCTTATTTTTGCTTAAAATGGTCAGTTATTTTTTAAAGAGATTTAAAATACGAAAATAATTGTGTTTTATCTTTACCCACATATATACCATTTCTAGGACTCTTCATTCTTTGTGCATATAAAGTTTTTCATCTGGTATGTTCTTTTTGCCTGAAAGATTTCCATTTTTTATTTTTTTATTTCGTTTTTGTTTTTGAAAGAGATTTTTGCTGGGTATAGTACTGAACAGCCCTTTTCTTTCAATATTTAAAGGCTTGCTTTTTAAGCTCTGTTGGATAGGACCAGAGAACCTTCAGTGTTAGAAGAGAGAGTGAATGTATATACAAGTGGTATCTTCTCATCTTTCATAACAAGAAGTTGACAGAGAACATTCCAAATTGAAAAAGCAGTGTACAAATATTTGTGAGAATGTTACTTTAAAACATGGAGGTAAATACTTTACTTCTAGAACCACCTTAAGAACTGAAAGTGTTAGCATCTGGGGAGGGAAGAGGAAACTGCTATTTTTTGTTAGAGGCATGATAGCACTTTCAAATAATGTAGACTTATTAACTTAAAATTTTTTTAAATTCTTTTTAAGAATTTAAAAAGTGATTTCAGTCACTAGCACAGAACCCTGGGTTCCCAGAGACCATAAAGAGAAAAGAATCAGCAAATGGAAGCAAGTGTGGTGGGCGTCAGTCTTCATTTTGAGGAACGGGCTGTTAAGTTTATCTCCAATGAACACGGTATGGATGTGAGCCCAGGAGGTAGAATGGAAGAGGGAGGCTTTTCCTTTGGGCATGGACTCTTCCTGATAACGCCTTGCAGGCTATTCTGGGAGGTGTTGGCCTATTAATGAAAAAGGCTTTGGGCAGCCACATGGGAGTTGTTTGTAGTGAAAGCGCCAGAAGGTGGGACGAATCTCCCTTCCTCCCTGCACACTGGGACATGTGGGGTTGATGCCCAGTGAAAGTGATCTGGCTGCCGTTTCCTTGGTGAGAACAGCCAGCAGATGGGTGTCTGGTAACTCAAAGCCTTTACTGAAACGGACCAAGGCAATTCCTCCACCTGGCATGGGCTTGGGGCTGACTCAGGTTTCAGCCTCCAGTCTCAGGGGGCTAAGACAAAAAGTGGGGCAGAAGATGGAACCGGAGGTCTTATATTCGGAGGGAGTGGGTGGAGACACGGAGCCTGTCTGGATGGGAGACAATGATAAGCAGGAGATTGTTGATCAGTCTATCCCCTAGTTCAAGTGTTTACAAACCTGAATGATTTTCAGAAGCTCCAAAGACTTTTTTTTTTTTTAAGATAGATTTATTTCCAAGCCTCGCAGCACACCAGCTGATCAGAACCTGCAGGCGTTTTAAGGCCCAGGATTCTGTTTCTCCCACTCATTCCTCCACCACGGCCACCCCCACAAGCCCCGCTGTGCCAGTTCCAGACCAAGCCTGGCCTGCCTGTGGCCTCGGGGCAGTCCTCTCCCTACTTCAGCTTTCTCTTCTTCCTTATTAGCAATTCAGAAGCAGCAGGAACTTTCTGAAACCCAGAGGTAAAAATCTGCTTTTTGCCAGGGGGCTGACAGCACCTGTCAGTTACCAATTCATGCTGTAGGAGAAGCCGGGGCTTCCTGGGAAGGGTGGGAACAAAGCTCTGCTATTGATTGTTGCTACTTTTATCCCATCACTTATCTTCAGTCAGAAACTCAGAAAGGCAACTGAGGGATTCAAAGGCAAAGAGTTCTTTCCCCTCTGAGGTCTGAGAAGTCTGGGCAGGCGTGGCCATTGTGCTTTTGCTCAGCTCCAATAGATGGCTCCCAAAATGACAATGCCTGAATGGGCTGAATTCAGTTATGGAAGATATGAGCTCTACTTTGGGAACCCATTTCTTCTTCTCACCCAGAACTGGTGAGATGGGATGGTATGAAGGGAATGCTAGAGAGCAAAGAAAAGCTTTCTTCCCCCCAAAATGGGCAGGTTGTGATCCGTGGCTTTTCTTTCTTTAATATGAGTCACCGGACATTGTATTCAGTTTCTTGGAGACCTCCAACAGATGGTTTTCCCATCGGGTTTTGGTATTTGTAGTCACAAAGGCCTCCCCAGAAGGGCCACACTGTCCCAAACTAAAATAGATTTTCTATGATGAAGAAGATAAGTGGTAAATGTAGAAACTGAACATCAGCAGAACCTTATCTTTAAAAATTACACCAGGTGGGGCACCTGAGTGGCTCAGTTAGTTGAGTATCTGATCTTGCAGTTCATGAGTTCGAGCCCCACATTGGGGTCTCTGCTGTCAACCCAAAGCCTGCTTCAGATCCTCTGTCCCCCTCTCTCTCTGCCCCTCTCTCTCTGCCCCGGCCCCGCTCACATAATCTCTCTCAAAAAAAAAAAAAAAATTAAAAAATTACACCAGGTTAGGGGCGCCTGGGTAGCATAGTCAATCAAGCATTCAACTCTTGATTTCGGCTCAGGTCATAATCTCACAGTTTGAGACCGAGCCCACACTCTGCGTTGAGCATGGAGCCTGCTTGGAATTCTCTCTCTCTCCCTCTCGCTCTGCCCCTCCCCTGCTCTCTCAAGCTCTTTCTCAAAATCAATAAACACTTAAAAATAAATAAATAAAAATTGCACCAATTTATCAGCGTTAGGAGGGCAGAAACCACGGCATTCTTGCTCACAGCTGCATCCTGACGAACTAGCATCATGTGACTCAAAACATGTGGTCAAAACATGTTAAGCAATGAGTTGAAATTCTGCCAACATGGGCCAAGCTGCTGGGTGAGCTTAGCTGGAACCGCAAGAAAGTACTCTCTACCTGGAATATTCTACCTCAAGTCCTTCTCCTCATTTCAACCTCAATTCCATGACCCCTCCGCAGAAAGTTCCCTGAACACCCAGCTGAAATGGGTCCCTCCATGGCATTTCTGCCACATAATACTATTTATTTCTTTAATGGCACCGGTCACAACCTCCAACTCTGATTCACTAATTCATTTATTATTCTTTCATTTTCAGCCGTGTGAGGGCAACCACACTATGAATCTGGCTTAACTCTCCCACAGCGCTTGGAGCAGCTTCTTGGCACAGAAGGTACTCTGTGAATCTGAGTTGAATGAATACAGTAACATCAGATGATGAGAAGAAGAGAGAAACTTCTCTCAATTCTAAAACATATATATTTTTTTATTGATTTCTGGAACTGGGCTGCATCTTACCATGGATGAGCATATTTGATGCTGTATTTCACCCCCCACTCCGCCCTGCAAAGCAGTTAGGACATCAGGGTGTTTCCAGGAGCAAATTGTATCTTAGCACCAGATGAGGACAACACACATTTTCCTGAGCAGAGAGCTTGGCTGCCTCTAATCCAGGATGCTTTTGCTGAGCAATGAGGAGGAGGGAGGCACATCAAAGGGGATGAAACAAGGAAACCGGTGCCCGGAAATTAGAAGGAACACAGACCATGAAGGACATCAGGAGAGGGCAAGAGCCAGCGGCAGTGGTGGTCTTCATGTGGCACCAGGGAGTAAGAATTTTCCTTCATCCTCACCCTCCTTCATCCCACCTTGGGTGGGGTGTGTGTGTGTGTGTGTGTGTGTGTGTGTGTGTTTAATGTTTATTTATTTATTTTTAAGAGAGAGCGCGCAGGCAGAGGAAGGGCGCGGGGGGGGGGGGGGGGGGGGAGACACAGAATCCCAAGCAGGCTTCAGGCTCCCAGCTGTCAGGACAGAGCCCCACGCAGGGCTCAAACTCACCAACCGCGAGATCATGACCCTGGCCAAAGTCAGACGCCCAACAGGCTGAGCGACCCAGGCGCCCCTCACCTTGGGTGTTTATTCAAGTGGCCAGAGACCACACATCTGATGCCTCATCCCACCTGCCTACTTAAGTCCAGGGCAAGGCACAGAGCCAAATCCCTCCACTTAGGGATTGCCCTCGTTTGAGCAATCGCTTAAAGCAGCGTCTTGTCAAAGTGTGGCCCTGCACCACCCGCCTCAGAACTACTCAAAAGAGTTTGCGTAAAACGCAGATTCTGGGGCCCAAACCCTCCTACCGAGTCTGCCTCCACAAGCAGGACCCAGAATAAGCGCCGCCTCCGCCCCCCTCCCCCGCCCCACGTGATCCTTAGGTGAGTGGTTCTCAAACTTAAATGGAAATGAGGGCACGATTCCCTCGCGGACCTAACTCAACCCCAGGCAGCCTCTGTGACAAACGGGAAAGGAATCCCACAGGCCAGGGCTGGGCGCGCTGGGCCCAGTGTGGGTGAGCTCTCCGGGACGCGGGCGGGGCCTGGGGGACAGCGGGGGGGCGGAGCTCAGCCCGGGGTGTCCCGGCCGCAGCCTGACCCCTGGTGGCCAGAGCGAGTGGTTTGCTGGGCAGGACCCGGTGCTTTTGGGCTGTAGAAAGTCCCGGGAAAAGTTAAATTCCACCTCCGCCGGCGGAGCCTCTGTTGCCAAGACTGGAACGTCGTGAGGAGGGGATGATCTGCAGTTTGTGGATTTTCCAACTTCTTTGGTTTGCCTCCATTGCTTACGCGTTTTGTCGGAGCCCCTCTCCCCTGAACGCCTGCAGGCGGCATTTTAGCTGCATTTCTATGTATCTCATCCGAGGGAGGAGGCGGGGGGGGGGGGGGGGGAGAGAGAGAGAGAGAGAGAGAGAGAGAGAGAGAGATGGACAGGAAGCTGGGTGTTTTTACAAGACATTATTTTTTTTGAAGGTTGGGGTGGGGACGAAGGTTGAAAAAACGTAACTCGACACAGGTGTGCATGGGTGCGGCCATATTCCGGCCGCGGCCTTTCTCTCCTTGGCCTAGACCGCACTCGGCCATCACCTGTCTGCGCACCTGAACCCACTGAAGATGCAACCCAGCGAGCTGGGTCTACTCAACCCTCGGACATTGAACCTGTTGAACTTGCTGAAGTTAAAGCCCTCCCAGGATGCAAGTGGTCCTAAAAACAGGTAATTCAAGGGGCTCCTGGGTGGCTGAGTCAGTGAAACGTGGGACTCTTGATTTTGGCTCACATCATGACCTCACGAGTTTGTGAGTTGGAGCCCCCCCCCCCCCCAATGCTCCGCACAGCGCAGAGCCTGCTTGGGTTTTCTCTCTCTTCCTCTCTCTTCGCTCCTCCCCTGCTCATACTCTCTTTCTCTCAAAATAAATAAACTTAAAACAAACAAAAAAAACAGGAATTTCAAAGAAGTCTGTCCAACAATTTGTCTTTCCTTTTTCGTTTTTAATACTGGGTAATTTGTAACCAACACAAATAGGTCACTTGACTTTAATCGTGTATAATAATAGAGTTTTGCATTTTCAGAACTGACCTAGAACCCAGTTCAAGGACTCATTATTCGTCTGGTGATCATAGAGAGAGATTAGTCTGTTGGGGGTAGCAACCACAGAAGTGAGAGCCCCACCAGGAGGGGTGGTGTGGTGGAAAGAGAACGCAGCCTGAGAGTCAGGAGTCTGAGCTGTTGCCCGGATGACTGCCACCCATTTATTCCATCACCTAACGCATTTTACTCAGAGCCCTCTAGGAGGAATGAATTGAACTGGATACTTAGGAAACAAAGAAAAGGAAGACATATGCTGCTTACCCTCAAGTTATTTTTAGTTTGTGAGAAGCAGTAGAAAGGCAGAGAAACCCCGAATTATCAAACTGTTTGGACCATGAATTTCTCTGGCGTATTTAGTTCTTTGATTTGCTGCGTGACCATCATCATTGCCACTCTACACTGGTAGGGTTCAGAGAACCTTACTCAGTTCTCTCAGTAGTCCTATAAGAGAGGGCCTGTTACTGCCCCGTTTTATGAATGAGGACACCAAGTACTTGGGGACATCGGGTAGTGTGCCCGAGGTCACATAGCTGGTGAGCGCTGGAGGAGCTGGTATTGGAGTCCAGATCAGTGCAACTCCAGAGCCTACGCTGCTACCCACCAGGTGACAATGTTCTCCAGGGCCTTCCACCTCTAATCTTGTCTCATCTGCCGTGTTGCTTAGAGTCAACTCTTCACCCTCTCACTTACAGCTTATCTCTACCCACTTAGCCATCCTGACATTCTTTCCTGTGGTGTCAGAGAGTAAGGCTCACATCCTGCTGTCCAAGCTCATCCCGCCCCGCCTCTTCCTTCTTCTCCGGACTACATCCGCTCATCTCCTTTCTCCTGGACCTCCGATCCATTATCGCTGCTCATTGCTTCCCCTCCACCCACAGACGTGCCGAAGGCTCACCTTTGCTAAAAAAACTTCAAACGAACAAAACACAACACAGACAAAAGCTTCCTATATCCTACACCTATTAGAAATGCTAACACGAGGGGCGTCTGGGTGGCGCAGTCAGTTAAGCGTCCGACTTCAGCCAGGTCACGATCTCGCGGTCCGTGAGTTCGAGCCCCGCGTCGGGCTCTGGGCTGATGGCTCAGAGCCTGGAGCCTGTTTCCGATTCTGTGTCTCCCTCTCTCTCTGCCCCTCCCCCGTTCATGCTCTGTCTCTCTCTGTCCCAAAAATAAATAAAAAACGTTGAAAAAAAATTAAAAAAAAAAAAAGAAATGCTAACACGAAAAATACTGACAATACCAAGTGCTGGTGAGAATATGGAAAAATTGGATCACTCATAAATTGCTATTGAAAGCGCAAAATGGTATAGTCTTTTGGAAGATAGTTTGATGTTTCTTATAAAACTACACATACACTTAACATACGATACAAATATGGCAAATATTTCAGAGAAATGTAAACTAATATCACAAAAATGTCTCCCGTACTTCTATACAATGTTCACAGCAGCTTTTATCCTTAATAACCCCAAACTGAAAACACCCCAAATGCCTTGCAAAGAAGTAAATGGCTGAACTAAGGGTGATATTCCCATATACACATACTACCCCGTAATAAAAAGAAACAAACTCTTGATAACTGCAACAACATTGATGGTCTCAAGGACATTAGACTGAGTGACAGAAGACAGTCTCTAAATGTTACATACGATGTAATGGCATTCCTTTAATATTTTCAAAATGACAATTACAGTGATTCATGGTCACCAGAGGTTAGATAATTTGAGGGAGTCCTTTGTGGTGCTGGAACAGTTCTGTATTTGATTGCGGTGGTGGTGGCACAAATCTATACTGATGGTAAAGTTGCACAGAACTGTTCATGCACACATAAGTGCATGTAAAAACTGTTGAAGGTCTATAGGTTTTAGCAATGTCAATTTCCTGGTTTTAGTAATATATACGACAGCAAAGTAAGCTGTTACTATTGGGTGAAGCTGGGTGATGGACACGTAGAATCTCTCTGTACTGTTTTTGCAACTTCCTGTGAATCTATAATGATTTCAAAAGACAAGGTAAAAAATAAATGCCTGTACTTTAAAATCAAGCAAGTAACATAAGCTTCATTGCCTTATATTCAGTTCAGCCCTGCTAGGCCCCCATCCCATGGCCACCACCCCATCGCCCACCTCTCTCCTCCCCTTCTCAGCCAGTGCGCCCAGAAGGTAATCTGCCCTCGCTGTCTCCACTTTCTCAAGCTCCCTTGGCTCTCCAGTCCACTGCCATCAGTCTTCTGCAGCCTCCCCATCACCAGGCAGTGTGGAGAGTCCACACTCCTCACCTTGCTGGGCCTCTCTGCTGCACTGAATGCATTGACTCCTTCCTTCTAATCATTTGGAGTCTATTGCAAAGCACTTTCCTGCTCCCACTTACACCTCCCTGGCCATTTCTTCTCTGTCTCCCTTATGGATTTCTCTTTCCAATAGCTTCTCTTTTGCTACTTATCCCCTCAATGTCAATGGTAAAGGAATCAACACTGACCCACTCCTTGACCCTCTGCTTTTCTTCCTCTTCACTCCATGCCAGAACAAGGTCATCCACTGTCCTGGTTTTAACCACACTCATCTGTTGCTGTCTCCCAAATAAATATTGCTGGCCCAGGCCCTTGATCAGGTTTTGCCTGCACCTGCCTGCTGGTCATCTCCAGCTGGATGTCCTCTGAGCACTTCAGATTCAACATGCACACGTCCTGTTTTATCACCTTCCTTCCAAATCAGCTCTCCCTCTTGATCCCACATCTCCTTACTCTTGTAAGCTGGACACTTAGGGGTCTGCCCTGGTCCCTCACATTCAGTTGGTTGATGGGGTCCTCTTATATGGACCTTCTCAATGCTCCTCTCTGCCTTCACCACTGTCCTAGTTCAGGCCACATCATCTCCTGCTTGAATTACTGCAGTAGCATCCCGACTGGTTTCCCAGGACACAGGAATATCTTTCCTAAATCTGTCCTTCATCTTAGGGGAAGAGCAGCTTATTTGAAATATAAACTGTCGTGGGGTGCCTGGGTGGCTCGGTCGCTTAAGCATTTGACTCTTGATTTCGGCTCAAATCATGATCTCATCGTTCGTGAGATCGAGCCCCACATCAGGCCCTGTGCTGACAGCACAGGGCCTGCTTGGGATTCTCTCTCTCTCCCTCTCTCTCTGCCTCTTCCCTGCTCTCTCTCTCTCTCTCTTTCTTTCTCTCTCAAAATAAATAAACATGAAAAAATTTTAATTAAAAAATAGAATATAAACTGTCCTTATCAAACTCTTCGGTGGTTCAGTTCACCACTTAGAGCCAGAGGCCTAGCCTTTCCCTCTGGCACAAGAGGCCCTCTATCTAGCAAGTGCCTGTCGCAGGGGCTGCTTCCTCAGTGACTGTCTGCATTTCACTCTCTAGCACAACAATACTGCCTGTGCCCGTTGCTTGCATTTGCCTTTCCTTGCCTCCAGCCCGCATGCCGTTGTGTCCAAGGAGAACGTGTTTCCTCGTTCCAGCCCCTCTCCTCAGCCTAGGGACTAGGTAACTCCCACTCACTCGGCTTTGGTGATCATCTCTAACCTGCCCTCCTCACTCCCTCAGGTTTATGTTGCAATTATTTGTCTGTATGTCCGTACCACGTTCCCTCAAGGTTTGATAGGAAAGATGATGACACCAGATTTAAGTGCAGGGCTTTGAATTACTTCAGGCAATGGGAATGTTCTCTTCTTTGCAAGTGAGATTTATGAGCTCCTGGGGGAGGTATTACAAATGCTTTGGGTTCCATAATACGCCTTTTGCCAGCTGATGGAGTCTGAGGGAGGAGGAAGGACAAGGAAGGAAGATGGTGACCCTCTCAGCAGGGGGCTGCAGGGAGCTGTGGCTGGTAGGAGGGGCAGGACCACTGCTGCCCGGGCCTGGGTGTATTCAGGTGAAATACAGATAAAATAGACTCGTGTATCCCTGTACTGGCGTAACAACAACAATAAGTTCTATCTGGAGTGGCTGCTCAGCAGCAGAGAACATGCGGGAAAATGTAAAAACCATGTCCTTGCCATTATGGGAAAAGAGGTAAGGAACACATCTTTATGGGAGTAGAAGAGGAATTCAGGAACCTTGACGTCTCGTCAAGGCTCAAGTAGACCCTCAGTCAGGGACAGGGAACCCTATAACCCATATTGGAGTTAGGAGCTCTGGCCAGCCTATGAGCAGGGAGGGAGGCAACAAGACCAGGTGCAAACACCAACAAGACACATCCTCTCTTCTGCCAACCCTCCTGGGTGTCCCCAACGCAGCCTCCCTTCTCCCGTCATCTCTCAGGCCTTAGCATGATCTCCTTCCATGCTCTTTGGTTTGTCCTGGCCATATTTGAAAGCAAAGGGGGCAACTCTTTAAAATAAATGCATTTTCACCCGATTTGAAATATGCCTGGTTTCAGACTTCCTTCCATGGCTTCGCTAGCTTTTCTCATCTGAAAGGAGAGAGTTGTGTGCCATCTAGTGGTTGAGAGCTGCCACAGCAGCAATTATGCACCTGAAGAACATCCTTTGCAGTCCAGCACCAGGGCTACCTGGTGTAAAGCTCTTGAAAGGGTTGTGGCTCAGAGGGGCAGTAGCAGTCAGAGAATGCTTCAGTAGAGAGACACTGGGAACTGAGCTGGTAATTAATGGCATTGGACGAGAGGCCAAAGGGATTTTTTCCTGCAACTAATATGATTTTATCTCTACGTGCCCTTTTCCCTAATTAATAAATGAATTCCGATTCATGGTGGTGTAAAAAAATGACCTTGCACAGTAACAAGCCAGACTGAGAGCTAAGACTCCTGATATCTGATTGCCCCTCTGCCACAGAGTAGCAAAGGAAACTAGCAGCAGAGGATAGTGGAAGGAGTATTGAACTGGGGCCAGGAGATTGCTACTCAAGATCTACCACTGTCCAGTCTGTTAAACTTTTACTGAGCACCTCCCCTGTGCCAGGTGCTGTCCAAGGTATTTTTCATGTTTCTTCCTCATAGCCAGCCATACAGGTAATGGGTCTAGAAGTGAGGAAACTGAGGGGCACCTGGGTGGCTCAGTCGGTTAAGCGGCCGACTTCGGCTCAGGTCATGATCACGCGGTCCGTGAGTTCGAGCCCCGCGTCGGGCTCAGTGCTGACAGCTCAGAGCCTGGAGCCTGTTTCAGATTCTGTGTCTCCCTCTCTCTGACCCTCCCCTGTTCATGCTCTGTCTCTCCCTGTCTCAAAAATAAATAAAACGTTAAAAAAAATTTTTTTTTTAAAAGAAGTGAGGAAACTGAGACTCAGCAAGAATGAGTGAGCTGTCCAAATCACAGACTCAGTGAGTGACGAGTCAGGATCTGATCTGAAGTCTGACTCCAAAGCATACGATCTTTATTATTTATTTATTTGTTTGCTTGTTTATTTATTTAATTGTTATACTTTTTTGTCATGTGAATGTGGGAGGGTTGGAGGGGGGGTGGCTCACACCTAGGCCAGATGGTTTGAATTTATTGTGCGCATTGATGATCGGGCAAGTGTGATTTCCACCTGAGTGCTACACATGCTATGCTGTTGCTTTTTAATCTCCTGTGTGTTCTCATTTCTCCTCGTCGGACTTGGTTTATAAAGGCATTTTAAGAGATTGAACTACCTCTGCTTCAAAAATCATGTCCTTTGATTTCTGAAGATAAAAGATACAGCCTGGAGAGAGAACACTGTCTGAGGGATTAATTGTAAAATCAGGTTCTTTACAGGGAGGACAAGATGCTGTACCCGCCATCGATGTAGTACTTTTCCAAGCAAGGGCTGTCATTACAGGTTCTCACCTCTGTGACATGCTTGTTATTACTGCCTTCCTTTGCCGCCGAAGGGAATTCAGGTACACTTGTTCAAGAAACTCGTTCGAGATCACATAACTATGACTCGAACATAGGCCTTTTCATTTTTTTATTTTTATTTTATTTATTCAAAAAATTTTTAATATTTATTCATTTTTGAGAGAGAATGAGAGAGAGAGGGAGCAGGGGAGGGGCAGAGAGAGAGGGAGACACAGAATCTGAAGCAGGCTCCAGGCTCCGAGCTGTCAGCACAGAGCCCAAGGCAGGGCTCAAACTTACAAACTGCGAGAGGATGACCTGAGCCCAAGTGTCACGCTTAACCAACTGAGCCACCCAGATGCCCCAACATAGGCCTTTTTAAACACAACTTTATTGAAATGTAACTGAACTACAGCAAACGGCACATATTTAAAGTAAAATGTGGTAAGTTTTGATATGTATAAAATGGTGAAACCATCACAATAATCAGGATAATGAATATATCAGCCCCATAAATTCCCTCAGCCCTTTTATTTTTTTTTTTTATTTTTTTTTTCAACGTTTATTTATTTTTGGGACAGAGAGAGACAGAGCATGAATGGGGGAGGGGCAAAGAGAGAAGGAGACACAGAATCGGAAACAGGCTCCAGGCTCTGAGCCATCAGCCCAGAGCCTGACGCGGGGCTCGAACTCACGGACCGCGAGATCGTGACCTGGCTGAAGTCGGCCGCTTAACCGACTGCGCCACCCAGGCGCCTCCCCTCAGCCCTTTTAGACTTCCTTCCCCTGCCCCACCCCACCTTCCTATCCACCCTTATGCTACCATCTCCAGGCAAACTTTGATCTGCCTTCCATTACTATGCTTTTCATTTTATACAATTTTATATAAATAGAAACATACAGTGTGCACATTTTTTTTTTTTTGTCTGGCTTCATCTCACTTATCCTGAGATTCATTAATGTTGTGTGCATCCGTGGTTCATTTTTTATAGTTGACATATATCCCTTTGTATGGATATACCACAATTTATCCATTCTTTGCTGGAAATTTAGATTATTTCTGTTTCGGGTTTATTATGAATAAAGCTGTTATAAACATTAATGTACAAGTCCTTGCCGTGGACATAGGCTTTCATTTCTTTTAGGTTAATAGCTAGAAATGGAATATCTGGGTTATATGATAGGTACATCATATAACTTTAAGAAATAAAGTTTAACTTTATTTAACTTTAACTAAAAAAACTTTAACTTTTAAGAAATAGCTAAACTGTTTTCCAAAGTGGTTATATGTTTTACATACCAGTAGTGTATGAGAGTTCATTTATCCACATCTTTGCCAACACTTGCTATGGTCAGTCTTTTCCATTTTATATATTCTCACATGTAGTAAGATCTCGTTGTGGTCTTAATTTGCATTTCCTCCATGACTAATGACTGTAAGTATCTTTTCATGCGCTTATTAGCCATTCATACATCTTCTTTAGTGAAGTGTCTATTCAAATCTTTTGCCCATTTTAAAAATTAGGTTATTTGCTAATTATTGAGGTTTGAGAGTTCTTTAAATATTTTGGGTATCAGATGTGATTTTTCAGATAGTTTTCTCACTCTGTAGATTGTATTTTCGTTCTCTTCTTCATGTCTCTTGAAGAGTGGACCTTTTAAATTTTGATGAGGTCAAATTTATAAAATGTGTCTTTTATGGATCATATTTTGTCTTTTATGGATCATATTTAAGAAGCCTGCCTAACCCCAGATCACAAAGATTCTTTTTTTTTTTTTTCTATGTGTTCTAGAAGTTCTATGATTTGAGCCTCTGATCCATTTTGGTTAATTTTTACATGATGTGAGAGTGTGCTGAATTTCTTATTTGTTTGTTTGTTTGCAAATGCATAGCCAATTTTTTCAGCATCATTTATAGAAAAGACTGTCCTTTCTCTGTTGAGTTTTCTTTGCACCTTTTTTGATTGTCAATTGCATGTCAGATATATGTAACCCCGTTTCTCCAATCTCCATTCCATCCCACTGATCTATTTGTTTATCTTTAGGCCAATACCATACTGTCTGATTACTACAGCTTTATGATAAGTCTTGAAATCAGGTAGTATAAGTCCTCCAAATTTGCTCTTCTTTTTCAAAGTTATTTTGACTATTCTTGTTGTTTTGCATTTCCATACATATTTTAGAATCAACTTTTTGATTTCTACGAGAAAAACATCTGAGATTTTATGTAAGATAGCACTGACTTTACATAGATTGTAAGACTCACTTCACTTTTTATCATGTCTCAAGAGTAACAATCCTTTGTTCCCCAGTGTTCAAATTTTTGAAGACCATTGTTTCTTTTTTTTTTTTTTTGGAGTTTTGTTTTATTTTGTTTTGCTTTTTGGTTGTTTCAGGCAGGAATTGTAAATCTAGTCCCTGTTGACTAGCAAACCGAGGCCTTTGAACCCAAATTCTGTGCTCTTTCCTTAAGAAGCCTGATGGAAGAGACGTGGATATAGTCCCACCTTAAAACAAGCAAACAAGGGGTGCCTGGGTGGCTTGAAGTCGGTTAAGCATCCAACTTCAGCTCAGGTCATGATCTTGCGGTTTGTGGGTTCGAGTCCCATGTCAGGCTCTGTGCTGACAGCTCAGAGCCTGGAACCTGCTTCAGATTCTGTGTCTCCCTCTCTCTCTGTTCCTCCCCCTCTTGTGCTCTGTCTCTCTGTCTCTGTCTCTCTCTCAAAAAAAAAAAAAAAAAAAAAACATTAAAAAAATTAAAAGAAAACAAGCAAACAAAATGATTTTATAAAAAGTTAAATTTTACTCCTGTTACTGCCTTGAGTAAATGCTTGAAACCCTGTCCCCGGCTCCCTGGTAAGACTGGGTTGTGACACATCAATTTTTACATTCCCAAATTTTGATTCTCATACATTAAATCTATTATTTTCATTCAATTCTTTTTATGAAAAGTCACAAAAAACACCTGATATTTGGGCAATTTACTTATTTGGAGGAGATGCTGTTTCCTCTGCAATTCTGATCATTAAAATGATTTCCTAGTATAGAGAATTTAGTATAAAAAGAGGGACTAGTTTTTCTAATAAATCTCATCTTGTTCCAAAACACAAAGCAGGATCAAGAACTATGGAATATTGGCGGTTCTTTTTATTTATTTATTTTTTTACATTTGTTTATTGTTGAGAGACACAGAGAGCATGAGCAGAGAGAGGGAGACACGGAATCTGACACAGTCTCCAGGATCTGAACTGTCAACACAGAGCTTGACACGGGGCTCAAACCCATGAACCGCAAGATCATGACCTGAGCTGAAGTTGGACGCTTAACCGACTGAGCCACCCAGGCGCCCCAAATATTGGTTGTTCTAAGCAGAAAACCTAATGATCTACTATATATACTTAGCTTTTGACTTCATTAACTTTTTGGAAATGAAACTGTTGGGAAAGCTAATCTAATGCCATCCATTAAATAAGAAAAGTAGATCATTAAATGAATGTGGCTGGTGCCAAGGTGAACATAACAAAAAATATTTTATTACTCTCCATTATTTCAAAGTAGTCCTTTAATTAAGATTTATTCCACCAGCAAAACTAATTTCATAAGTTTATACAGCTAGCAAATTTCAATTTGCACCTCCAGAAAGTAACCCTTTTGCATTGTAAGGAATTTATGTTTATTATCCAGGAAGGAAATGAGGCCAAGAGGCAAAGAGAGACAGCTCAGCGTGGTGGAGTGATGATTGTCCTGTCAGCCTACAGTGAACAGCCACATTTCCAATTCCTCAGACTAAATTTAGTCTTATCTACTTTTCACATCAACAGCTAGTCTAAGAAATATTGTTGGACATAGCAGGCTGGCTCTGGATTTTATCCCTCCTTGAATTTGTTGATAGAAGTAGAAGCCTGAATAGCAGTCTCATCCCACTTGCTGGTTTCCATGAAGATGGGGCAGCAGAAATTCAATAACTGTTTAGAATATTAATTTAAGTTTGAGCCTGACAGCCAATGATCACTGGAACATATAGTACTGACCCAGCTGCTCAGCTCTTTTAGAAATGACTTAATTACACAGTTGGAACAGCTGTTAGAGCCAGCCAAAGACACACAAGGAAGAAAAAAAAACAGTTAAAAGGAGAAACAAGCCAGGATTAATGTGTTGTCTAACTCATTAAGACCTCCTGCTGTCATCCTTTGCCACGCCACTGGGCCTTCACATTTTAGACAATGGTCACATACCTCCAACTACCCTTATTAGTTCCCTTGATTTTGCAGAAATCATAACAACACCCAGGAGTCATTAAAAGCACCTGGAGCACGTAATCTGTTCCAAATGGGAAAAGCCCGCCCAAGAAGACCAGGAATGGTCCACAGAGCCTCAGCCCTTCCCTCCGGTGGTGTAAAATCTCCCCCTAGACTTGGCTACACAAGCCTGGGGTGCATCTCACTTGCCTTCCGTTCTCCCCCTCCGCCTGCCCCTTCTTTCTCTCATCTCCTCTCTTCTTCCCTCTTTACCATCTTTCTTTCTACCTTTCCTGGTTACCCTCTGGCTGCTGGATTGAGGCTGAAGATGGGGTGTCAGGAACATACATGTAGAGCTGCTGTTGATGCACTTGCTGGGCAATCTATATTCACCATTCATTTATCCTCACCAAAACCTGGAAGGGAGGCATTTCCTCCCGTTACACAGGTAGAGGAATTGAGGCCAAGAGAGCTTCTCTAAGTCCTGAAGGCCATTATCCCGGTTACTAGGTGATCTCTTTCTGTTTCAAAACCAATCTTCTCTGAGGTGCTGAGTCTGGGACTCTGCAAACCGCATTTCTGCTTCGTCATAGGTGCTCTGTTGGCATGCTGGCAGGAGACTGTAAGGCTGGGCAAGGGAGTAGGGACTGCTTCTTCCTGTTTGCTTCCTGGTATGGTCAGCCTCACCCCAGCTGTGGTTTTGACCTCAGCAGCAGTAACTTTCCACATTCCCAGACCAGCACCTCACAAATACCAGCAGTAGTCAATGGGCACCCCTTTCCCAGAGGTCTGGGTCCCAATTATAAAGGGCCCTGCTCTGAGCTTCGAAGTTCTGATACCCTCATCTTCTTCTCTTGGTCCCCTAGCCCTAGGGAAGAAGCTGCTTCCTAAAGTCATTATCCCTCTGGTGCCTCAGTGTCCTCTTTTTTTTTTTTCCTTCTTTACCTTTTTGCATCTCCGATACCCATTTAACCAATTCTCTCCGTTAAATTCTTTTCTGTTAAAGTTACTTGTTTGGTTTCTGTTTTCCTAATACATAGAACACTGGGACTCAAAATCAAGTATGTCTGACTCCAAATCCAGGCCCTTGATCCCTACTCTGTGCTATTCCCACCCACCCCCTTTCGCTACTTGTGGCAAAAATACATTACTTTTTTTTTTTTTCAACGTTTATTTATTTTTGGGACAGAGAGAGACAGAGCATGAACAGGGGAGGGGCAGAGAGAGAGGGAGACACAGAATCGGAAACAGGCTCCAGGCTCCGAGCCATCAGCCCAGAGCCTGACGCGGGGCTCGAACTCACGGACCGCGAGATCGTGACCTGGCTGAAGTCGGACGCTTAACCGACTGCGCCACCCAGGCGCCCCAAAAATACATTACTTTGATCAAACTTTACTCAGTCTCTTTCTCCTGTGCACCACCTTATAAAACCTAGTTTTAGCAAGAACCGTGCTAAGTCAGTTTAACCAGAGCCCTCCACCGTTCATAACTGATCAGGTTCCTCATGCTCCACTATCCCCCCCAGCGGATGTCTGATCACCCTGGCCTGTCTTCAGCAAGAACCCGGTTAGGTCATTTTAGCTGGACCCTCCCACCCTTACCCTGGATGTTTCGTCTCAGTAATTTTTCATCCACTGATCCCTACTGTGCTCCTTGGCTATAAATTCCCACTTGCCCATCCTGTGTTCAGAGTTGAGCCCAATCTCTCTCCCTGTGAAATTTCATCACAGTGGTCTCCATATATTCATGATGTTCCTAAATAAAGTCTTCCATCATCTTCAACAAATATCATTAATTTTTTTCATCAACAGTGGCATTCAAAAAACACTCTGAATCAAGTATAATTAGAGATTCAAGTTATAGTCTTTGGGTGCATCCCTTGGAGTAGGTCCTAAACATTATCATATTGATGACTGAAGTTCCATCCACTGTTAAATGGTTTGGAAAGTACCTGGCATAACATAAGTGAATATAATAGCCTCAGCTAAATAAGATGGAGCTCTGATTAATATGTTCCTAAAAAGATCACAGAATTGACACATTTGCAAGTCATAGCAGTAGTGGGAACTTACCAGCCACTGAGTTTCAACTGGAAATCTCATTTCTCTAAAAGCAGAACATACAGTATATTTTTGACCTTGTCTTGCTGATAATTTCATTTTGCAGAGGAAGAGAAAGAAACACAAGGAACTTCTCTCCTAGATTTAATTCTGACCTCTGAGAAAGAGCTGGTAATTGAAGCAGAAGTGTAGGAAGCTGGGGGCTGGAATCTTTCACATGGGGGGGAGGTTAAAATGCCTGGAAAAAACCATTCAGGGGACTGTGACATGAATCCTAAAGTCAGCACACAGCTTTCAGAAATTCAGAGGAAAGTACAATCTGATCCTATAAGCAGACAATCTGAAAGAGAAAACAGTATAAGAGGGATGACAGGATCTCAAAACTGAGAATCTGAGAACAGAAGAGGATGGCTCTTGATAAGGAGTGAAAGGGATCAGCCTCCAAAAATGGCAGTGCGCCTGTACAGAGAGCCGTTTAATGCACTTAATTTATCAAAGGGCTCGGCCAAAGATGAGAGAAGTGTACAGCAGATGGTGATGTATAGATGCCTCTTTGTTTCAGGTACTATCTAGAAGTGAGCCATCCAAGTTGTTGCCTTCAAGATACTTGCACTCCCGGGGAGGAGAAAAAATAAGCCAATAAATAAATAGTAAAACCATAAAAACATAAAGGATGACAGGTAAGCACAATAACATGTATGTGTGTGTTAGACCAATTGAAATTGACAATATTCTACCATTTTGACCTACAAGGATAGCCATTTTCTGTGGTATGACCATCTGTATTGTTGGGGTGGGGAGAGTGGAGATTCTGCATAAGGTCATGAGAAAAGACTTCTCAGAGAAGGTGGCATATGAGCAGAGACCTGTATGCAAGGAGGGAGGGAGCCATGTAAAAATGGTGGGAAGAGTGTTCCAGACTTAGGGGAAAGCAAAGTTCAGGATTTTGAGGTGGGAATTCTGGGTGCGTGTGTGAAGAAGGTCTGGATGTCCAGTGTGGATACAATAGAGGAACAGGGGCAAAAACAGTATGAGATATGATGAACGTGGCAGCCAGATATAGATGACATAGGGCCTCATGTGACCCACAGGACATGACAAAGACTTTGAGTTTTATTCTGGGAGTCAAATGAGAAGCACTTAGAGGTTTGAGAACAGAGGTGATGTGATGAAAGATCAGCCTTAGGAACACTGGGGAGGTGAGACTGTAGAGGGGCCAGCTTGGAAGCGGGTGGAGGGGCAGTTGGGTGACCACGGCAGGATCCAGGAAGGAGGTGATGGTGACAGGCAAGGTTGTTAGCACTGAAGGAGGTGAGAACGGGTAGACTTTATGACGCAAAAGCGGCAGGATTTTACGGATTGAATTCGATGTAACAGTTGAGAATGAAAAGTTAAAGATGACAAGATTTTTGGCCTGAGCTACCGGTAAGTGCTGGAGCCATTTACTGAACTAGGAAAGACAGAAGAAGGTGAAAATTAACGTGGGTGGAAAAAGTAACGAGTTTGATTTTAGATACATTCAATTTAATATTCTTCTTATATATCCATTTTGAGATAACTGTATAGAAGTTGAATAAACAAATCTAGAGTTTTAAGAATAGGACAAAATGGGATATATACACTTGGAAGTTATTAGCATAAAGATCTATTTAATGCATGGGACTGGTAGAAATCACCTAGGGAAAGTGAATAGGGCAGAGAAGAGATCTAAGAACAGTGGTCCAGGGGTGCCTGGGTGGCTCAGTGAGTTAAGCAGCCGACGTTGGCTCAGGTCATGATCTCTCGGTCCGTGAGTTTGAGCCCCACATCGGGCTCTGTGCTGACAGCTCAGAGCCTGGAGCCTGTTTCAGATTCTGTGTCTCCCTCTCTCTGAACCTCTCCCGTTCATGCTGTGTCTCTCTCTGTCTCAAAAATAAATAAACGTTAAAAAAAATTTTTAAAAAAGAACAGTGGTCAGGGCACCTTACCTCTTAGAGACTGTGAGGAATGGGATCTAGCACAGAAGACTCAGGAGTGGCTGTCAGTGAGGACAGCGTTGAAACATACACATGATCACTGTTAAGTCCCAGTCCTTGCCACAGTCCTGTTTGGAGGACAGATCTTTGAGAAGATACAGGAGAAGCTAGAGAAGGATGCACAAGAGAATCCTCAGGCACCATATGAGGGCGAAACTCCAGAAGCTCCCTCTCTCCCATGAGAACGAACCTCTGTGTCACCTCCATCTCTTCCATCACCTCTTCCTAACCCTAAGTGACAAAAGTCACTTCTACAGACCACGTATTCCAGGTATAAAAGCCCCTCTTGCCTTTCTGATGGTCACAACAATTATACCTCACAAATCCCAGTCAAAACGTAATCATTTTCTACAAGCCCTTCAGAGAGCAACTTCCTGCTGAGGGTGTGGAAAATCTGGGTAGAAGGAAACCCGGAGGAATTCTCAGACATGTACTGGCAAAAATACTAAAAGGCTAAAGATGAAATTAATGGGAAGTCTAGACAAGGGAAAAAAGAGGAGAATCCAATGAGATTATCAAAGATGAAGGAAATTGCAAATGGAGTCATTCTGGGCAGTGCTGTTTGGAGACCACTTCTAGAATACACTTACGAGCCTACAGAAAAGGCTTCTAGAAGGGGCCAGGTCTCCATCACCTAGGACAGTGGGTAACAGGACTTGCTGAGCAATGCCCCTCTGACTACAGAGTTAGGGAGAGATACCTGCCACCCCCACTTCCCTCATCTCTCTCTCTCTCTCTGTCAAAAATAAATAAACATTACAAACATTAAAAAAAAATGCAAATGCTCATCTTGAGGTCACATGATTTTTACACAAGGTTTTCAGAGGTATGGCTTTAAAATGTAGTGTTCGCCTCGTGAACTGCTGTGGGGGGAATGTAAAATGATGCGGCCACTGTGGAAAACTCACGGCAGTTCCCCATAAAAAGAAAGCATAGAATCACCACGCGATCGATTATTCCACCTCTGGGATTCCTTTACTTCTTTCAAAGACGTGAAGGCAGAGAATCCGACAAATATTGCACATTCATGTTCACGGCGACATTATTTACAATAGCCGGAAGGCAGAGCAATCTCAAGGTCTAGCAACGGCCATTCGGCGGAATATCATTCAGCGTAAAAAAAGAGGGAAATGTTGGCGCAAGCTACAACATGGACGAAATGTGAAGGCATTATGCTAAGTGAATTAAGCCAGTCACAAAAAGACAAACGTATGATTCTACTTACTCGAGGTACCTAGAGTAGTCGAATTCATAGAGACAGGAAGTAGGAAGCTGGCTGCCAGGTGCTGGGGGAAGGAGGTAATGGGGAGTTCTTTGATGGGAACAGAGGTTCAGTTTGCTAAGGTGAAAAAGGTCTGGAGATGCATGATGTGAATATACTTAATGTCATTGACTTGAACGCTTAAAAACAGGTAAGATGGTAAAAAGAAAATTAGTGTTCAAAGAGTATAAGGTTAAAAGGTGATTATTCATTAGGTAAATGTGTCTCAAAAGAATTATCAAAATTGCTTAGTTGGAGCAAAAATTTTATTGTTAGTATTAGAGAACCAATCTTTTTTTTTTTAATTTTTTTTTCAACGTTTATTTATTTTTGGGACAGAGAGAGACAGAGCATGAACGGGGGAGGGGCAGAGAGAGAGGGAGACACAGAATCGGAAACAGGCTCCAGGCTCCGAGCCATCAGCCCAGAGCCTGACGCGGGGCTCGAACTCACGGACCGCGAGATCGTGACCTGGCTGAAGTCGGACGCTTAACCGACTGCGCCACCCAGGCGCCCCAGAACCAATCTTTTAAAAATATGTAGGAGCATGTGTATGCAAAACTTGGCATATATATGTCAGCATATAATAATTTTGTATGACTCGCCCTCCAGATTCTATTTCTTCTCTTCGTGTATGTGAGCGCTATAAATTCATCATTGAAAAATTACAGATCTCGGTGTAATTCTGATAGCTGGGGGATAGTGTATTTTCAGGTGTGCTGGAGGAAAAAAAAAACTGGACTTCAAATGATTAAGCCAAAGTGATTGCATTAATTAACTTATATCCTTAATCACTAATTTCATTTTTTTATATTTCCCCTGACTTTTGGGGCAGGAATAGTCTTTGTCTCAAAAGCAGACTTTAGTGACCTAACAGTTTGAAAAGCAACTGGAGATAACAAGGCAAAGATATTTAAATGGAAATTTACCAGCGATCGTTAGTTAACTGAAAGTTTTTATGATTTTGTCCTGAGGTCAGTGCTTTCCCTGCTAAGCTATAGTGTGGGCAGGGAAGAGTGACAGCTTTGTTTCCCGTTTTTGTTGTTGTTTTATGAAACTACTGATTAGAAATTAAAAGATGGTAGTTAGAAATTTAATTAGAAATTAGAAATTAAAAGATGGTAAAAAACAAATACTCTAACAATTTAAAAAAATCTCGTATATTTCAGTTCAGGGATTTGCTTTAAAAGATTTTTTTAATTGAGATATAATTGACATATAATATTATATTAGTTTAAGGTGTATCAATTGGTCAACATAGTGACCAATATACGTAGATATAGTGAGGTGATCACCACGATAAGTTTAATTAACATCCATCACCACACAGTTACAGATATTTTTTTTCTTTTGATTACAGCTTTTGAGACCTACTCCCTTAACAACTCTGAATACATAATACAGTATTGTCAGCTATAGTCACCAGGCTGTACATCACATCCTCAGAACTTACTTGTTTTATAATTGGAAGTCTGTAACTTTTGACCTCCTCACCGGTGTTTTCCCTCACCCTCTGCCTCTGGCAACCACCAGCCTGTTCTCTGTATCTATTGAGTTTGGCTTTTCTTTTTAGCTCCCGTGTTATCAGTGAGATTGTACAGTATTTGTCTTTCTCTGTCTTATTTCACTTATGTTCATCTATGTTGTTGCAAATGACAGGATTTCCTCCTTTTTCATGACTAACTATTATATTTTGTATCTATACACCACATCTTCTTTATCCATTCATCCATTGGTAGACACTTAGGTTGTTTCCATGTCTTGGCTATTGTTGATAATGCTGCAGTGAATGTGAGGGGGAAGATACCTCTTTAAGATACTGATTTCATTTCCTTTGGATATATGCCCAAAAGTGGAATTTCTGAATCATATGGTAACTTCTATTTTTGACTTTTCTGAGGAACCTCTATGCTGTTTTCCACAGTGGCTGCACCAGTTTGCATTCCCACCAACTGTGCAGAAGGGTTCCCTTTTCTCTACATTCTCACCAACACTTGTTACTTTTTGTCTTGTTTTATAATAGTTATTCTAGGGGCACCCGGGTGGCTCAGTCGGTTAAGTGTCCGACTTGGGCTCAGGTCATGATTTTACAGTCCGTGAGTTCAAGCCCCGTGTCGGGCTCTGTGCTGACCGCTCAGAGCCTGGAACCTGTTTCAGATTCTGTGTCTCCCTCTCTCTGACCCTCCCCTGTTCATGCTCTGTCTCTCTCTGTCTCAAAAATAAATAAACGTTAAAAAAAATAAATAATAGTTATTCTAACAGGTGTGAGGTGGTATCTAATTGTGGTTTTTATTTCCCTGATGATAAGTGATGGTAAGCACTTTTCCATGTATCTGTTGGCCATCTGGATGTCTTCTTTGGAAAAATGTTTATTCAGGTCCTTTGCCTATTTTCTAATTAAATTGTCCATTTTCTGTTCAGTCATATGAGTTCTTTATGTATTTTGGATGTTAACCCCTTATCAGATATATAGTTTGCAAGTATGTTCTCCCTTCTATAGGTTGCCCTTTCATTTTGTTGATGGTTTTCATTGCTCTAAAGAAGCTGTTTAGTTTGATGTAATCCTACTTGTTTGTTTTAGTTTTCACATCCAAAAAATTGTGCAAATACTGAGATCAAGGAGCTTATCCCCTATGTTTTCTTTATGGAGTTTTATGGTTTCAGGTCTTAAGTTCAAGTCTTTAATCCATTTTGAGTTGAATTTTGTGTATGATGTAAGACAGTGGTCCAGTTTCTCTGTGTTGCATGTAGGTATCCAGTTTTCCCAGCACTATTTATTGAAGAGACCATCCTTTCTCATCCTTTGTCATAAATTAATTGACCATATATGTGTGATTTTTATTTCTGGGTCGCTATGAGGGACTTTTTAAAGATTTTTTTAATGTTTATTTATTTTTGAGAGAGAGAGTGTGAGTGCGGGAAGGGGCAGATAGAGAGGGAGACACAGAATCCAAAGCAGACTCTCTGAGCTGTCAGCACAGAGCCTGATGTGGGGCTTGAACTCATGAACCATGAGATCATGACCTGAACTGAAGTCAGGTGCTTAACCAACTGAGCCACCCAGGAGCCCCTCTATGAGGGATTTTTAAAGATAAGTCCAGGGACGCCTGATTGGCTCAGTCAGTTAAGCATCCAACTCTTGATCTTGGCTCAGGCATGATCTCATGGGTTGTGAGATTGAGCCCCGTGTTGGGCTCTGCACTGACAGCATGGAGCCTGCTGGGAATTCTCTCTCTCACCCTCTCTCACCCTCCTTCACTCACACACACACTCTGTCTCTCAAAATAAAATAAATTTTTTTTAAAAAACTTTTTAAAAAGATAAGTCCATGTGAAATTGGGAATACATTTCTACTAGCAAAGTTTATTGATGATAACTATATAATGTACAATTCCCACAGAATGTAAAATTAGGGGGATTCCAGGCACAGTATATTATCATGATGCAGAAAACAGATACTTATATCAAAACAGTATAGTCGTTCTCTGTTGAACCTTATACAAAATATCAGAGACTAAAAAAATATGTCTCAAAATGATGTGCCAAATATTGGTAAAATTGAACTAATATGATATGAAGGTGGAATTTTAACTGAAATGTGCTTTAATTTATCTCCACGTGTATTTTTTTTTGTAACCAATTATTATGAATTCAGATTACCTTGTGAAAGCTTAAGTAGAAATCATTCTATGCAAGCTTTCTAAGAAAGTAATCTTGTATTCTGTAATCTTTTATGCATTTCACCAAAAAAAATCTTGATATGCATTTTAATCACATTTTATTAATCAAACTAAAGATTTATCAGAAAGCCCTCAATACTACAGATTTCTTTGGCGCTGGTTTGGCTTAAAGTTGAAACAGCTTCCAGAAACCCAACCTCGTGAGTGGGACTTCTCTTGTCTACTAGGCTCTACTTCTACATCTCCAGTTTCTGAACAAATGAAGTCCTTTATATCTTTAGTATGCTAACAACTGATCAGTAAAATACATTAAAATGCTCCTAAGGAAAAAGGAACAAAGAGTGAATTAGCACAGGCTTAAAAATGAAATGAAAGAACATTACCTTAAAAATTCAAATGTTATACTGACCACCCCCAGGGTGAGGGGAGGGAGAAGGTCTTTACACAGCAAGGGGAATAAAATAGAAGGGGGAGGAGAATACCATAAGATTTTTAAAAAAAAATTTTTTTAAACATTTATTTACTTTTGAGACAGAGAGAGACAGAGCATGAGCAGGGGAGGAGCAGAGAGAGAGGGAGACACAGAATCTGAAACAGGCTCCAGGCTGTGAGCTGTCAGCACAGAGCCCGACGCGGGGCTCGAACTCACGGACCGTGAGATCATGACCTGAGCCGAAGTCGGACGCTTAACCGACCAAGCCACCCAGGTGCCCCCCATAAGATTTTTTAAATAAAGCATAGGGAATTAATATTTCACGACAGCTGATATCCAAATGACCGACCAACGTATGAAAAGGTGTTCGGTTGCATTCATCATATGGAAAATGCAAATTGAAACCAATTGCAATACCACTGCACACACGCCAGTGTGGCTGGAAAGAAAAGAGATGGAAAATATCAAGTATTTGTGACATTGTAGAGCCAATGGAACCCTTTTACACTAATGACAGGTGTATAAATTGGCACAACCACTTTGGAGACCTGTTTGGCATTATATACTGAAGTTAAACATGTGCGTATTTATGACCCCAAAATTCCACTCTTAGGAACCAACAGCAATGCTTACGTGTGTGACATATGTTCACCAGAAGACATTTATAAGAATGTTTATAACGGCACTATTTCAAATAGCCCCCAAATGAAAACTCAATGCACAAATGTTCAACAGTAAGGCGGAGAAAGTGTGGTATGTTCGCGCACCATTCACATGCCGAATCGCAGTAACAATGAGGCTTCTACTAACTAACGCACAACAGTGTGCATGGATCTCACAAATACACTGTTGGGTGAAAGAAACCAGATACAAATGAATACATACTGTGTGCTTTCACTTATTTATATTATCAAAACTGGTAAAACTAGCCTATGCTATTAGAAGTTACAAAGGTGACTTGGTTGGGAGGTGGGGCAGTAATTGAAAGGGAATGCAAGGGGATTTCTGGGTGCTAGTCTTGGTTAGCATCTCAGTTTAGGTGCTAGTTATACAGGTGTGATCAGGTTTTTAGAATCCATCAAGTAGCACGCTTAAGATGTGTGCACTTTCCGGTATGTATGTTGTATTTCAAAAAAGTTTTTTAAAAATAAGGAAGTAATGAGGGACACCTGGCTGGCTTAGTTGGGAGAGCATGCGACTTTTTTTTTTTTTTAACATTTATTTATTTTTGAGACAGAGAGAGAGCATGAACAGGGGAGGGTCAGAGAAAGAGGGAGACACAGAATCTGAAACAGGCTGCAGGCTCTAAGCTGTCAGCACAGAGCCCGACGTGGGGCTCGAACCCACGGACCGCGAGATCATGACCTGAGCCGAAGTCGGACGCTTAACCGACTGAGCCACCCAGGCGCCCGCGACTTTTTTTTTTTAATGTTTATTTATTTTTTAAAGAGAGAGCATGCCTAAGAGTGGGGGAGGGACAGAGAGAGAGGGAGACAGAGGATTCTAAGCAGGCTCCTCACTGACATGCTCAAGCTCACTAGCCATGAAACCATGACCTGGGCCGAAGTCGAAGTCAGATGCTAAAGGGACTGAGCCCCCCAGGAGCCCTTGAGCATGTAATTCTTGATCTTCAGGTTGTAAGTTTGAGCCCCACACTGGGTGTAGAGATTACTTAAAATTTAAAAATCTTAAAAAAATAAAATAAAGGAAATTGGGACACCTGGGTTGGCTCAGTCAGTTGAGTGTCTTGACTTCAGCTCAGGTCCATGATCTCACAGTTGGTGGGTTCAAGCCCCATGTCGGGCTGTGTGCTGACAGCTCAGAGACTGGAGCCTTCTTCAGATTCTGTGTCTCCCTCTCTCTCTGCCCCTCCCCTGCTCATGCTCTCTCTCTGCCTCTCAGAAATAAATAAAAAAATTTTAAAATTAAAAATAAACATTAAAAAAGGAAATAAGTAAGTACGTAAGTAAAATAAGGAGGGAAGGAAAATGACACTATTAACAGGGAAGTATAAAAATGGGTTCCACGACAGGGCCTTTACTTGTCATGCTAGGAGCGGCACGCCCTTAAGATTCCCTTGAGGAACGGTCCTCTTGAGAGAGGTTGGGTTTTACTTCTCTTTTCTTTTTTTTATTTTTTAAATTTTTTTTTAATTTTTTTAATGTTTATTTATTTTTGAGACAGAGAGAGACAGAGCATGAACGGAAGAGGGGCAGAGAGAGAGGGAGACACAGAATCGGAAGCAGGGTCCAGGCTCTGAGCCATCAGCCCAGAGCCCGATGCGGGGCTGGACCTCACCATGAGATCGTGACCTGAGCTGAAGTTGGACGCTTAACTGACTGAGCCACCCAGGTGCCCCTAATGTTTATTTATTTTTGAGAGAGAGACAGAGCACAAGCAGGGAAGGGACAGAGAACGGGAGACACAGAATCCGAAGCAGGCGCCAGGCTCTGAGCTGTCAGCACGGAGCCCAACTCAAGGCTTGAACCCACGAACCATGAGATCATGACCTGAGCCAAAGTCGGACACTTAACCAACTGAGCCACCCAGGCGCCCCTTGACTTTCTTTTCTGACAGCTGGTGCTACTCTCTGATAGTATCAACCAGCACATCACAGACTTTGCATTATTTGGAATCAGCTCACAGATTTTTAACTAAGGGTTGAGAAGGAAGGGAGAAAGAAGAAGAAAAACAAATCATGGCCATGACGCTTTCCCACGATGTTTCCACGTGTGTATTCTGTTTGTAAATCACATTAATCACCCTAAAACCTAAAATATAGCCGCTAGAGCACCATAAATGCTCTTACATGGGGAGTGGGGATATGCGCTGTTCTTTGCAGCACTGTAATGCAAATACAGGATTGGGGGGTGATAATAAAGAACACAAAATGTCAAAAGTGATACAGGATTGGGGGGTGATAATAAAGAACACAAAAGTCACAGTAATGTCTGCAGTGCAACATAGACTCCATGTTCTGACCCATCTCACTATTGTCCATGAAAAGGAGCCAGAGTTCCTTGGTGGATATTGGACCCAGTCTTAGAGAAAAAGCAAGATAGGCTGAAAACATTCTGATACTGTCACAAAGTAAGAACACTTTTAGAAAGTTCTTCTAGATTAGTGTTAAAAGAGGAAAACTATTGTTAAGGTAGAGAAAAACTAAACAAATTTATAAAGATAATTAATAGTAATAATAGAGTCCATTGGGATAAATTATGTCTATCAAAAGCATTATGATATAAAAATAGGTCATAAAATGAATATATAAGGAAGTTTGTAGTACACACAACAGTTTACAGTATTGTTACAAACCCTTCTGCACCCTCCCCAAAGCTGTTTATTTATTTATTTATTTTATATATATGAAATTTATTGACAAATTGGTTTCCGTACAACACCCAGTGCTCATCCCAAAAGGTGCCCTCCTCAATACCCATCACCCACCCTCCCCTCCCTCCCACCCCCCATCAACCCTCAGTTTGTTCTCAGTTTTTAACAGTCTCTTATGCTTTGGCTCTCTCCCACTCTAACCTCTTTTTTTTTTTTTTTTCCTTCCCCTCCCCCATGGGTTCCTGTTAAGTTTCTCAGGATCCACATAAGAGTGAAACCATATGGTATCTGTCTTTCTCTGTATGGCTTATTTCACTTAGCATTACACTCTCCAGTTCCATCCACGTTGCTACAAAAGGCCATATTTCATTTTTTCTCATTGCCACGTAGTATTCCATTGTGTATATATAACACAATTTCTTTATCCATTCATCAGTTGATGGACATTTAGGCTCTTTCCATAATTTGGCTATTGTTGAGAGTGCTGCTATGAACATTGGGGTACAAGTGCCCCTATGCATCAGTACTCCTGTATCCCTTGGATAAATTCCTAGCAGTGCTATTGCTGGGTCATAGAGTAGGTCTATTTTTAATTTTCTGAGGAACCTCCACGCTGCTTTCCAGAGCGGCTACACCAATTTGCATTCCCACCAACAGTGCAAGAGGGTTCCCGTTTCTCCACATCCTCTCCAGCATCTATAGTCTCCTGATTTGTTCATTTTGGCCACTCTGACTGGCGTGAGGTGATACCTGAGTGTGGTTTTGATTTGTATTTCCCTGATAAGGAGCGATGCTGAACATCTTTTCATGTGCCTGTTGGCCATCTGGATGTCTTCTTTAGAGAAGTGTCTATTCATGTTTTCTGCCCATTTCTTCACTGGGTTATTTGTTTTTCGGGTGTGGAGTTTGGTGAGCTCTTTATAGATTTTAGATACTAGCCCTTTGTCCGATATGTCATTTGCAAATATCTTTTCCCATTCCGTTGGTTGCCTTTTAGTTTTGTTGGTTGTTTCCGTTGCTGTGCAGAAGCTTTTTATCTTCATAAGGTCCCAGTAATTCACTTTTGCTTTTAATTCCCTTGCCTTTGGGGATGTGTCGAGTAAGAGATTGCTACGGCTGAGGTCAGAGAGGTCTTTTCCTGCTTTCTCCTCTAAGGTTCTGATGGTTTCCTGTCTCACATTTAGGTCCTTTATCCATTTTGAGTTTATTTTTGTAAATGGTGTGAGAAAGTGGTCTAGTTTCAACCTTCTGCATGTTGCTGTCCAGTTCTCCCAGCACCATTTGTTAAAGAGGCTGTCTTTTTTCCATTGGATGTTCTTTCCTGCTTTGTCAAAGATGAGTTGGCCATACGTTTGTGGGTCTAGTTCTGGGGTTTCTATTCTATTCCATTGGTCTGTGTGTCTGTTTTTGTGCCAATACCATGCTGTCTTGATGATGACAGCTTTGTAGTAGAGGCTGAAGTCTGGGATTGTGATGCCTCCTGCTTTGGTCTTCTTCTTCAAAATTCCTTTGGCTATTCGGGGCCTTTTGTGGTTCCATATGAATTTTAGGATTGCTTGTTCTAGTTTCGAGAAGAATGCTGGTGCAATTTTGATTGGGATTGCATTGAATGTGTAGATAGCTTTGGGTAGTATTGACATTTTGACAATATTTATTTTTCCAATCCACGAGCAGGGAATGTCTTTCCATTTCTTTAAATCTTCTTCAATTACCTTCATAAGCTTTCTATAGTTTTCAGCATACAGATCCTTTACATCTTTGGTTAGATTTATTCCTAGGTATTTTATGCTTCTTGGTGCAATTGTGAATGGGATCAGTTTCTTTATTTGTCTTTCTGTTGCTACATTGTTAGTGTATAAGAATGCAACTGATTTCTGTACATTGATTTTGTATCCTGCAACTTTGCTGAATTCATGTATCAGTTCTAGCAGACTTTTGGTGGAGTCTATCGGATTTTCCATGTATAATATCATGTCATCTGCAAAAAGCGAAAGCTTGACTTCATCTTTGCCAATTTTGATGCCTTTGATTTCCTTTTGTTGTCTGATTGCTGATGCTAGAACTTCCAGCACTATGTTAAACAACAGCGGTGAGAGTGGGCATCCCTGTCGTGTTCCTGATCTCAGGGAGAAAGCTCTCAGTTTTTCCCCGTTGAGGATGGTGTTAGCTGTGGGCTTTTCATAAATGGCTTTTATGATCTTTAAGTATGTTCCTTCTATCCCGACTTTCTCAAGGGTTTTTATTAAGAAATAGTGCTGGATTTTGTCAAAGGCCTTTTCTGCATCGATTGACAGGATCATATGGTTCTTCTCTTTTTTTTTGTTAATGTGATGTATCACGTTGATTGATTTGCGAATGTTGAACCAGCCCTGCATCCCAGGAATGAATCCCACTTGATCATGGTGAATAATTCTTTTTATATGCTGTTGAATTCGATTTGCTAGTATCTTATTGAGAATTTTTGCATCCATATTCATCAGGGATATTGGCCTGTAGTTCTCTTTTTTTACTGGGTCTCTGTCTGGTTTAGGAATCAAAGTAATACTGGCTTCATAGAATGAGTCTGGAAGTTTTCCTTCCCTTTCTATTTTTTGGAATAGCTTGAGAAGGATAGGTATTATCTCTGCTTTAAACGTCTGGTAGAACTCCCCTGGGAAGCCATCTGGTCCTGGACTCTTATTTGTTGGGAGATTTTTGATAACCGATTCAATTTCTTCACTGGTTATGGGTCTGTTCAAGCTTTCTATTTCCTCCTGATTGAGTTTTGGAAGAGTGTGGGTGTTCAGGAATTTGTCCATTTCTTCCAGGTTGTCCAATTTGTTGGCATATAATTTTTCATAGTATTCCCTGATAATTGTTTGTATCTCTGAGGGATTGGTTGTAATAATTCCATTTTCATTCATGATTTTATCTATTTGGGTCATCTCCCTTTTCTTTTTGAGAAGCCTGGCTAGAGGTTTGTCAATTTTGTTTATTTTTTCAAAAAACCAACTCTTGGTTTCATTGATCTGCTCTACAGTTTTTTTAGATTCTATATTGTTTATTTCTGCTCTGATCTTTATTATTTCTCTTTTTCTGCTGGGTTTAGGCTGCCTTTGCTGTTCTGCTTCTATTTCCTTTAGGTGTGCTGTCAGATTTTGTATTTGGGATTTTTCTTGTTTCTTGAGATAGGCCTGGATTGCAAAGTATTTTCCTCTCAGGACTGCCTTCGCTGTGTCCCAAAGCGTTTGGATTGTTGTATTTTCATTTTCGTTTGTTTCCATATATTTTTTGATTTCGTCTCTAATTGCCTGGTTGACCCACTCATTCGTTAGTAGGGTGTTCTTTAACCTCCACGCTTTTGGAGGTTTTCCAGACTTTTTCCTGTGGTTGATTTCAAGCTTCATAGCATTGTGGTCTGAAAGTATGCATAGTATAATTTCAATTCTTGTAAACTTATGAAGGGCTGTTTTGTGACCCAGTATATGATCTATCTTGGAGAATGTTCCATGTGCACTCGAGAAGAAAGTATATTCTGTTGCTTTGGGATGCAGAGTTCTAAATATATCTGTCAAGTCCATCTGATCCAATGTCTCATTCAGGGCCCTTGTTTCTTTATTGACCATGTGTCTAGATGATCTATCCATTTCTGTAAGTGAGGTGTTAAAGTCCCCAGCAATTACCACGTTCTTATCAATAAGGTTGCTTATGTTTATGAGTAATTGTTTTATATATTTGGGGGCTCCAGTATTCGGCGCATAGACATTTATAATTGTTAGCTCTTCCTGATGGATAGACCCTGTAATTATTATATAATGTCCTTCTTCATCTCTTGTTACAACCTTTAATTTAAAGTCTAGTTTGTCTGATATAAGTATGGCTACTCCAGCTTTCTTTTGGCTTCCAGTAGCATGATAAATAGTTCTCCATCCCCTCACTCTCAATCTAAAGGTGTCCTCAGGTCTAAAATGAGTCTCTTGTAGACAGCAAATAGATGGGTCTTGTTTTTTTATCCATTCTGATACCCTATGTCTTTTGGTTGGCGCATTTAATCCGTTTACATTCAGTGTTATTATAGAAAGATACGGGTTTAGAGTCATTGTGATGTCTGTATGTTTTATGCTTGTAGTGATGTCTCTGGTACTTTGTCTCACAGGGTCCCCCTTAGGATCTCTTGTAGGGCTGGTTTAGTGGTGACAAATTCCTTCAGTTTTTGTTTGTTTGGGAAGACCTTTATCTCTCCTTCTATTCTAAATGACAGACTTGCTGGATAAAGGATTCTCGGCTGCATATTTTTTCTGTCTAGCACCCTGAAAATCTCGTGCCAATTCTTTCTGGCCTGCCAAGTTTCAAAAGAGAGATCAGTCACGAGTCTTATAGGTCTCCCTTTATATGTGAGGGCACGTTTACCCCTTGCTGCTTTCAGAATTTTCTCTTTATCCTTGTATTTTGCCAGTTTCACTATGATATGTCGTGCAGAAGATCGATTCAAGTTACGTCTGAAGGGAGTTCTCTGTGCCTCTTGGATTTCAATTCCTTTTTCCTTCCCCAGTTCAGGGAAGTTCTCAGCTATTATTTCTTCAAGTACCCCTTCAGCACCTTTCCCTCTCTCTTCCTCCTCTGGGATACCAATTATGCGTATATTATTTCTTTTTAGTGTATCACTTAGTTCTCTAATTTTCCCCTCATACTCCTGGATTTTTTTATCTCTCTTTTTCTCAGCTTCCTCTTTTTCCATAACTTTATCTTCTAGTTCACCTATTCTCTCCTCTGCCTCTTCCATCCGAGCCGTGGTGGTTTGCATTTTGTTTTGCATTTCCTTTAAAGCGTTTTTCAGCTCCTCGTGACTGTTCCTTAGTCCCTTGATCTCTGTAGCAAGAGATTCTCTGCTGTCTTGTATACTGTTTTCAAGCCCAGCGATTAATTTTATGACTATTATTCTAAATTCACTTTCTGTTATATTATTTAAATCCTTTTTGATCAGCTCATTAGCTGTTGTTATTTCCTGGAGATTCTTCTGAGGGGAATTCTTCCGCTTGGTCATTTTGGATAGTCCCTGGTGTGGTGAGGACCTGCAGGGCACTTCCCCTGTGCTGTGGTGTATAACTGGAGTTGGTGGGCGGGGCCGCAGTCAGTCCTGATGTCTGCCCCCAGCCCACCGCTGGGCCACAGTCAGACTGGTGTGTGCCTTCTCTTCCCCTCTCCTAGGGGCGGGATTCACTGTGGGGTGGCGTGGCCCGTCTGGGCTACTTGCACACTGCCAGGCTTGTGATGCTGGGGATCTGGCGTATTAGCTGGGGTGGGTAGGCAAGGTGCACGGCGGCAGGGGGGGCAGGCTTAGCTCGCTTCTCCTTAGGTGATCCACTTCAGGAGGGGCCCTGTGGCAGCCGGAGGGAGTCAGATCCGCTGCCGGAGGTTTGGCTCCGCAGAAGCACAGAGTTGGGTTTTTGCGCAGAGCGAGCAATTTCCCTGGCCGGAACCGGTTCCCTTTGGGATTTTGGCTGGGGGATGGGCGGGGGAGATGGCGCTGGCGAGCGCCTTTGTTCCCCACCAAACTGAGCTCTGTCGTCCGGGGGCTCCGCAGCTCTCCCTCCCTTTGTCCTCCAGCCTTCCCGCTTTCCGAGCAGAGCTGTTAACTTATGACCTCTCAGACGTTAAGTCGCGCTTGCTGTCGGAACACAGTCCGTCAGGCCCCTCCGCTTTTGCAAGCCAGACTCGGGGACTCTGCTTGGCCGGCGAGCCGCCCCTCCACCCCGGCTCCCTCCCGCCAGTCCGTGGAGCGCACACCGCCTCGCCGCCCTTCCTACCCTCTTCCGTGGGCCTCTCGTCTGTGCTTGGGTCCGGTGACTCCGTTCTGCTAATCCTCTGGCGGTTTTCTGGGTTATTTAGGCAGGTGTAGGTGGAATCTAAGGGATCAGCAGGACGCGCGGTGAGCCCAGCGTCCTCCTACGCCGCCATCTTCCCCTGGATCCCCAAAGCTGTTTATTAATCTATTTAAAGTAATACAATTTCCATTCTAATTTTAGATAACACCTAATATACTAATCACAACTGATAAATAGAAATAGGAAGGAAACCATTTTTAGGACTGCTTATACAAATCTTACAATTTCAGAGTTGCTTGTAAGTCTTAAGTAAGTCATTACTAGGACATATATTAATCATTTAGAATAGAAGCCGTTTTGGGGCACCTGGGTGGCTCATTTGGTTAAGCACCTGACTCTTGATTTTGGCTCAGGTCATGATCTCACACTTCCTGAGACTGAGTCCTGCAGAGGGTTCTGCACTGATGACGTGGAGCCTGCTTGAGATTTTCTCTCTCTCCTTCTCTCTCTCCTTCTCTCTCTCTCAACCCCTCCCCTGAGCTCTCTCTCTCTCTCTCTCAAAACAAACAAACATTAGAATAGAAGCTGGTTTGCTTTGGTCAGTTATAGTTCTGTCCAGCATCAGTGTTGGGGTAGGAGACCCCTCCCTGGATTTCCTAATGGATGACCTTAAGGATGAACCCGTCCTAACAAAAGGTGACCGGGAGACTGTCTGGAGGAGCTAAATGGGAGCGTAAGGCTAACCCTTAATGTCACAGAGTTGTTCTACTAACCCTGCCACACCAGGGGATACTGTCAATGGTGAAGCTGTTCAAGAGCATGTGTATGAAGGCCAGCTGTTAATGAAGCTAGCTTAACTTCAACTTCAGAAAGAGGTGAATGCCTATTAATTAAGAAATAAATAGAATTCAGCTAACTCATTTCCAAGTGGGGGGGGGGGGAGGAGGCCTGAACACAAGAGTGAGCACGCACTCCACAAACCAACCGTCCCTCACTTCCACGATTTCCCCAGCTTCTGCCCCTGGGCATCCCCTCCATTTCCCTGCTTCTAAGACAAGGAGGAAGAAGACAACAACAACAACAACAAAAAAACATTGCAAGGACCTTTTTGGGTTTAGGCCAGACTTCCTGGGACAATCTGTCATGACCAAAGGTCTATAACATGCTTTCTGAAATGGGTTTTTGATAGAGTATGCTGTTACATAGTAAATGATATTAAGGGTTAGCCATGACTACCCTGTGAACATTCATTCGATTTTCCTTTGGGACATAAATTCACATCTATAATCACATATTTTGGTAAAATGACCTAGTCTTCAGTGCCAGGGGATACCTTCCATTTCCTGTGGTCATAGTGATTAGTTCAGGGATGAGTGCGTGATCCAATTCAGATCAGTGAGACAGAGAAAATGCCAGGATTTGTAGAGAAAAGGACCAGAAAATGGTGGCACAGTGTGAAGGGGCGAGGTTCTCAGGCCAGAAACAGCCATGAAGCCATTTTGCTGCCATTAAGGGAACGGACCTGACAATAAAGGAACAGCCAAAAGGTGTAAAAACCTGAGACTCAGAGTTTGAGTCTCAGGCTCTTAGTGTACCCAGAGCCAGGGCTAAATCCAACTATTCAGTTCTGGAAATGAATTCTCTCCATGTTCTTTTAAAAATGGAAGCCAGTATGTGAAGAGTTTTCAATGACTTGCAACATAAAGTATCTTAACAAATATGGTATGTTCCCCAAATCTTTAGAAAACACACAAAACATGAAAACCAACCCTGCAGTCACCTCTGTAGAGGGACACTAGGAGTCTAGGTTAGGAGAAGCTTCCTTTCCATTGTGTATGCAAATGAACTGCTTTTATTTTCTCTTTGCTTTTAACTGTGTGTGTCTTCTTCAGTGAAAAAAAAAAAGTAGCTGAAGTTTTTAATAAACATGTCTTAAATCTGTGGTTGTCAAATGTAGGGCCAGTTGCATCCAAATCACTCCAAGAGCTAGTTCAGACCACAGGTTTTCCCTCGGAGCGTCTGATTCAGTGGGTCTGGGACAAGACCCAAGAACCTGTATGTTTTCCAGTTCTCCCACTGATTCCGATGGCCAGTCAAGTAAGGACATTATTCAAATTTGTGGTTCTCAGCCCTGGCTGCACATTGGGATAGCCTGGGAGAATTTCCAGAAGTACCCAAGTGCGAGTGCTGCCCCAGAACCAGAAGAATTAGGGAAGATTCTCTGGGGATGGTATCATATAAAGCTCCCTAGGCTAAACCTTTAAAAATCGAGTAACATTAGCTGTTGGAGAAGAGCTAGAGCAATTGTGATTCTCATCCATTGCTGGTAGGAATATGAATTAATATAACCATCTTGGAAAATGCTTGACATAATGTCTTCCTTACAACCAAGCAACTGCACTCCTAGGTATATGTCCAAGAGAATTGGGTGTCTGCAGCACCAAAAGACATGTACAAGATTATTCACAGAAACTTTGTTTGTAATCACCCAAAACTGGGAACAATCCAAATGGCCATCAACAGTAGAATGAATTTCTAGAGTTGAGACACAAGAAGGACTTGATTTTAAAGAAAATGTTTATTACTTAAATTTATGTATTATCTATAGCAGATACACTGGACAGAATAAAAAGCTACAGAGAGTTGTATGTGGAAAGTAAGTTTCCGCCTCATCCCTGCCCTGTAATCACCTGGTTTCCCTTCCCAGAGCAATTGTTAACAGTGTCTTCCAGAGATATTTCATGCACAGAAAGACCCATCTGTTTCACCCGGAAAAAAAAGCAAACAGTAGAATAAATAAACTGTGATATATTCATATGTTGGAATACTACCTAGCATATAATGTATATATTACATATAATATAAAAGAGCAAACTGTACATGCAACAATATAGATGGATCACATAGACATTATATTCAGTTAAAAAACCAGAATGCGGGGGTGCCTGGGTGGCTCAGTCGGTTGAGCATCCAACTTTGGCTCAGGTCATGGTGTCACAGCTCGTGAGTTTGAGCCCCGGATCTGGCTCTGTGCTGACAGCTCACAGCCTGAAGCCAGCTTCAGATTGTGTCTCCCTTTCTCCCTCTCTCTCTCCCTCCCTCTCTCTCTCTCAAAAATAAATAAATATTAAAAACACTTTAGGGTGCCTGGGTGGCTCAGTCGGTTAAGTGTCCAACTTCAGCCCAGGTCATGGTCTCGCAGTCCATGAGTTCGAGCCACGCATCGGGTTCTGTGCTGACAGCTCAGAGCCTGGACCCTGCTTCGGATTCTGTGTGTCTCCCTCTCTCCCTCTCTCTGCTCCTCCCCTGCTAACACTCTGTCTCTCTCTCTCTCTCTCTCTCTCTCTCAAATAAACATTAACCAAAAAATTTTTGTTTAATTAAAAAAAACAACAGAATGCATATTGTATGATCTTGTTTAAATGAAATTTAAGAGCAGACAAAATTTGTCCAGGGTGATAGGTATCAAGAGAGTGGTTACCTCTGGGGAGGCCTCTGGGGTCCTAGAAATGTTTTATATTTTGATCTGATGGTGTACCCGGGTAGTTGGCCTTGTGAAAATTCACAAAGCTGCACGCTTGAGATTAGTGTACTTCGCTGAACATGTGTCATATTTTAATACAAAGTAAAAATAAAAACAAGCAGGAAAAAAACATAATGACTCTAATGGGCAGCCAGGATTGAAAGCCACTGTTTTGTAGCCTGCAGCCTCAAAACGGCATTTAACAAATAGGTCACGCTCTGCTTTGTTAATGAGATTTACCTTGTACCTCTTATGTCTCTGAACCCCTTCTTTCAGTGGACCCACCCTGAAACTTGCCTTCTCATCGCCAATCCCCACTGGCCTGGGGGTTAGTGGGAAAGAGTGGAACGAAATGCTATAAATGTGGAACTATTTCTCTAAACCTCTATTTTGAATTATAAGAATGTCTTACGCAATAATAGCACTGGGAAGGATAATTGACATCCAAAATTTATCTGGATCTTTTTCTCTCCTGTGATATTTTCTGAACCATGATGTGGATTATGACTTGCTTTGTAAACACTGTACAACGAAGAGGTTTCTTAGCACCACAGTCTGAAAGTGCACTTGATCTGAAAATATCTAGCCCTGCCTTCAAATTCTGCTCACAGCTACCTGACTAGGAAGCCAATTGCATTAACGGTATTACAGCCTCAGCTCTAGCACATTCTTAATCAAGTGCCATACCTTGGGAGGAAACCAGGGCTGGCTGAGGCTTCTCAATTCTGTCCAATGCCGGCATCTGAAATGAAAGCAAGTGGTCACATTTTTTGCTTTCAGGTTTAAGGTGTCTGTTCAGTTTCTGGAATGAATAGAAATCCCGTTCAAGATTAGGATTATACAATTCTTAGGACCTCCCCTATTTAAGGTTGGAACCTTCTTTTTCAAGTAGTTGGTCTTATCACTGACCCTAGAAAATACTCTTTTCCTTATTTCAACAATGATTATGAAACGCTACTCTGTAAAGGAATGTGGTCAGAATGCCAAGCAAATAAGGCCTAGCCTTAACCCTTATGGGGTTTTTCAGAGGCATATCATATGTGCAGAAGTGAACATACTATGTTGCAGACTAAGCAAGAGTTTAAAAATGTAGTTCAAGCAAAGCGGCCCCAGGGTTCAGATGTGGCTGGGATCACTTCAGATTAGGAGGAAATAGCCAGGAGTCCCTCTTGACAGTCTCTACCCCATTTCAGCTTTATATAAAGAGCTGTAAGAGGGCAAGAATAATTGAAAAGCGATTCAAACCCTACCAGAACCTCCTGAAGAGCATCAAAGGGAACACAAGAGATCAATTAGAACAAGTCCCACACCCCCCTTCATTTCTCTTTGCCCACACACTGCGTTTCCAAGAGCCAAGTGAGCAAAAGGATGGAGCGTGGGAGACTGACAACCCCGTGCTCGTCACTCCTGTCCTGTAACAGATGGCTTCTGTCATCTTCTACCATGAGCCTTTGATGTCGCTCCTCCTTCCTCTGTACCCATAAAACAGTAAGAATACTAATATCTCACACTCGAATGACACTAGTGGTGTGGTTAGCCTGAGTACTTTTCCATTTACTTTTCGCAACCACCCTGTGAGGTAGATGTCACTCGTGTCCGTTTTACAGATGAAGAAACCAAGGCACAGAGGAGTTCAGTAGCTGGCCAGGTTCACACCGCTGGTACATGGTAGAGCCAGAACCTGAATCTGGATGCTGAGCCCATGCTTCTAGATTATATTCAAATTCTAGGGCACTGCTCCTTGGGCAAGGCATTCCATGACAATGGGAGCTGATGCTTACAACCCACACTGTCATTTAGCCTCAAAGTATTTCTGAATATGTTGCCTTCAGCAAAGGCAATCTGGAGCAAGAAGAACAAAGCTGGAGACATCATACAGCCTGGTTTCAAAGTATACAACAGAGCTATAGTGATCAAAACAGTATGGTACTGATGGAAAAACAGACATTTAGACCAATGGAACAGAATAGAGGGCACAGAAATAAATACATGCACGTATAGTCAACTGATCTTTGACAGGGTGCCACAAACAAACAATTGGGAAAGGATGACCTTTTTAACAAGTGATATTGGGAAAACTGTATATCCATATGCATAAGAAATGAAATGGAACCATTATCTCATGCTATATACAAAAATCAACTCAAAATGGATTAAAAACTTAAACACAAGACCTAAAGTTATAAAAGTACCAGGAGAAAACATAAAGGTAAACTTGTTGACATTGGTCTGGGCACTGATTTTTTTGGATGTGACCCCAAAAGCAATAGGCAATGAAAACAGAAATGGACAGCTGAGGCTGCATCAAAGTAAAAAAGCTTCTGCATAGCAAAGGAAACAATCCACAGAGTGAAGGCAACCTACAGAATGGGAGAAAATATTTGCAAACCATGTATCTCATAAGGAGTTAATATCCAAAATATTACAAGGAACTCAGACAACTCAAAGCAAGCAAACAGCCTGAATTTTAGAAATGGTTAAAGGATCTGAATAGACATTTCCCAAAGGAAGACATAGAAATGGGCAACAAGTATAGGAAAGGTGCTCAATGTGACTCATCACCAGGGAAATACAAATGAAACTACATACCTCATATTTGTTGGTCTGTTGCTACAGAAAAACAAAATGTAAGTATTGAGAATGTGGAGAAGAGGGAACCTTTGTGCACTTTTGGTAGTCACTATGGAAAACAGTATGGAGGTTCCTCAGAATGTAAAAATAGAGCTGTAAGTCTAGCAATTCCACCACTGGGTAGATGTCCAAAAGAAAATTAAATCACAATGCTGAAGAGATATCTGTACTCACCTATTTATTGCAGCATTGTTCACAATAGCCAAGATACTGGAGCACCATAAGTGTCCATTGATGGATGAACGAATAAAGAAAATGTAATACACACGCAGACACACACACACACACACACACACACACGTTGGAATATTAGCTTTTAAAAAGAAGGAATTCTCATCATTTCCAATAATGTGGATGAAACTGGAGGACATTATGCTAAGTTAATTAAATAAGCTAGACACAGGGGCGCCTGGGTGGCTCAGTTGGTTAAGCGTCCAACTTCAGCTCAGGTCACGATCTCACGGTTCGTGAGTTCGGGCCCCGCGTCAGGCTCTGGGCTAATGGCTCAGAGCCTGGAGCCTGCTTCCAATTCTGTGTCTCCCTCTCTCTCTGCCCCTCCCCTGTTCATGCTCTGTCTCTCTCTGTCCCAAAAATAAATAAACGTTAAAAAAAATTTAAATAAGCTAGACACAGAAAGACAGGTACTGAATGATGTCACTTCTGTGTAGAATTTACAGGAGTCAAACTCTTAGAAGCAGAGAGCAGAGTGGTGGTTGCCAGGGGCTGAGTAGTGAGGGAAATGAGCAAATGTTCATTGAAGGGCATAGAGTTTCAGATATGCCAGAGGAGTAAATTCTGAATAGCTCAGATACAGCATGGTGATGGTAGTTAACCATACTGTATGGTATACCTGAAATTTGCTAAGAGAACAGATTTTAATTGTTCTTACACAAAGTAGTAATAGTGAGATGATGGGTATGTTAATCAGCTTGATTAAACAATTCAAAGTGTACACATACATCAAATCACATTGTGCACTTGAAGTATATGATTTTTATTTGGCAATTATATCTTAGTAAAGCTGGGAAAAAATGTTACCCATTCATGTCTGGTGGTGCCATGTCCACATTTAGAGTATTAAAGACAGTCTGTGACTCCCAGGAGCCATTAGAAAACCCATATTATTGGGGCGCCTGGGTGGCTCAGTTGGTTACGTGTCCAAATCTTGGCTTCAGCTCAGGTCATGATCTTGTGGTTTCATGAGTTTGAGCTCCACGTTGGGCTCTGTGTGAGCAGCACAAAGCCTGCTTGGGATTCTCTCTCTCCCTCTCTCTCTGCCCCTCCCCCACTTGTGCTCTATAAATAAATAAATAAATAAATAAATAAATAAATAAACTTAAAAAGAAATTCCCTATTATCTGCCTTGACCAAAGTATGGGCTCAATAAACATCTGATTCTTTTTTCCTGTATCCCATCCCCTTGCCAGTGCCTACCACGATGCTCTTCCCATACTTGGTAATCCAAAAATATTACTTGAATTGAAGACAATAAAGACACTAAATAAATTTACTCCAGAATTTTAGGCACAAGCTCTATATACCACTTTCATTTCTCAGACTACACTTTGCATATTTTGTGCTGTAAAACAAATAATAAATAATGTCAGGAAAGCTTATCACAGACCTTTCAGATGAATTATGGCAGACTAATAGCCATCTTGCCCCAAAATAACATCTGAACTAATGCATTAGTATGATTACTCTCAGCCTCTGGGTGAATTTAAATCATTTTTCTTCTTCCTCTCTCTCTTAGGAAAAGCAATGATTAACCTGTTTGTGATAGATTGGAACTGGAAAAATAAGACTCATGACCACAGAGCATGACTAATGGTCAGAGAAAGGGACCAGCAATATCCACAGAGCTCTGTCCTTGGCTCCCCATTTATTCTTGTGCCTCTGCCCCGGTCCTCATGCCACATGGTCTGTGTGCTTTGGGCTCTGCATTCTGTCATGTGTGGCGAGAGCCGCTGGATTCCCTGCCCAGACTCTGCTGCTGTAAATCATGGCTGCTCTGGGCTGAGTGTGCTGTGTGCCGACATTGGAACTGCCAATATTTAGAATACCGCAGACAAGCTTCTGCTGCAGGCTTCTTTGGATCTAAAAAGTACCCTTAAAAAAAAGGCATTGAAATACTGGGGGGGAGGGGCATCTAAGTCTTAATAGGATGAATTCTAAAGCACTATTCAATCAGGAAAACTAAACTTCAGATGATTTTGAGGTTACCTTTTAGGGCATAGGATGTGGATTTCCAACTTTATAGAAATAGGGGTTCTTGGGGCGCCTGGGTGGCACAGTCGGTTAAGCGTCCGACTTCAGCCAGGTCACGATCTCACGGTCCGTGAGTTCGAGCCCCGCGTCCGGCTCTGGGCTGATGGCTCAGAGCCTGGAGCCTGTTTCCGATTCTGTGTCTCCCTCTCCCTCTGCCCCTCCCCCGTTCATGCTCTGTCTCTCTCTGTCGCAAAAATAAATAAACGTTGAAAAAAAAAATTTTTTTTAAATAAAAAATAAATAAAAAAAAAAAGAAATAGGGGTTCTATCTTAGGGGGAGCACTTTTAGAAACTGAGAAAGAAGCCTATGCACCTTCTCCTAAAATATTCCTCCTGTAGTTGGGGTGCCTGGGTGGCTCAGTCAGCTACGCATCTAACTCTTGATTTTGACTCAGGTTATGATCTCATGGTTAGTGAGTTCGAGCCCCACATCAGGCTCTGCACTGACAGCATGGAGCCTGCTTGAGATTCTTTCTCTCTCTCTCTCTCTCTCTCTCTGCCTGCCCCCGCCCCTCTCAAAATAAACAAACAAAAAATATATTCCTCGTATGATCAATTAAGTCAAGGCATTTTGGTGCAAGGATGACTCCTTAGGGATTATATATATCCCTTTCTCTAATATGCTCTGGCCTGGAGCCTAAACCCCAGGCCTAGTCTGACTCATTTGTGTTCTGTATCAACCAAGACCAACAACAGATCACATTTATGCAGCCTGTGCTAACGCCAGCCACTGTTCCAACACATTGTTGTCACTCATTTCAGTTTCACAACAACCCAATGACATAGGATTTACATCCCCCTTCTGCCCCATTTATGGCTGAACAAAATGAGACACAGAGAGGTATTGTGACTCCTTGTAGGTTGTAGATTGGTGGCAGAGCTGGGATTCAAACATAGCTCACCCCTTAAAGGCTGTGGTGTGGCTATACTAAGAAGGAATATTGGTCAATGATGGTGAGAATAAGGGAAGGATGAGGTAGAAGAAATGAGACGACACAGGAAATCAAAGATGGCTGCAGGTTCTTTGCCACTTCTCCCTTCAAGATATGGAGTCTATCTGGGCTGGCCCTGTGATTGTTTTGACTGGTAGAATGTGGCACAAGGGTCGTTGTATGAGACACAGGCCTAAGTTTTAAGAGGCCTAGTGGCTTCTGCCTTTCTCCTGTTGGAAGTCAGATGTAAGGAAGCCCAGAGTATCTTGCTAGAGAGAGAGAGGTCATGTGGAGAAGACTGGAGAATGAAACATCTCATGGAGGGGAGACCATGTGGAGGAGGAAGGAGGCACCCCAGCCGATAGTACCAAGCACCCCCCCCCCCAGTCCTGTGAGAGAGGGCTTCATGGACTTCGAGTGCAGCCCAGCTGCCAGCCAAATGGAATCATGTGAGTAACTCTAAGTGAGACCAACAGAAGAACCACCCAGTCGACCCATGATAGAGTAAGAAATAATAAATCTTGTTTTAAGGCACAGAGTTTTAGAATGGTTTGTCACACAGCAACAAGCAACTGATACAGATGGTTGTTGAATTACTTGAACTTAAAGTTCCTTCTTGCGCTGAAAGTTTATGGCTCATGAAGTGAGATAAGCATATCTGGGTGGAGCAGAGTGCCAGACCGAGAAGTAAGTTGAGACCAGATGAGGAGGGCCTTCAGTGCCAAGCTGAGGAATTGGAACTGTAGCTGGTAGGTTCTGGAGATTTCTGAGGAGGGAAGTGATATGAGGAGATTGGTTTTGTTTTGTTTCTGTTTTTGTTTTTTTTTTGGAAGATTAACATAGCAGCAGCATATGGAACAGACGTGAACATACAGAACTCATGTGAGAGAGAAGAAGAAAGACCTGATTGCTGAACCAAAAGCATGCAGTTAAAAATTACTGAGCAAGAAGCCACAAAAGGCAGAATCAAATATTCCATCTTTAAGGCACAGATGTTTTCTGCCTTAACTATAGACTCCATTAATTCTTTATCTTTTCCAACGATGAGTGTTCTTACTTTCAAACATTCATGGGAAGATACATGGTGTGTGATTAAGAGCCTGGGTTTTGAAATAAGAAAACTTTGGTTGTAAGTCTGTTCTCTGTCACCTTCTTGCTGTGTGACTGTGAGAAATTACTGCACCTTGATATGTCTTACCTTCCTCCCTGTAAAGTGCAAATAATGGTATGCCTCATTGTGGGTGTTACAAAATAGGGACAGATGATGTCTGATGTGCGATGGTTGGTAAATAGTGCCTAAGTAATACAAATACTATGATGGTTGTTTCTCTCTCACAGAGCAGCTCATGTTAGGAGTTTCAGGTTGATGGGTGGCTCTTCTTTTTTGTTTTTTCTTTTGTTTTGTTTTTCCCCTTCACCTATTTCACCTGCCTCCGCCCCCCCTCCCACCCCCACCACATTCCCTCTGGTAACCATCTATATTGTTCTCTGGAGTTAAGGTTATTCTGGTCATGACCATTCCCAGCAGGAGGGAGGTGAAGGAGTATGGAGGAGCACATCTAAGAAGTTTTATGGGGCTGATCTAGATGTGGCACACACTTTACTCACATTCCATTGGCAAGAACTTAGGCACATGGCCACAGAGGCTGCAAAGAGGGCTGGAAAATCCCAGCTACAGTTCCATTCAGCGAAGACAGAAGGAGAAAGAGGACTTGGGTACTAGTTAACATGATGGAACTACTAAACCAGCCTGTAAATATCTACCATCAAACTATACTCACCTCTTGGGTTGTAAACTAAGCATCAGGAGTTTAAAATTTTCCACAAGTGACTCTCATGTACAGCAAAGTTTGAGAGCCACTGGCTTAAGCCACCACTACCAGGGTTTGTTATTACTGGCAGCTCAGAGCATTTCTAACTCATAGGTTTTCTGAGGAAGGGCTTCTCAACCTTGTGTGAACATGGTGGGGTGGGGGTGGGGAGAAGGCTTTAAAATTTGTCAGTGCCCAGTGTGCATTCCAGACCAATCATATCTGAATTTCTGGGAGTGGACCTCAGCTATCAGTGGTGTTGAAAGCTCTCCAGGTGATTCCATTGCACAAGGAAGTTTGAGAACCACCACACTCAGAAGAGGAAAATTATTAGAGATTTGTCTCTTGGGCACTTCTCTGTCTCGTGGGTTAAGCCCACAATTTTCAAACTTTCATGAGCATGGATATCACCTGGGGTCCTTGTTAAAATGCAGATGCTGATTCAGTAGGTCTGGGGTAGGGCCTGAGATTCTGTACTTCTAACAAGTTCCCTGGTGAGGCTACTAGCTCATGGACCACTCCTCAAGCAGCCAAGGATTAAGCAGCCATTTCCAGTTCTGGAACTCTGTTATAATTCAGCAGTTACAGGAATAAAGATTTTTGATAATTAGTAAAGACCAGTATATACTTTATTGTTCTTTCCTTCAACAGAACTACCATCCCATAAAAATACAATGAATACTTTCATATTTCAAAGTTGCTAGAAGGCTGTTTCAAAGTACTCCATGAGACATTCCAAAAAGGAAATATTTGATAGATATCTCCTCTTTGAGAAAAAGTGATTTGACCTTTTGTCCAAGGAAGTTAGAGAACTGTGGGAAAAGAGAATTTGTCATCATCTTTTATTTTAAAGTAAAGTCTTCATTTTAACAAATTTATTGGTCTTTAATAAGAAGCATGGACAATAATTTTAGAGGAAAATGAAGGAATGCTCTTTTAAAGAGGACACTAAATACAGACCACAAAGGAAATTGGTAAGTTTACCCTGGAATTAAAACTTTTGTGCATCAGGGCGCCTGGATGGCTTAGTCAGTTAACTGTCCAGCTCTTGATTTTAACTCTCACAGTTGGTGAGTTCGAGAAATTGTGTTCACTTGATTACAGAATACCTATCTTTTGCTTATTTTATTTTATTTTAGATTATTTATTTTGAGAAAGAGAGCAGGGGAGGGACAGAGAGAGAGGGAGAAAGACAGAATTCCAGGTAGGCTCCACACTATTAGCGTGGAGCCCAATGCAGGGCTTGATGTGGGGCTCGAACTCATGGAACCATAAGATCATGACCTGAGCCGAAACAAGACTTGGATGCTAAACCTGCTGAGCCACCCAGTTGTCCCTTTTTAAATTAATGTTTTAAAATAAGTATTATGTGCACATACTTAACAATTATTTTGTACTTAAAGATTTGTAAGTAAAAAAACCAAAGCCTGTCATCACACTCAGTCCCTCTCTTGATTCCTGTTCCCCAGTGGCAACCACATTCACCTCTTTGGCCCTTTCTTCCAATATTTAAGTGAATAATTCTTAAATTGTAATTTTGATTTATCAATTTTAACTCTTACCTATTGACTTCCCACCAGTTGACTTCCCACCATTGTACAGTAGATTAAAATTGGCTCATCCTCTCCTTCCTAGTCCCCACCCTTCCAAACACACACACACACACACACACACACACACACACACACCCCTGCATACATCCATTTGCAAGTGTATCAAACAACTGTCAATTCCGTTTCCCCCCAGGGAAAGTACCTTTCTCCCAGAGATTTCTGGTCCCTCCCTGGGATGATTCCCAGGAATTCCCTCTGCCCTCCTATTTGCTAGGTTTCATGATGTCCTCTTAAGCGGTCAACTCCCTGGCAGATCATCCTCACACTCAGTTGACACGTTGGCCAGATGGAGAATTCCAGTTTGAAAATCATTCCCCTGGGATATTTTCAGGTACTGCTCCACTGTCTTTTAGTGCAGAACACTACTTAGTTCTTTTCCTATTTCACAGCCCCTTCGTTCTCAGCTGGTTTTTGTTGGGTTGGTTGGTTTTGGTTTTCATCTTGTATTGTTTTCTTTTGTTGTTGTTCTTGTTGTTTGCCAGTTTCTCTTCTTGTTGATGATGTCTGTGTGTTGATATGCCTCACGGTTAAGTTCTCCAGATGTCTTTTCCTCTTCATCTGAATCCACTGCTTAGCTAATCTCAATCAGTCCCAACATGTTAAATTCCACCTCTTTGTTGATGGCTTGCAGATTTGTATCTCCGGCCTGGAGGTCTCCCCTGATGCCATGCTCAGATAAGCAACTGCCTCCTAACCATCCCAAATGCCTAATAGGCGTGTCAGACTTTACATCCCCAGAACTAATGTCTTCATTCCTCCCCCTCCACATGTACTCTTCTCACAGTCTTTTCATTTCAAGAAATGGTGACCCTGTCCTTTCAGCTGCTCAGGCCAAAAAACAGGCCAGGTCATCCCTGACTCCTCTTTTTCTCTCACATTCCACATACAATCTGTTTGCAAACCCGGATCTCTGTGAAATGTTTCCTAATCCTAATCACTTCTCACTACTTCCTCTGCTTACTGTCCATGTTCAAGTCACCATCGCCTCATTCCTGCACATTAGCAAGAGCCCCCTAACTAGTCCTCTATTCTACCTTGGTCCCCCATAGTCGTTTCTGGACACAGCACCTAGAAAAGGAGTCTAACGTAAGTCAGATCATGTCACTCCTCTGCTCAGATTGTCTAGTGCCTTCCTGTCTGCAAAGTCTGGAACCATCTTCTGTCCCTTATCCTCAGCTCTCTGATTTAATCTCCTATTACTTTCTCTTTGCCTACTCCAGTCATTCACACTGCCGTCCTTGCTATGTAAACATGGGCCTTCCTAGGCACTTGCTATTATCTCCTTCTGGAGTGCCATTTTCCCAGATAGCCCTGTGGCTCACTCCCTTGCTCTCCCTTGAAATGTGACCTCCCTGACTGCCTGGATTAGTTTCCTGTGGCTCCTGTAACAAATGACCACAACTGGATGGCTTAAATCAACATAAATGTATTCCCTCACAATCTGGAGGCCATAAATCTGAAATCAGGATCACTAGGCCAAAACCAAGATGTCAGCAGGGCTGTGCATCATCTAGAGGCTCATCATCTAGAGGAGAATTGGTTCCTTGCCCTGGACAGCTTCTGGTACTACCAGCAATCCTTGACTTGGAGCCACATGACTGCAATCCGTGCCTCTTCCTCTTCTGTATGTAATCATCTTCCCCTTCCTCTCATTATAGACACTTATAAGTGGATATAAGGCCCATCCTGGATAAACCAAGATAGTCTCCCTATGTTAAGGTCCTTAATCACACCTTCAAAGACCTTTTTCAAATAAGGTAAAATTAACCAGTTCCAGGAATTAGGATGTGAATCTTTGGTGGGGGGAAGTATTTTTTAGCCTACAACAATTTGCCCTCTGGCCCCCAAAGATTGATGCGTCCGTCTCCCACATCTGTACCCAATTCATACATTTACAAGTCTCAACTCATTAAAGCATCCATTCAAGGCCAAAATCTCATCTAAATTTTTATCAGCTTCCAAGTCCCATATCTCATTATCTAAATTATCTAAACCAGGAATGGGGGACACTCTGTGTATGATCCATCCTGATGCAAAATTCCTCTCATGTGATCCATGAAACTAGAAAAGTTATCTGCTTCCAGAATACAATGATGGGACAGGAATAGGGTAATGGTTATGGACATTACTGTTACAAAAGGGAGAAAATGGAAGGCAGAAGGGAGCCACAGGTCCTAAGCAATATTAAAATCCAGTAAGGTTTCAAGGCCTGAAAATAATCTTCTGTGGCTCAAGGTAGACCTATGGCTCTGCCCCCAGGGCCAAGGTTACCACACCACCCTGCCTAAAATTTGCACTCCCAGTTACTTTCTGTCTTACCATGCTTTTTTTTTTTTTCATAACATTTACAACTACCTGACACATATATCAGTATATGAGAATCCTGTGCTTTGTGTTCAATTTTTCTGTAAACCTAAAACTGCTCTAAAAAAAAAAAAAAGGTATATTACACTTGAAAAAAGTACAGTCCTGCTCTTTTCATCATACCATTGTTTGGAAGAAACTAAGACAATTGTCTTACAGAGTATATCATATTCTGAACTTGTCTTACTATTTGCTCATGGTATTATTGACTTGTTTCTTTCTCTTTAATTCAAGTCTAGAGGCTTGATTGGATTCAGGTTAAATATTTTTGGCAAGAATACTTCAGAGATGTTGTGAGCTTCATGTTGCAGCCTATCAGAAGGAACATGCTGTCAGATTGCCACACATTTAGTGATGTGAAGTTTGATCTTTTGTCTAAGGGAAAATCTGCCAAATCCCTTCCTTGTTAAAGGAACAACCTTCTCTTTGCAATAAATAAAAGGTCTGTACACTGACAGTGACCAGTCCCCCAGCAACCTTTCCTAATAGTTTTAGTATCTGTTGATCATTCTTGCCTTAATCAGTGATTACATTAGAGGTGGCAAAATGATTATTTTTGTAACTGTCGTTATGTCAACTTTTCTAATCCAGCAAGTCTTCTCTCCTTTCGTTTCCCTTTCTCTTTTTTTTCTATCACTATTATTCCATGTGTTGCCATTAGTGATAGTCATTATTATTTCTGATGCTCTAATTGTTCTGACTTTGGCTAGTGAGAGCCCTTTGATCTGGTTCTGAAAACCTTTTGACACACTCCCATTAGCCTGTGAGCATGCATTTTCTTTCTTCTGAAACAATATGTCAAGACTCACCTTGTACTTTTCCTGCCTTAGACACAGACTCAGCCTTTTCCCCCAAAGTGCCTTTTACTGGAGAATCTTTTTGTGTTGTTGTTTTCTGATTATGAAAGCAATACAGGTCATCATAGAAGATCTGAAAAATAAAATATAAAGAAGAAAATGAAAAGCACTATTATTCTAACCACTCTTAACATTTATTGTACTTATTTCCAGGTTTTTAAAATATATATCTATAGGTGAATATTTTATATTTAAATTGCGGATGGATATTATGTATTTGGTATTATACCATACTTTTATAGACTATATATCATGAACTTATTTCCATGCCATTAGATGTTCTTTAAAATCATTATTGTAATATTTTTTATTTATAGAATAAATTTAATGTTTATTTAATGTTTTTATTTACAGAAACCAAATTTTTTAATCTTTTCCAGAGCATCACAACTACCTTTTGTGATAAAACTAAAACCATTCCACGGCTATTAAGCTACATGCTAGAGCTCTGTGGAGGAATTAGGGCATTAGTTGAGTATCAAAAAAAAATAATGATGCAGGGGTGCCTGGGGGGCTCAGTCGGTTGAGTGTCTGACTTCAGCTCAGGTCATGATCTCGCAGTTGACAAGTTCGAGACCCATGTCAGGCTCTGTGCTGACAGCTCAGAGCCTGGAACCTGCTTCTGATTCTGTGTCTCCCTCTCTCTCTGCCTCTCCCCAGCTCATGTCTCTCTCTGTCTCAAAAATAAAGATAAACATTAAAAAAATTAAAAAAAAATAATGATGACATGGAATGAACACATCCCTTGAAAACAGAAATGCCGAAAAGACAGTATATTCCTGCGAGAGTTACTTCACTAGTTACTGTAGTGGATGTGTTTCCTTGAATCTAGGTTCTCTAGTGTCTTGAAGACAACCACCAGGTAGAAAAAAAGAAAAACAAAACAAAACACCAGGGGCTATTTTAAGTGCCCCCAAATAAAATTGATTTTTAAAAAATATGGTTGACCAGCAAGTAAAAAAGAGATTTCTCTTCTGCTACTTCCTTGCTATATGACCGTGGGATGTTACTTAACTGCTCTGTGACTTGATTTTCTCATTGATAGACTAGCAGTAGTTCCTTCCACATTGCATTGTTGTGGCAGTTAAGTAATCATTAAAGTGTTTATCGCAGGGTCTGGCATACAGTCAGGTTCAATAAGTGCTAACTATTGGAATTGTCACTGCAGGCTGGAATGGTGAGTAGGTTTGAGCCAACATTAATGGCAGAGAATGTAGGCTGATGGTGGCACTGAGGGGCCCTCTGGGAGAAAGGACACTCCAGCACAGAGTTCAAGATGCACAAGTGGTGTGAGTGAGCCTGTGGAGCAGGGTGGTATCTATGTTGTGAAGCTTAGAGAAGACTGCTCTTATGATAGCACTGTAGCTCAGAGTAAGCATTTACCTTCTATCCGTCTTCCATGGCATTTTTCTTCATACGCAGTCTACTGTTGCTGATGACTTGGATGAAAACAGTAGACGTATTTTTTATGGGGAAAGACTTGAAAATTTCTCATTGAGAAGTGGACAGAATATCAGCTAACCCATGCCAAGATGGGTTTTAGTAGAGTCCAAAGAGATCTTTATAGCTTTGAAATATTTTCAGTGTCTAGCTGATTCAAAATTCTCTCTATTCTTGCAGCCTCTTTCAGATCTGATCAATTTCTTAGAGGTACCCTGCTCCTCCTAATGGGATTGTAAAATCAAGTGCACGCACAGACCACACTTCTAGCCATGGGGCTATGGAAAAATTACTTAGTCCCCTAGGTCCTGACTTTCCTCATCTTTAGAACAAGAATTACAATGGTAGTAGCCACTATACAGGTATTGTAAGAATAATGTGCAATGTCATACATGTAGCACCGAATCTGATGCCAATAATTCATATATATATACATATATATATGAATAAACAACAAATGTTATATCTATTTACGATGATATAAGATGGAAAACCCTTATAGCTTCAGCATTTAGATCCTCCCTCCCATGACATTGTTTCTCTCTTTTTTTTAATGTTTATTTATTTTTGAGACAGAGAGCATGCCAGAGGGACAGAGAGAGAGAGAAAGGGACAGAGGATCCAAAGTGAGCTCTGCACTGACAGCAGCAAGTCCAATGTGGGGCTTGAACTCATGAACCATGAGATCGTGACCTAGGCTAAAGTCAGATGCTCAACCAACAGAGCCACCTAGGCACCCCCATTATTTCTTATCCACTTTGTCAACTAGACTGCCTGAGAGATATATTGCTTTGAATGTGAGGAACTTAGTAGGAAAGAATCTCCCATATCTATTTCCACTCTAGTTATCCATGAAATTTATTCATTAATTCTACAAATTATATTGAGCACTATATTATGCTTCATTATGCTGGATCATGGGCATTCACAGGAGGTACATATATATGAGAAAGTTGAAACCATTTAGTCCCCTATGATATTGTTCAGGGTTGAAAATGGGAGTACATGCCTGGTTTATAACCAGCCCTATTTAGCTGCTTATTTAGCAAGTCTAATATAGGTTCCTCTGCTTCTTGAAAGTTCAAGTTACTCCACTTTGCTTTTACTAAAGACCTAGATGGTACCTGTTTTCACTAACTGAAAGAAATCCAAAGAAGATTTTCTCTTTTACAAAAACACAAAAAGTAAAAAGTGATAACAGCGTTCAGTGTTTTGTTTTGCAGCAGCTGTTACAGAGGACCCACAGCAGGGAGAGTGTTCCCACCCAGCTCCTTCCTGGGGACTATACTCAGCATCTCAGTATCGTGCTCCCTTAGCTTTGAACTGCGTCTCTGAGCATCTGGGCTTTACCTCCACTTAGTTTATGAGTCAGTTAGCAAGATGTATCCAAAGGTATCAGAAAAGCATGAGAGGTTATTTGGGGGGTCTGGGAATGCTCAAATTTTCATGTAAATTAGTGGGAATTGTTTCTTCACTTTATTCCATTTCTGCTTATGAAAGCTTTTTTTTGGTTAAAGTTTATTTATTTATTTTGAGAGAGAGACAGCACAAGCAGAGGAGGGGCAGAGAGAGAGAGAGAATCCCAAGCATGGGGCTCGAACTCATGTAACTGCAAGATCATGACCTGAGCCTAAAGCAAGAGTTGGACGCTTAACCAACTGAGCCATCCAAGCATCCCACAAAAGCTTTCATAGGAATACTCTACTTTCAGATAGCAGGGGAAACCTGCATTCAAATAAATGTAGGATCTAAGCCCTTTAAGAAGACAGGACTTTCAAAGAGCCTCAAAGGGAAACTTAATAGGAACCCATGGGGGAGGGGAAGGAAAAAAAAAGAGAGGTTAGAGTGGGAGAGAGCCAAAGCATAAGAGACTCTTAAAAAATGAAAACAAACTGAGGGCTGATGGGGGGTGGGAGGGAGGGGAGGGTGGGTGATAGGTATTGAAGAGGGCATCTTTTGGGATGAGCACTGGGTGTTGTATGGAAACCAATTTGACAATAAATTTCATATATTTAAAAAAAAAAGAGCCTCAAAGGTAAGGTGCACATTTGATAGCTTTGTCTGGAACATAGTCTCCAGATTATCTCACCATGAGTGGGTGAGGGACATGGCTATATCCCTGGAACGTTCCAAGTTCATTATTGAAGGATCTGTCATGGCGATGGTGACAGACTCATGCAGCCATCTTCTCAGAAAAGCATGATAGACTTGGGGACTGGAGTGTGTGTTTAAATTCTGGGTGCCTAAGCAACATTTTGGGAAAGGCCCTTTTCTAGCCCACAGCTTCTAAAAATGTTCTGGGCTTAAAGTTTTGGCCCAGGGGTTGAGGTGCTGTGCTATAGAATGCTTTGGGAATTGTCCAGTGACCTTAGGCAGGCTACTCCAAGTCTCCCTAAATCACCTGTGTGCATAGTTGAGCTATATTCAGCAATGAACGTCTAAACAAGGAAAAGAGGACAATTGATTGAGCGAATGCAGCGGCGGGGAGAGGAAGATAGAGAAATGGCTCCACTTGCCTATCTTCCCTAATTTATCCATTAAACACATTGTCTCAAGTGCCTTTTATGTGCCAGGCACCGTGCCAGCTGTCTGAACCTTGCAGGTTTCAAGGCATTCTCCTCCTTGGGTTGAAATGACTCAGAGACATAGTATTTATTTGTCCTTTTCATTAATTAGTACTAATTGCACCAACCACAGATCATACCCTGGGGTTCCCATCTTTATAGTCCCAGAAGGGAATGGAATGTTAGGGGTCAGGGAAATACCATCTACACCAGCCCCAGATCCCATGATGAAAGAATCACTGGTCTCTCTCCCTCAGGTCTTATCAGAAGTGAGAGTCTTATTTCTCATTGGCTCATTTCCCCCCTAAAACCCCATCAGAAAGAAGATAACCTATTATTGGCTGGGCAAGTTTAATAAATCAAACCACTCTTCTGGCTGGGTCAGGCTGACCAGGGATAAAATTAATATTTGCTTCAGGACACATGTTGAGTTCAACCTTTGTCTGTATCCAAAGTTTCTACCTTCAGGAGGGCGGAAATTAATACTCTTCAGCATTTGAAAATGCTAAATACACACACTGATGCGTGATGTACCTTTTCTTATGAAAAGCTGGAGTTAGAGCATCACAAACAAAACTTTAAAAAATACCCTCACCCTCCTGAAACCGATACTACACTGTATTTTAACTTGAATTTACATAAATACATTTATTTTAAATATATAAATTTTAAAAATAATAATAAAATTAAAGCATACTTCAACTAAAAAAATACCTCATTATCTGCAAAGGTGCTTTGTGGGGAAGCAACAACCCACCCCCCCCTCCCCAACTCAAACTACATGAAAGAATACAGAAATTTACATTGTGGTGGTACAAGGAAGTGCAAGCTTCCAAGCCGGTTAACTTGGGGGGTGGGGGGGGGGGGTGGGGGCAACAATGTCCACAAAGACCCAGGTTATCTTTGTGTCTTCACTCCGCCATCTTTTGTGTTGGCATCCTCCTCCGGGGAGCCTCACGGTGACTGCAATAGTTCAAGGTCTCAAACCTGGACACAGCACTATTCTCCAGAAGGAGAGAGAGACAGACTCTTCTTGCTGTTCTGTCATAGGAGCTTTCCTCAAGAGCCCCAGATTTCAGCACCCCCGTGCCTCACCAGTTCCTTTACATGGACAAGGACAAGGACAAGGGTAATGGGATTACACTTGCCCAGTCAGTGCCTCCCCTGGAACTAGAGCTGGAATCAGTCTCACCTGAGGCACCTAGCTGAGTAGGCAGGGAGGGATATCTGAACACAGTCGGTATTCTGCTAGTGAACAAGTAGGAGGATGGATGCTGGGTAGATAACATGTAGTTGCAGGAAACAAAACTCAATTTATGAGTAGATTAGGCTAAAAAGTATTTTTCCCTCATAACCTAAATTATTGTGTTAGCTGGCTGCTGGCATTGATTCAGCAGCTTGATGATGTCATGGTTAGACACTTGGTGATGCTCTTGACCTTTCCCTTGTGTTTTTCACCTCTTGGTCCCAAGATCACCCTTTCAGATCCATACGTCATGTCCAGATTCAAAGCAGAAAGAAAGGGGGAAGGGGCACGGGCTGTATAAAGTATCAAGTGCTGGAGTCTGTGGGGCATATGAAAAACTAGACTTAATCTCCCAATTTTACAAGGGTCTACAATTGACATGGGGAAACCAAACATACCCTAGAAACCATAAAACAATGTCAGGACCATGAGAAGCATGCCAACGCCTAGGTGGCTTGCATACCTGAAGGGAGCAGATCTGTGTCTACTTGTCCTTTGAATTGCTTTTCTGTTGAGACAGATAAATGTCTCAGAGGCTCTTGGATGACAGTATTGCCCTGGCAGGGGTTCAAGGTGGCTGGAAATAGAGAACATTTAATGAGCGTAGCAGCAGAGCCATTGAGGTGCAACTGAATGTAACAAAGAGGACAAAAACCTCTGGCAATGACATCTGAGTTTGGTTGGGCTCTCAGCTCAGGTTTCAGAAGGCCAGGCAGGTCCTGCTGAGAGCCATCTAACTGCCATATTCCATTCTGTGACCATGAGTCAAGCTTGGAAGAAGTTTAAGAAAAGTAGTTATTCTTTAGCTCGTCATTTGGGTGTTTCCTGTCTCCCATAACAAATTTGGTAAGGGCAGGGATATATGTCTTACTTACCTTTATACCATGACCCTAATGTCTGGCACATGTGAGTTTCCTGGACCTTCACAATGCCTTAACAGCTGTTACCCCCACTCCCCAACTCCCATCTTTTCCCCACCTTTCCAGCTTCTCTTTCTACCTTGCTTTCCCTCATACATGGATTGGACACAAGGTCTGGCTCCTGATGTGGCACTTCAGCTCTTATTTTCTGGCATTCTCTGTAGCACTCAGCACCTTTAACCACAGCTCTCTCCCGCTTGGCTCCTGGACCTTTCTCTCGGCTTTTGTTTGAGTTCTTCTCGGGTGCCTCTTTAAATGTGTGTTTTCCTCTGAGCCTGTCCCAGGTCCTTGGCTCCATTTCTCATTCTCTACATCCTCCCTGGGTCCTTCAGCCAAATTCACAACTAAGATCTCTGCTTCTGTCTCTCAACTCTACCTGTTATGAGACATCTCCATTAGTATAGCCCACAGGTACACTGAACTCAACATGACTGAGACTGGGGACAACATATTGTCCACAAACAGGATTCCTATCTTTTTTTTTTAAGTTTATTTTTTGATTTATTTTCGAAAGAGAGAGAGATAGAGAGAGAGAAAGAGAATCCCAAGCAGGCTCTGTGCTGCCAGCACAGAGCTCAACATAGGGCTCAATCTGATGAACCATGAGATCAGGACCTAAGTCCAAGTCAAGAGTCTGACACTTAACCGACTGAGCCACCCAGGTGCCCCTGGATTCCTTTCTTTTTAGAGGACACCAGCACCTTTAAGCCAGAAGCCTGAAAGTTATCCTACAATTCTCTTTTGTAAGCATTTCATGTGACAGTCACCTTATTAAGATATTGTCATCTGAATATGTGACCTACTTAACCTCCTCTTTGAACCTTCCTTCCATCATGGCATGTCATTATTTGGTGGCTCTCCTGTGAAATACTCCCCTGCTGTCTCTTCTCCTCCAAGCCAGTCTGAATCAGTTGCCCTACTTCTGGGATCCAATAGCACTAATAGTGGCCAGTCCCTTCTTCTATGATAGAACTTATGACTAGGTCTTTAATCATGTGTTTCTTCTTCTTTCTATTCTGTGATTTTCTTCAAGGCAAAAACTCTGTCATAACACTTTCAGAATCTCCAGCAACTGGCATACATAGGGCCTGGCATACAGTAGCTATGAAATCAGTGTTTGTTATATAAATTGTTTGACAAATGGCTGACATTTTTGTACCATAAAAATTCATCAATACATTTTGATCTAAATGGAAAAGAGGGAAAAACCACTTATCGTCTCACCACCCAAACTGAACTACAGTCATATTTGGGTATTTTTTAAATCTTCACGTCTATGGATAAATTCATTTTTATTTAAGCATAATCATACTGTACTTGTAATTTTGTATTCTGCTTTTCCAGTAAGAATATCATATTTTTTTTTCATATCGTGAAGTATGTTTTTCCAGCTCTGTTGAGATATAATTGACATATAACATTGTGTAAGTTTAGGATGTACAATGTGATGACTGGATATACATATAGATTGCAAAATGGTTACTACAATAAGGTTAGTTAACACCTCCATCACCTCACACAATTACATTGCGTGAATGTGGTGAGAATATTTAAGATCTACTTTCTCAGCAACTTCCACATACGCAATATTGTTAACAATAGTCACCATGTTGTACATTAGATCCCTAGAACTTATTTATCTTCCAACTAGAAGTTTGTATCCTCTGACCAACATTTTTCCCATTTCCCCCACCCCCAGCCCCTGGCAACCATGTTTCCATGAACTTGACTTTTTTAGTTTCCCTCTATAAATGACATCAAATAGAATTTGTATTTCTCTTTTTGATTTATTTCACTTAGCATAATGCCCTTGAAGTAAGTCCATCCCTATTGTTGTAGGTGGCAGTATTTCCTTCTTTTTTTGTGGCTGAACAATATTCCATTATGTGTGCGTGCACGTGCATATGCGCGTGCATGTGGGTTTGTTGGCATACTGTTTTCCATAGTGGCTGTGCTAATTTACATTCCCACCAACAGTGCACAAAGGTTCCCTTTCCTCTACATCCTTAGCAACACTTGTTATCTCTTGTCTTTTAGATAACAGTCATTCTGACAGGTGTGAGGTGATATCTCCTTGTGGTTTTGACTTGCATTTCTCTGATGAGTGATGTCGAGCATCTTTTCATGCACCTGTTGTCCATTTGTGTGTCTTCTTTGGGAAAATGTCTATTCAGGTCTTCTGCCCGTTTTAAAAGCATATTGATTTTGTTAAATTATATGAATTCCTTATATATTTTAGATACTATCTCCTTATCACATATATGGTTTGCAGGTATTTTCTCTTATTCCATAGGTTGCCTTTTCATTTTGTTGATTGTTTCTTTTACTGTGTAGAAACTTAAAAAAAAGTGTATTTATTTTGAGATTAATATAATACAATATTTTGTATTGTTATTCATGGAATCATGAAAAAAAATTTTGTTTCTTACTATAAATGGATCCCTACCGATGGTAGATCATTTTATAAGTACAGAAAGTATAAGGAATAAATAACAATCAACCATAATCCCACTACTCAAAGGTGTAGTTAATATTGTACATGTTTTATTATACTTACTAAAAATGAATTTTCCATGGCAGAACAACATTTTCTACTGTTGCAAATTCCTTTAGCTGTTATGAAATCAGAAATATTTTCCTGTGTCATTTGAAATATTTTCCAAATATTTTTTAATGACAGAATAATAGTCTATCATATGGTTGCTCCCTAATTTCCTTAACTACTCCACTAATGTTGGACCTAAAGGCTACTTGTGATTTGTTAGAAATTATTGTAAATAATATAATATTCTTACACGTACATTTGTGTGTCATTCATAATGTAAATTCCTAGCAGCAGGCAAATTGATCTATCAAAACATATGGATATTTTCAAGACATTTGATATATCTTGTCAAAAACTTTCAGAAAGTTTTGACCAGTTCATTCTCTCAACAAACAAGAGAAGGCATTTCTCGCTGCCTCTCCCTCAACCCTAGGTAGTTATTGTCTACCAGGTTGACAAATCTTTAAAAAAAAATTCAGATCTTACTATTGCCTTCATTTTTATTACTTCCATTGCTAATGAGGGTGAAATGTCAACATTTTAAAATAGCCATTTATAGGAGGAGGCTATGCATATTGGGGGGCAGTGCATATAGGGGAACTCTGTACCTTCTTCTTAATTTTGCTTTGAACCTAAATCTACTCTAAAAAATCTGTAAATATGAAAAAAGACAAAAATAAAATAAAATGGCCATTTACAAATTGGCTTCTTTTAAACATTGTTTATTCATATTTTTGGGATATTAGTTTTTTATAGAAATGTTACAGTTTTCCTGCTTAAGTTTTTTATGTAAAACTATTAGTTTTCTTGATATTTTCACAACTATATTTTAGCTTATTGTTTACTCATTAATTTTATTAATAATTTTACATACATATAGATTTTGCTGTTTATGTAGTCAATTCACTATTTTATTTTCTGATTTCTTCAGCTGATTTTAACCTTTTCTAGCACAGACATTTCTATTCAAAAATCATATAAACCTTTAGCTACCATTCCTTCTAGTATATTTATGTTTTGATGGACTCATATTTAATAGTTTTATCCAGTTGAATTTATTTTTACATGTCATGAGAAATAAAGGTCTAACTTGATTTTTTTCTCCCAAGAGTTAAGCAGTTGGGTAAGCATCATTTATAATAATATAACATTATAATATTCTGCATTGTATTGCATTTCAAGACAGGATTGTTAAAAGGAAGTCAGGGTAATGTTTCTGATGAAATAAAACCTTATAATATAATTTGGAACATGAGTGAAGAGTATGGCATTCTAGGAGGCAGGGGCAGGTTGAGGCCAAGTATGAGACAGATCTTGGAAGCAGGAAGAATCTCATTTCTGGAAGTATCTTCCAGGCAGGTTCCGGTGCAAATAGAAAAAGCAGGAATGTATTTCTAGAACCCCTCAACCCTACGAGTATTCACACATAAAAGGATTATTTGAGAGATGCCTAGGTATGTTGTGGGCACTTCCATTCCTATGGTGGTCTATAAATACAATGAGATGGGGGAAAAAAAGCAGATGGGAAAGATATAATTTTAATTTGCATTACTTCATACCCAAACCTCAATCCTAATCTTATGTTAAACAATGACTCCTTTCTCCATAACTTGCTAAATATAGAAAAGTCTATAGGAATGCTGCATAAACTGAATGGAGATTTGTCTGCAAAAATCTGGGCTGCCATCATTAACGTGTGCAATTCCATATTTATTCAAAAGTTGAGGTGACTTAACAGCAGGGAAGGAATCACTAATGAGGCCATTCCCTTCACCACAGAAGAGGACCAAGAGTTTCAGTACATATGATGGTGGTCTGCCTTCACTTAACAGATCTGGATTTTGTTGGGAAACTTGAGTACAACAGTTAACATCACTAAACAAGGACCTCTGTGGTTTGGTAGGCCAAGATAAGCTAACATACCCCTGCACAGTACTAGGAAATTTGCCTGTAAGCCCATAATAATATCAGCATTGTCATTTTGCAGAGCTGAGTGCATCAGCAAAAGAGAGAGGGAGGGAGGGAACAAGAGAGAGAGAGAGAGAGAGAGAGAGAGAAGAGAAGAGAAGAGAAGAGAAGAGAAGAGAAGAGAAGAGAAGAGAAGAGAAGAGAAGAGAAATTTTTGCAGCTGCATGCATAAGAATGCACACGCACACGTTTGGCTCAGCCTTACTGATGAGATCTTGACTTGGAAATGAAACAATTTTGTAATCCATACAATTTAAAAAACAGACCAAAAAACATCACTAAATAAGTAGTTGTCACAGAAACATAACAAATCCTTAAGTTACCCAGACACAGCCTATATGCAAGCTATCCAGATTTTTCTCTAAAAAAGATAGAATGTTCAAGCAGGATGGAATTCAAAACATATTGTAGTGCAACTCCCTTGTCTTACATTTTGAGATTTTCAGCTTGACTTTACAGTGTTTTTTATTATTTACTAATTGTCTACCGTTTCTTAGCTTTCTTTCCCAGACAGGTTACAAATTCACTGAATGGAGAGGCTGCATCATCTTCGTTGTGTGGCCCATCACCCTAAGTGCCTAATGAGTGAAAGGCACTTGGTAAATATTGAAGACGGTCCTGGTGCTTCACCCACACCTTTCAGTACAGTCCCAGATAAGAAAATATTGCAAGCACATTTATTCCATGCTGTTTAACAGCCTTTAAGGATGAAAATGACAAGTTTTAACCATAGTTAATATATAATCATGGGAAAAGTAGCTGGCATCTGGCAAAAAAAAAAAAAAAAAGAAAAGTGAGTTGACTACCTTATTATTCAGGACTCATGATCCAATTTGTGGATTATCCAGACGCCTGGCTTTCCTCTCCTTTGTAAAGGGGCAGTGAGAACAGAGTAATGCAGACTTTTCAGTATGAGTGGTCTGGTCAGAAGCAGGGTTAACCATCTTCATGAACTACTGGAAGCTCCCAGAAGCCTCTTCTCCTGTGTGTAGTAAATGACTGATCCTGGGGTTGTGGGGAGGGGTAGTTATTTTATATACCATATTTAAAAGTCTTTACTCATGTTTTATTTCTAGCAATTAGAAATGGAAATTTGGGGGCGTGCCTGGGTGGCTCAGTCAGTTAAGTGTCCTACTCTTGATTTCAGCTAGATCATGATCTCATGGTTCATGGGTTTGAGCGCTGTGCTGACAACGTGGAAACTGCTTGGGATTCTCTCTCTCCCTCTCCCTCTGCCCGTCCCCTGCCTGCACTTGATCTTTCTCTCTGTCTCTCCCAAAATAAGTAAATAAACTTAAAAAAATGGAAATTCGATTTAATGGTAATTTAAAGAACTATGAGTTGGTCACTTTTTAAGAATATAGCTTTATTGGGGTGCCTGAGTGGCTCAATCAGTTAAGTGTCCGACTCTTGGTTTCAGCTCAGGTCATGATCTCATAGTTGGTGAGTTCAAGTCCCGCACTGGGCTCTGGGCTGACAGCACAGAGCCTGGTTGGGATTCTGTCTCCCTCTTTCTCTGCCCCTCCCTGCTCACTCTCTAGCTCTCTCTCTCAAAAATAAATAAACATTTTAAAAAATAAAATAAAATATAGCTTTATCAATATAAAATTTAAAAAATCTCGTTTCAGAGCATTACTATCACCTCAGAAACTTTCTTCATGCCCACTTACAGTTACTCACAGCTCTTATCCCCCAACCCTAGGCAACCACTGATCTCTTTTTGTTTCTATAAATTCGCCTTTTGTAAACACTTCATGTAAATGGGATCAGACATACAGTATTCATTCTTCTGCATCTGGCCTCCATCACTTAGAATAATGTTTTCAAGTTTCATCCTTGTGGTAACATAAATCAGTAGTTCTTTCATTTTAATTGTTGAATATTATTCCATTGTATGGATTTATTGTAAAAGTTCTTTATATATTCTGGATACAAGTCTTTTATAGGTACATGAGTTGTAAATATTTTCTTGCAGTCTAGTGGCTTATATTTTCACTTTCTAAATGGTGTCTTTTGAAGCACAGAAGTTTTTTATTTGGTAAGGTCCAATTTAACAGTTTTTTCTTTTAAATATCATGCTTTTGATGTCCACTGTTTTTATATTGTGTCAAAATAAGGAATTTAACATAAATATAACATTTAATATCATATGTATAATATGTAATTTTATGTGAATGTAATGTTTGATGTTATATTAAATATATGTTACGAGGAAAATTAGTACCAAAGCTTTCTCTGCTATCCCTCCTAACTTACTTTGTATTTTGAATGGAAACAGTAGTACTCTGCTATAAATTAGTGTTAAGGTTTTTCACAGCAATGATGAAAGAAATCCACTACGTATCACCTAGTACTGAAGACCCAGTCTGACACCTGGACCACAGTACGAATACAAGCACACTTCCTGAACCAAGGTTGATTTAATTGTGTTAGCTGAGCAAACAAAACTACACAGACACTCTTTTGTCTGCCTTGTTGATTTCCTTCCTGTACTGTGCTTCCTGTGTGTGTTTTTGTCATTTTCCTTCATTTTTTCCCCCTGCCTCTTCTGGAGTTGTCACTGTGTGAATAGGAGACCCTCAAATCCCCAGACAACCGGATTCCCACAGGGTTGCTGGATTTGTTGTTTCTTCATTGTGCTGACAGGAGCTATATGCTCACCTTTTGTTGAGCAGTAAATACATGTTGGAAGCAAAATACAATTAATGCAATGCTTTATGCTTCTGAGGCAGCTTTCTCATTAGTCCCTAGCATATTGAACAAAGAAGTTATGTTCTAGAAATAAGAGAAGCGTGGTGTTGACAATACGAGCAGAGTCACGTGGCAAGGGGGAACGTAAAAAACAAAAAAACATCAAAACCAAGAATTCTGAATACCAAATTCAAAAGCCTGTAAAGGAGGCATCTGGAAGGATTTACTCCTACTTTTGAATCAATCATCAGTAGGCAGCAAGGGCTGACAAACGGTAGCTGGGGTGTATATGAAAGAGCAATAAGGAAAGGAAGCAGAGTCAGAGTCTAGAAAGACTAAGAACTGAAGCAGAGGGTCCAGAGCCAACAGAGAGGGGAAGGCGAAGGCATATGGAAACAGCATATAATTAATCATGCTATGTGCTGGCGAGGTGAGGTGATTTGTGCGGCACGGTCGAAGTGTTGACCGTGAAATGGAGTAGGGGTGCATCCTCTGAGATGAAGCAATAACAAAATGAAAGGGTGTGGCTATAGATAAATTTGATCTCTGGATAGAGTATAAAATTGAAAGAGATCATGCTGGATGGAATGAATTTTACTTGATGAAGTAGAAGGTCACCTGAAGAGTTCACATAGGGATATTAGAATGGTTAAGTTTTGAAATTATTATTAATTATTAATAATGATTATTTTAGTGAGGGAGATGAAGACTAGAGAGAATCAAGGATAAGTTAAAAGCTAATGAGGGAGCACAACTAGGGTAAGCTACAGAATGAGAAAGCTATGTGGTTTTCTCCAGCCACACATGACGGCTAGCATTTAGGAACAAGGAGCAAATAGATTGACATAGGTTGGACACACATTTCCTGAGAGGAGGAGGCCAATACAAGGCTACAGGGGAATATCCAGGTGGGAGGTATAGTTTGGATGATTAACCACATCTACCAGGATGGATATGAGAGGAAGGGAAGATAGAAGGTCTTGGTACCAACTGCTTCCAAACTTATCTGTTCACAGCATCACCTCAGTTAGGATCTCTTAAAAACTTCAAAGCCCAAGCTACATTTCTGGTAAATTAAATCACAGTCTGAGGGCCTGGAATGCAGACACAAACCTCCATTACTTTTTGAAGCTCCCCAGGTAATTCTAATATGAAGGTAATTTGGGAATCATTGGGCACATCCATTAGCAGAGCATTCTCAAAATGTGGCCCCCAAACCAGCACATCAGCATCACCTGGGAACATGTTAGAAATGCAAGTTTGCATTGATCCCCTCCCCCCAGACCTACTGAGTCAGAAATTCTGGGATTGGGGTCCAGCAGTCTGTCTTAACAAGTCCTTCAGGTGATTCTCATGTTTGTTAAACTTTGACAAGGACTGAATAAGGAAGAAAAGGAATGTTGTCCTGGTAATCCCTCAAAGAGCGAGTGTAGTGAGAGAGCTAGAAGGACTGGTATCCTTTACTGTCAAGCATTTCCAGTCTGTAACTAACTCAGCTTTGAGGCTCAAAAAGGTGAAGAAACTAAACACTAGTGTGTTGGATAATCATCCACATATATGTTTAAATATCCCAGAATTACGTCAGGATTTGGGAATGATGAAAAAACTCATATCTATATTTTCGGTGTTTATGGGAAATAGAAAATGGTAACATCAAGAGGCATAAACTTTGGCAGAAGTTGCACATCGTGTAAAAGCAGCACCAGGAAGCTGGATGAATCCTGGCCCCAAGCCCTGCTTCCAGACATGCAGGAAAAACAGGAGCCTCCACTAGAGATGGAAGCAAAAGACCATGCACCTTTGGGAGAAGGTAGGCTTCAATTTATGGTGGTGGAGTAATATTGTAAAGAAAAAATGTGGAAGCATTTTTTATGGAATAGTGGCTGCAGAGGGCATAGTGGGAAGGGTTAAAAGTTTGGAGACAGGGGTTGAGAGTGGGAGGGGCAGGCTATGGAAGCATGAGCTACAGAATACAAAAGAACAATGCTGGATAGATGTTTGGGTATGGAAGGATGGGGGATGAGGGCAGGTTCCATCTGCCTTTGGGACAGTGGCCATGGATTATCAGTATGACAGGCCTTGCTAAAAATGACTAGCTTCCTCAACATGAGTTATTTGGTGCCTTTGTGGCTGATGGTCCCAAACAGTCCTGTCACCAACCCCCAGGGAGCTGAGTCAGCATGTGGCAAAAGCCACAGTCTTGGGACAGGCCACTTCATGACTGGTGGAGCACTGCAGACATGGGGAAGACACCTTAAGATGGATAGGTAGTGGACGGACTGGGTCTTCAATTAGCTCTTTCACCTGGCGACTTTCCTGCTTGCCAGAGCTCTGGGCCTTCTACCATCAAGGATGTGCCTGCCTGAAAATGGTCCCAGGGCCCCATTGTTATCATAAAGGAAAACAGAATCAGAAGACCTTGAACACTTTTAGATATTGCTTCTTCTGGCTCTGATAAGGGAGACAGGAGGAGAAAGGGAGGAAGGAATAAATCAAGGAGATGGTAACAAAAGCAGAAGAAAACAGATCCTTTTTGCTGGGCTCAGTAGTTTGTCTTATGATTTCTCTCTGACTCATGGGCACACTGAGAATTCTGGAATGAATTAAGTGTTCTTATGGCCACAAGATGTAGCTTAGTGTACAGACCAGTAACAATTGCTTGGGCTGGTCCAAGGCTAAGTTGTGAAGCTGGTTTCTGATTGTACTCCATTTGGGAGTCTTTTTCCCTTCTCTGGAAATCCTTCTCCTTGGGTTTTCCTCACCCTATAGTCCTGTGCTCGCCCTTCAGGAACATCCCTGTGGCTCAGGGTTAGGCACAGCACAGAGGGTTATCCTCTCCCTTCCACCTAATGTTTTGACATACAGTCATTACAGACACTCCCTGAAGGCTCTTAGCCACTGTCACACTCCCCAAATGCTCCTATTACAATTCTTGGGAAAGTCGAGGTCCACAATGGTGGTCAATTGCTTGGACTTGGGAATAACATCCACAATATTTAACAACTGATAGGGCAAAGACATCTGTCAGCTAGAACAGACCCCACCTCAGCAGAGCAGCCAGGTACATCCTGCCCACCCAGGCTCTCAGTCCTCCAGGGGTCTCATGCTTGCCCCCTCCCACCTCAGCTGTCCACTCCCATGGGTATATCCTGGACTTGTCATTGCTGTCAACAATGAACCCTTCTCCATCTCACTCACCATCTCCTGACCTTTCAGTTTATCTCCCTTACTCTAAACTTCTTTAATTCGAACAGCTCTTTGACATACCTACGAGCTCTTGATCCTACCACCTTTTCTCTCTCTCTCCATCCCCCATTCCCCCTTTATCCAGTTTAGATCCCATAGCTCATCATCATTATCATTTGAGCTCGTCTCACTCACCTATCCAGTGTACTCATGTGGCAGCCTTCCTCCTAGTTAAATCCAGTTCATCGGACACAACAGACTCAGGTTTGCATAGCCATTTCCTACCACCTTAAAAACAAAAACTGTATCTTGATCCCACATCACCCTCTGGTCACTGACCCATTCTTCCACCCCCTTGTATAGTAAAACCCCTGGAAAGAGTTGTTAGTCTTCACCGTCTCCAATCTCCTTCCTCTTATCCTCTGTCGAACTCACTCCTACCAGGATTTTGCCTCCACCATTCCCACAACGCTGTTCTCCTCAGGACTCCACTGAGGTCTCCACTGCAAAATGCAGTGGATGATTCTCAGTGTTCATCTTATTTGATGGATAGGTAGCATTTCATAGCTGATCATTCCCTTCTTGAAGCACTTTTTTTTTTCAATACCAGGATTCCACACTTGCCTGGTTTTTCCCTCCTCTATCATTAGCCATTCTTTCTCAGAGTCCTTTAATGGTTTGCTCCCATTGTAGTGATTTGTAAACAGTGAGGCACTTTACCCGCTCAGTCTTTGGACCTCCTCTCTTCTCTGTCTACATCACTCCCATACTGAGCTCCTGTCTTCTCATGGCTTCAATTGCCATCGTTACCTTGATTTTCCAATTTTGTATTTCTAGCAAAGACCTCTCACCTGAACTCCATGCTCACATGCCAGCTGCCTATTGGACATCTATACTTGATGGATAGCTGGCATCTCATGTTTGACAGGTTCAAAATGGAACTCCTCCTTACCTTTAAATGGCTCCTCCTACAGTTCTCCCAGCTCAGTAAATAGCAGGTCTACTCTTCCAGTTACTCAAGCCAAAAATCATAGAGTCATCCATACGTCTTCTTTTTACTCTCAGATCCTACATCTAATCCAACATCAAACTTTAATATATATCCAGAAGCTAACCACTTTTCATCACTCCAGTTACCGCTACTATGGTCCAAGCTGCCGATGCTTCTTACCTGAATTATAACAGTAGCTTTTTTTTAATGTTCATTTATTTATTTTGAGAAAGAGAGTTCACTGGGGAGGGGCAGAGAGAGAGAGGAAGTTGGAGAATCTGAAGCTGACAGCGCAGATCCTGATGTGGAGCTCGATCCCATGAACTATGAGATCATGACCTGAGCCAAAGTCGAGTTGGACACTTAACTGACTGAGCCATCCATGCACCCCTGCAGTAGCTTCTTAATTGGTCTTCCTGTGTTCATGATTGCTCCTCCTCTAGTCAATAAATACAGCAGCCAAAGTGATTTTTTTCAAACATGAGATGCAAAACTCCTCTAAAAACCTTTTCCAAAAGTACCCATTTCACCGAAGGCAAAAGCTAAATCCTTAAAATAGCTGACAAGGCCCTACAACACTGTTTCTCTCCCCCTATTCTTCTCTGACCTGTGTCCTACTACTTTCTCCTTATTCATACCACACAGTGGCCTCCTTGTGAGTCCTCAGATGTACCAAGCATGTTCTGGCCTCTGGGCCAGAAACACTTGCTCTTCCTTTGGCCTGGAATGCTCATCCTCCAGACATCTTCCACTTTGCTCGTTCCCCAAATCCAAAAATTATTTAGCACCAATAGATTTAATGTCATATTCCCAGGGATCGCTTTACTTAATATTTCAACTTACCCCTCACCCTCACTTCTGGCACTTCTTTTCCCTCTTTTTATTTTAAATTTTTTAAATGTTTATTTTTGAGAGAGAGAGAGACAAAGTGCGAGTAGGGGAGGTGCAGAGACAGGGAGACACAGAGTCCAAAGCAGGCTCCAGGCTCTGGGCTGTCAGCATAGAGCCTGACGCAGGGCTTGAATTCATGGACCAGGAGATCCAGGCACCCCTCCCTCTTTGTTTAAAAAATTTTTTTCCCTTGGGGTGCCTGGGTGGCTCAGTCAGTTAAGTGTCTGACTTTGGCTCAGGTCATGATCTCACGGTCCGTGAGTTCGAGCCCTGTGTCGGGCTCTGTGCTGACAGGTCAGAGCCTGGAGCCTGTTTCGGATTCTGTGTCTCCCTCTCTCTCTGACCCTCCCCTGTTCATGTTCTGTCTCTCTCTGTCTCAAAAATAAATAAACGTTAAAAAAATTTTTTTTTAATTTTTTTCCCAACACATGTATTTATTCATGTAATTTTTCATTGTGGTTTTGATTCGCATTTCCTTCATGATTAGTGATGTTGAGCACTTTTTCATGTACCTGTTGGTATTTGAGTATCTTCCTTGGAAAATTCTATTTGGGTCTCTTTGTCTGTTTTTTAACTGGCTTGTTTTGTTTTGTTTGCTATTGAGTTGTATGAGTTCTTTATAGATCTTGGACATTAGCCCCTTATCAGATATATGATTTGAAAATGTCTTCTCCCTTTTTATAAGTTGTCTTTTCACTTTGTTGACGGTTTCTTTTGCTGTGCAGAAGGCTATTAGTTTGATGCAGTCCCATTTGTTTAATTTTATTTTGTTGCTTGTGCTTTAGGTCTCATATCCAAAAAAATATCATTGCCAAGATCCATGTCAAGGAGCTTACCTGTTTTCTTCTAGTTTTCTTCTGGTTTCTTATAGTTTCAGATATTAAATTTAAATCTTCAGTATATTTTGAATTAATTTTTATGAGTGATATAAGATAGGGGTCTAGTTTCATTCTTTTACATGTAAATATCTCATTTTTCCAGTACCATTTATTGAAGAGACTGTCTTTTCTCCACTGAGTATACTTGGCTTTCTTGTCAAATATTAGTTGACTGTATAGCATGGGCTTATTTCTGGGCTCATCATTCTGTTCCATTGGTCTATGTATCTGTTTTCATTCCAGTACCATACTGTTTTGATTAGCATGGCTTTGTAATATAGCTTGAAATCAGGAAGTATGATGCCTCCAATTTTGTTCTTCTTTCTCAGGAATGTGTTGGCTATTTGAAGTCTTTTGTGGTTCCATAAGAATTTTAGGGTTGTTTTTACAAAAAATTATTTATATCTTTACTGAAGTCTCATGAGGAGATACTAAAGTGGAATGTATTACACGACATGTGGCATAATTCCTAAAAGACTGTCTTCACTGTTGAAAGCATTATTTTCCAAATTAAAAACACAAATTCTTATACACATTGCATGTATGTCACAGTTTTATTTTAACTCATTAAAATGATAAAGCAGTTCAAGGATGATAAGAGAATATAATGTAAATGTAGTTAGTGGAAACAAAAATGAATGAATGCAGCAGTAAGATTGTTAGATACAAAACTGATTTATTTCTTATGGGGCAAAAACCATTATCTTTGGAGTTCTCTTTTCTACTTTCAGAAGTAATTTATATCTCTACAGGGCAAAAATTATTTTCTTTTCTTTCTTTTTTAAAATGTTTATTTTTGAGAGAGAGACAGAGAGACAAAGAGAGACAGAGAGCGAGCAGGGGGAGGCAGAGAGAGAAAGGGAGACACAGAATCCAAAGCAGGCTCCAGGCTCTAAGCTGTCAGCACAGAGCCCGACACGGGGTCTCGAACCCACAAACCGTGAGATCATGACTTGAGCCGAAGTCAGACACTTAACTGAGCCACCCAGGCGCCCCCCCAAATTATTTTCTATAGGTGCCTTAGTCAATTCAGGCTGTCATAACAAAACATCATATAGAATGGGTGACCTAAACAACAGAAATGTATTCTCTCACAGTTTTAGAAGCTGAGAAGTCCAAGATCAGGGTGCCAGCATGGTCACTTTCTTGTGAGATCTCTCTTTCTGGCTTGAAGATGGCCCTTTTCTCCCTGTATCCTCAGATGGCAGAGAGAAAGAGAAGGCAAACTGTCTGGGACCTCTTCTTTTTTGTTGTTTGTTTTGTTTTGTTTTGTTTTGTTTTGGGTTTTGTCCCCCAGTATCTCTTCTTATAAGGGCACTAACTGTATGATGAGGCACATCCTCATGACTTATCTAACTATAATAACCCCCCAAATGTTTCATCTCCAAATATCATCATACTGGGGCTTAAGGATTCAACATACAAATTGAGGGAGGGCAGGGGAAGGCACAGTTCAATCCATAGCGAAAGGCAAGAAACATTTGCATTAGCAGTCTTCTGCAAAGTTTAAAGACGGTCCTTACAAAATTGTAAAATGGTCTAATGAATAATTGGCAATTAGTCAGACAACTTTATATCCTTCTGAATTCAGATGGCCCTTATGGAGGGCTTATTAGCCAAGGCCTTAGCACAAAAAGGAAGTCATTTTGCCTTGCAGAGTTTTGAAAATTGTTCTTAACATCATTTATTTCTTTCTCTATAAACCCACTCATGACTCAGAATTATGAGGTCTGAAGCTTGTACAGTTGGGGGACGGGTACTTTGTTTGCAAAAGAATATAACATGAGCACATAAATACAGTCCTTGGGTTCTAGAACTGAAAGGGAGTCTGTGCTAGAGAGAACCTCCTGGAAAACCCATCTCCAACCCTCTTTGTAGCAATTTCCACACCTCCCCCTAAATCTTCTCTTCTAAACATTCCATGAAAATCTCCATCTTTCACTGATTCTCCTTCCCCATTCAAAACTCATGTGTGCGTGTGTCTATTTTTTACTGTGGTAAATATATGTAACATAAAATTCACCATTCTAACCATGTTTAAGTGTACGATTCTTTGGCATTAAGTACATTCACAGTGTCCTACAAGTATCACCACTATCCATTTCCAGAACTTTTCATCATCACAAAGAGAAATCCTACATCCGTAACAATAATCCCCACCCACCCCTGCCCTTGGTTCCTGATATGTACTTTTCTACTTTCTGCCTCTCTGAATGTGCCTCATCTAGATACCTCATGTAAGTAGAATCATACAGTATTTGTATGTATTTGTCTGGCTTATTTTATTTAGCCTAATACTGCCTTCCCATTCACAACTCTTCTCCAGCTCTTCTTGGTCCATGAGCTTCTTCTCATGTCTCCTAAAATAAATCCTTGTAACATCTAAGCAACTTCTAGTTCTTGCTACCCATTATCTCTATAGCAAGAGGCAAAAAGCGCCCTTCTTCGAACAGGAGAGGAATACGATAAGATTGTGAATATGAAGCTAGTAATATGTGCCCCCTCCATACTTACTCTTTGGGAAAAAATCCAATACTTCTTTAAAAAAAAATTGTTTTAATGTTTACTTTTGAGAGACAGAGAGACAGAGCACGAGCAGGGAGAGGCAGTGAGAGAGGGAGACACAGAATCCAAAGCAGGCTCCAGACTCCCAGCTGTCAGCACAGAGCCCGACGCAGGGCTCAAACTCACGAACTGTGAGATCATGACCTGAGATGAAGTCGCACGCTTAACCGACTGAGCCACCCAGGTGCCCCAAAAATCCAATATTTCTTAACACTAAGGTGGAAATGGGCAATAAAGCCTAATGTGTAGGCTTCTTCAGACATTTTTTAAATAATCAGGAAGCCTCAAATCAAAGGAATGAAAACCACTCTTTGTGGAATTTCAGGGAAAGGGTGTGTGATATTTGAGGGTTATAAAGAATGGCAATGTTGGTTTTTAGAAAAGCCACCAGGAACACACATTCTACAGAATGTCACTCAACTGTCCCCATAACTGGCTCATCACAGCATCATTCCTGTGTGCCCCCGGCCGGGATGATGAATGAAATTCCCATCTCATCAGAACTGCCACCACTTCTTGCCTTTTTTCCCCTCTTTTGACAATAATACAGGTGGCTGTACGGATGGTGCGGGATACGCTGTGCTTTCATAGCTTACCATAGCCGGCTTGAGATTCCCTCTACATAAACATCAGAATGCCCTTAAGCCACTCTCATTGTGCAATACAGCTGAGTTAGAAACATGGTCCTGCTCTCTGAACAATTCCTGGAAGAGACAAAAAAAAAAAAAGGCAAATATATTTGCAGAATGTTGACTTCATTCAGAATGTGCATTAAATAAATAATGCACTAAGGGTTTTGGAGACTGTAACTAAGACAGACGCAAATGCATATTTTTCTCCAGATAACAAAATCTTCCAAAGATGCCTGGTGCTCAGCACGGAGGATGTGCACAGCGGTGTAGAGGCTCCGGCCCTGTGATGGTCTCCATTCTGGGCTCGCCTGGCCCCAGCTTCCCTGCTGAGGTAAGAGCCGCATGGAAGCTAGGCCTTCCCTGGTGACTGAGAACAGAGCTTGTCAACCAGCTGGGAGACAAGAGTCCAGTGCTGGGGAAAGGTGGCAGATGAAAGGCTGGCAAGGCGCTAATGTTATTCCCTCCAGAGGGTAGCAAGTCAGAAGAAAGTCTCTCCTGCCTTTTGCAACAGGCTTTGTGCTCATGCGCCCTGTGGATGCCAGTGCCACTGGGTAGCGGGTAAAGAAAAACACATGCTATTCAACACTGAGGTTGCTAATGCCGCTTTAATTTTCTGGGAGATTCCCTTTTATGGGGGAGAAGGAAAGCATAAGGGACATCACTTAAGTGGATTCTGGGAACACAACTAGGGCTGTAATGAATGCAAAGTTACTGGGTACATGGCCTGAAGTACTCATTAATACGAATGCAAATGTTCTGGAAATAGATTTTCTCTTCCATTCCCTTTAGGGCATTCCATTTATTTCTGCTGTGTCCAAAGAGACCCATTTTCCTTAATGCTCTGAGTTAGAGCTCTTTATTAGATGCCTGCTTTAAAGATACCCTAAATGCCCACCCAGCTAATGTATAAACAGGTAAGGGCAGATGCCGTGCAAAAAAGAGCAGGGGACCCTGAGGCTCAGCAGCGTCTTCAACAGAGCAATGCAATGCAAATGAACAGAAGGCGAACTCTGTAGAAATAGGCTTAATCGCTGGAATTATGACCAAGACTCGGTTTTTTTAATGCCCTCTGAGGAACAAGCAAAAGAGGAAACAAAAGAAAGCTTCGGGGCTAATCTGATGTTTATAAAGAGCCTGGAGCTGAGACTCAGTAATTACCCTGTGAAGCAGGAAGGAACGCTGAGCTAATCATATCAGATAAGAGACATAAAGCACCAGAAAATGGGAAGTGAAGAGGGAGAGTAGGCATCCAGTTTCCTATTCTTTCCACATCAAACCTACCTTCTTATCCCAGGTCTTTTATTTTGAAGAGGAAAAATTACTTTATACTCAGACCTCCAGGTTTCCTATCTCTCTTTACCTGTAATATATCAGAGGTCCAAGGCTATATAGGTGAATAAGATGGGGCTTTTCAGAGTGTGCTCCCTGGTTTCCTGTCTTCCCTGTAGCTCCAGGATATCACCCACCATTGGTGTGAGACCTATCAACCTCTAACCTGTCCCTTCCCATGTTCCATGTTCCTTTACAAACACTTCAACAGATGAACCTAAAGAAAAACATATTAAGGCAAACTTATCAGATCATCCTTTCCTGCCCTTAACCTGCAACTTCCCCTTAAGGAAAGACCTAAATTTATGAGGCTCCCAAAGTCTCTTCCTTGCAGAATTGGGAATGAATGTAAACATTTAACCAAATAGAAAATCTTAGCTAAAATACTGTAATTTTGTTTCCTACCATTTGATAAATATTGGCCTTGCTGCTAATCATCAGATCTCTTGCTGACAGGTGCTGAAAAGGGAGCTCCGATGTCCAAGCTTGAATGTTTCAGGATGAGATGCTGTGCAGGTAGATTGCTACAGGTGGGTTTGGTGGGTAAGTAGAGGCAGTGTGGTGTGGCAGGGCAAGCATCGGACGCTGGGCTGTTCTCAGCGCTGTCACGAATTCATTCACTGAGGGACCTTGAACCCTTCATACCTCTGTTTGCTTTTATACAAAATGGAAAAATATATTTTATGGTGGCGTTCTGAGAGTCCAGTGAGACCATGTGTATGAAAATGTTTTTAGGATTATAAAAAGCCAAGGGCTCCTGGCTGGTTCAGTCAGTGGAGCATGAGACACTTGATCTCAAAGTTGGGAGTTCAAGCCCCATGTTGGGTGTAGGGATAACTTAAAAAAAAAAAATCAAATCTCAAAAAAAAAAAAAGAATTCTAAAAAAAGCATACAAATATGTGTTTTTATAGTTAGCTCTATATATCACCTCCCTCATGAGTATTCCCTCCCTCCCCACAATTCTAGCACACACCCAGTAGTCATCTACCATTCACTTTTTGGATAACCTGACCAAAATATACCACTTCTAACCTACTCTCCTTCTCATGGTCCATGTTCCTCTACACACTCTTAAATAGATGCACCGGGGGGGGGGGGGGGAATTATAAGGCACATTTATAGGATTATCCACTCTTGCCCCTAAGCTCCAAACTTCCCATTAAAGAAGGGACTCAAGGCCAGCCTATGATAAAAGCTTGTTTTTATAAATGCAGTAAAATATTTTTAGCATTGTATTTAAAGAATCTTAACATGGATGCAATAAAACATACATTAATTGTAAAACCTGTTTTCAAAGAAAATACCTCATTTTAGATTGTTTCACATGCCTAGACTTGGGAGAAAGAAAAAAAGTTGGATGAGATTAAGAGTTAAAATTGATTGAACATCACTATGAGCAAAGCACTCTGCTAAGTATTGTCTGATCTAAAGTTAAAAGCATGACTCATTCAAATATAAAGGGAGCACATGTCAGGGACACCTGGGTGGCTCAGTTGCTTAAGTGTCCACTTCGGCTCGGGTCATGATCTTGCAGTTTGTGAGTGCTAGCCACGTGTCAGGCTCTGTGCTGACCGCTCGGAGCCTGGAGCCTGTTTCAGATTCTGTGTCTTCCTCTCTCTCTGCCCCTCCTCGGCTCGTGCTCTCTCTCTCAAAAATAAACATTAAAACAAAACAGGGAGCACGTGTCAAAGATTTCTTAACTCATGAATGAGGGAACAGACAAGATAGTTCAAAAAGAATTAGGAAGATGGAAATATTTATAGGGGCTGAGCAAGAAAGAGGAGCACATGGATAAAATTTGTAATTTAGGTACAGACCTGGTTCATGTCCTAGAGGGCAGTAACAGGATAATCTTGGGATTATCTTTTCGACCCTGAAAGCAGTTTCATGTCTTCTGGACAAAATCAATTTGCATTTCTCTTGGACAAGAATCATTTGCATTGCTAGCACTTTTCTACAAGTTAACTTTTACACTTACAGAATTCCAAAATCTCCTTATGGTGAGATTGAGTAAATAGCAATTCAAACAAAAGTACCCACCTAGAGAATCAGATAATTCACCAAACAGGTCTACACACAACCCTGACTTAACACTGAAAAAGACTTGCACGTTTCCAAATTTTTAGATAATTTTATTTTTAAATTTTTATATTTTTATTTTTTTAATGTTTATTTATTTTTGAGAGAAAGAGACAGAGTGTGAGTGGGAGAGGGGCAGAGAGACAGAGACACAAAATTGGAAGCAGGTTCCAGGCTCTGAGCTGTCAGCACAGAGCCGGATGCGGGGCTCGAACCCACGAAGAACCCACAAACCATGGGATCATGATCTGAGCCGAAGTCGGACACCCAACTGACTGAGCCACCCAGGCACCCCTGGATACTTTTATTTTTAACAGCACTTATGCATAGTGTATGGAAGCATTTAATATTTATCATTTTGTGCGACCTACACAATTCTGAAAAGTGGTTATTATTAATTCCATTTACACGGATGAGGAAACTGAAAATCAAGGAGACAAAGAAATTTGTTCGAATTCACTGGAACAAATGATTACCCAGACCTGTTAAATTATGAAATCCTTGCTTTTCTTGCTACAGTGTATATATCACCCCCCAAAATGTTTTAATTGTCTTTATTGAGATACAGCATACATATGGCACAGTGCAGATATCTTAAGTACACATTTTAATGGCTTTTTACATATAAGGACATATGTATATGTGTGTCTTTTGTCAAACACATATTACATGACCCAGATCAAGATGTTAAACATTTGTAGCGCCCCAGAGGTTCTCATGCCTCTTTCTACTCAATCCACCATCACCACTAACCCCAGGTCACCTTTTTTTTTTTTTTTCTACATCAATCACCATAAATTAGTTTGGCCTGATTTTCATAAAATGGGTCATACATACAGTAGCTGCTGTTTTGTGTCTGGTATCTTTTGCTCATAATTATGCCTGTGGCATATACCCATGTTGTTGCATACAGTAGTATTCTTTCTAAAAAACTGTTTACAAAGTTCATTGCATGAATATACCCAAACTTATCTATTCTCTTGTTGAGGGACCCTTGAGTTGTTTCCAGTTTTTGGCTCTAAGACATAAAGCTATTAAGAATATTTTTGTATATCCTTTCTGTGAGCATGAGCATATATTTTTGTTGGCTGTATACTCCGGAGGGGAGTTGTTGGGTGCTACGTTTATATATTTTTGGTTTTAGTAAGTACTGCCAAATATTTTTCCAAAGTGGTTGCACCAGTTTGCGTTCCTACTAGCATAGCAGTGTATGAAGATTCCAGTAAGTTCACATCCTTAACAACACTTAAATCGTTACTCTTTATTTTTAACTATTTTGTGATATGAATAAGTATTCCTCTGCATTTAAATTTGGTCTCTGTTATAAAAGAAAGAAATAATATGACAGTTCTATAAAGCATTAGGTCTGAGAAAGTGATATCAAATAATATCAGCTCTGTCTGGAGTGCATGGATGGATCCCAGTGCTTCCAATTTGGGGGCTACTTTAATAGGTGAGTGTAACATACCGAAATAAAACTATGTCTTTTTGATACATTCCCTCTGTTCATGTAGGGTGCCATGATTTTGATGGCATTTACCGATCAAATCTATTTGATAAAAATGCTCAGGGGCACCTGGGTGGCTTAGTCGATTACATGTCCGACTTCAGCTCAGGTCTTGATCTTGCGGCTCATGAGTTTGAGCCCCACCGCTCTCTATTGTCAGTGCACAGCCTTTGTCGGATCCTCTGTCTCCCTCTCTCTGTCCCTCCCCCATTTGCGCACTCCCTCTCTCTCAAAAATATTTTTTAAAAAATGCTTAGTAATATTAGAAAGCTTCTTTAAATTTAGCACTGTATAAAAAGACTAAGTTAGGAAACTAATTACTACTATGTAAAGGACCATGCACATTTGAATAAATCTAACCATAAATATAAACAAGCTACAATTAATATACAGAGATCTAACTTCAGAATGGGTCCCTGTACCAAGGAGATAGTAAACACATGGTGCTCTATATATGTTTATGAATGATATTGATTGCACACCTCTTCTTTCTTTATCAGTTCTGAGTGGGGCTTTACCTTTTTTGTTGTTGTTGTTGTTGTGTTTTGTGTGCTGGTCCACATTAGATCATTACCTAAATTGAGGCAGACTCACTAATTTACAGAAAATTTGCAGTCTCCACAGATAACTTGGATGTACATCTTAAACAGTCTACAACTATTTCTATATCTGTAGTTATTTTTATTCCTACTCCACAAATTAATATAATTTAGGACCCTAGGGAAGACTGCTTTCCTTCAATGGCCAGACTTTGAATTCACTATCTTTTCTTTCTACGACAATGGGTGAATCTTTGATAGACTGCTATGATTCGGGGCAGGAAAAACAAACAAACAAACAAACAAAAAAACAAGCTGCCTGGCTTTAAATCCTATTTCCATTACTTAACCATGTGACCTGTGGTAAGTAATTTAACCTCTGTACACTTCAGTTTCCTCATCTGTAAAATGAGAATAATCACTCCAACCTAGGAGGGTTGAGAATTAAATGAGCTATTATTTGTAAAGCATGTAGAACACTATCTGATACACAGCAACAATATACAGGCATTTGTTTAGTAAAATAAATTTGAAATCTTACCTCAAAGTGTCTTCTACTCAATCACTCAAAAAACTTCTCTTTGGATTCCTGTATGCTCTCTTCAAATACCCCCTCCGGAGCCATACGTCCCCCCATGCCAGCTTATGCACAATCCTCTCAAAGAAGAACAAGATACTCAGTGATAGTGACCCCCCAAACACACAACAATGTGCACGGATCTCCTATGCAGTAAGGTGAGTAAAAGGAGCCTGATAGAAGAGGCTACATATTGTAGGATTCCATTTACTTGACATTCTGGAAAAGGCAAAACCATTGGGATCAAAGCAGATCAGTGGTTGTCAGGGACCAGAGTCAGGGGAGGAGTTAACTGCAAAGGGGCACGAGGGAATTCAGGGGTAGGAGTGTCATGTGATGCAGTCGTCCTATATCTCGACTATGGTGGTGATTAATCAACTATATGCATATCTTAAAAGATACACAACTATACTTTTTTTTTTAATTTTTTTTTAACGTTTATTTATTTTTTTTTGGGACAGAGAGAGACAGAGCATGAACTGGGGAGGGGCAGAGAGAGAGGGAGACACAGAATCGGAAGCAGGCTCCAGGCTCTGAGCCATCAGCCCAGAGCCCGACGCGGGGCTCGAACTCACGGACCGTGAGATCGTGACCTGAGCTGAAGTCGGACGCTTAACCAACTGAGCCACCCAGGCACCCCTACACAACTATACTTTTAAGAGGGCAAATTGTGCTATGTGCAAATTATACCTGAATTTATTAATAGAAAAAAGAATAAGAGGTACCACAAAGTCTTTTACCAAAAAAGAAGTCATTCAGTTACACGTAAGCAGTCCTAGAATATGTGCAGCACCATGTCTATCTGCAGACACGGCCAGTTCCAGAAGTTCTAGGAACAGATCTCCAATAGTCCTGAACCTTTGGCCAGTTGCAGGATGATCTCAGTGAATCAGTCTTTCTTTGCTTAATTGTCTTGCAGGAAGCACTTGAAATGTGTGGTAGTTGTTTTGCAACAATTACTGACATCTGGCAACTAGGGATCTGTTAAGGACTCAACGAGATGTAAACGTAGCTGTAAGAATGGGCAAGGTGAGTTTCTCATGTCTGGCGAAAGGCTTACTCCACCTGGTTGGCTTCACCAGTAGCTCTCTGTCATTATCAGAGCCTGGGAACGGAAGCCTGTACCCAGGTCTGAGAGCCTCTCACCTTGTCTCCTGCTTTGCCTGACTCTAGAACGTTATCCCTTGTCATTTTAGCATTACGAAACTTCTTGTTCCTGTACTGTTTCCGCTGGCGTCTTTCCATCGATTGCATCCCTTGTGACACCTATGAAATGTTCCACACGAGAGCTAACTTCCACAGAAAATCAGAAGTAGCTTCTAGAACCTGTGAGGCTGCCCGGCCCCACCCCCCTCCCCGGGCAGAGTCTCCACTCTCCACTCTGGATGCGGCCCGAGCTACCCTGTACCCCAGCTCCCCAGGGACTTCTCCCCTCTGTGATGCCCCTCTCTGGCCCTCCCCCTTTCATTTGTCTCCAACTCTCCTAAAACCCTCTGCATCTTCAGCTTTGCTCCTCAGCCTAGGTGGTCACTTACTCCACTGCTGCAGCATCTTTCCCGGAGACAGCTGAAGACAGGCTCTGGGTCCAGTGAACAATGATGAGAGAAGAAAGGTACGTTTGCCCTTCAGCCCCCAGGTCTAGCATCCAGGAGAAGAGTCTGACTTTTCACACCACTCCAAGGGACTGCCTTTTGGCATGACGCCAACGCATGTAGCTAGAAGACAGACCCCCTTCCTTCTATGTAAGTTTCATAAACAAGTCCCTGAAGCCTCTTCTACCTTGTAGTATTCGGAGCCCTGATACTGGGTTCAGTCACATGCACGTGTGATGCCAAACACGTATTACCTCCCACCATAGCAAACACAGATTAACTGGAGCCCTCGCATGGCTGATCATTTTTTCTAAAAGTAGAGGTCGCGGACTGATGCGGAGAAGTGGCCAGAAATGTCTAATAGGAGACCAGTTTAGTAAGAAGATAGGTAGTTCTATAGAGGTCCTCCACTGGTAGGCAAATCAGCCAAACACTATAACAACTGAGATTTGTGGGGCACCTGGGTGGCTCAGTCAGTCAAGCGTCCGACTTTGGCTCAGGTCACGATCTCGCAGTTGGTGAGTTTGAGCACCATGTCGGGCTCTGTGCTGACAGCTCAGAGCCTGGAGCCTGCTTCTGATTCTGTGTCTCCCTCTCTCTCTGCCCCTCCCCCACTCACACTCTGTCTCTCTCTTTCTGAAAAATAAATAAGCATTAAAAATTAAAAAAAAAAAAATAGGGGCACCTGGGTGGCTCAGCCGGTTAAACATCCGACTTCAGCTCAGGTCATGATCTCACAGTCTGTGAGTTCAAGCCCCTCATCAGGCTCTGTGCTGACAGCTCAGAGCCTGGAGTCTGCTTCCGATTCCGTGTCTCCCTCTCTCTCTCTGCCCCTCCCCTGCTCATGCTCTGTCTCAAAAATAAATAAAAACATTAAACAAAAATTAAAAAAAAAAACACCTGAAATTTGCCATTATGAGGCAATATGACTTGGGGGAAGCTCAAGAGAATAGGAGGGAAGAGCAAGGACTGTGCCACAGGAGGCAAAATTTTAATTTTAAGTTGTGGTTCTTAACTGCCACTGCATGAATTAGCTGCAACAGGCCTCTCTCCAGACTGAATCACAATCTGTGGCAGTGGCCCCAGGAATCTGCACTTGAGAATATCTCCCCAGGCGGTTCTGACATTTGCCCAAGTCTGGGAACCCCATGTTTAGAGGCTTCACCAGGAAAAGAGCCCCTCTGTTCTCTATCTATAAAGTGCTCACAATGACTCTGTAAGGAAGGTACTAATATCCCCCTTTTGCAGATGAGAACACTGAGGCACAGAGAGGTCACACAGCTAGTAGGCAGTGGAGCTTGCTTTTGAACCCAGGTAATCTGACCTCAGACCCCATGATAATATTTCAACAGAATTATTAAGAGGACATAAAACAAGCAAAATATGAAATATATGCTAACATATTTAAGAAAGATGTTTAACATGAGTTCACTCTTCCCCCATTATACCCAGAAAGTCCCATCGAGGGAAACATGCTAATCTCTGAACATTCTGCCTAAGGACATTTTACTCCACTGTGTGTTATTTTCCCATTGTGCAAAAGACCTCCTTTTTTTTGTCTAACCTAGATGGACACCATGATGTCATGCTTATTTGCCCTTTCCTGACCTAAACAGTAATGAAATTTACGTCCTTGAAAAACCCTCCTATTCAGAGCCAGGACACTAAAAGCTTATTCAGATACGAGACAAGTGTCCTGATATTATCTGGTCTAGACATAGGGACTCATGAAAGAAGGTACAATTAGAATCTTTCAGTCTGGAGTTGATGTCTTCAAATAAATTTTCCGAAAATCTGATCTTAATATGTGTTATTTTTTATAAAGAGGGGCGCCTGGGTGGCGCAGTCGGTTAAGCGTCCGACTTCAGCCAGGTCACGATCTCGTGGTCCGTGAGTTCGAGCCCCGCGTCGGGCTCTGGGCTGATGGCTCAGAGCCTGGAGCCTGCTTCCGATTCTGTGTCTCCCTCTCTCTCTGCCCCTCCCCTGTTCATGTTCTGTCTCTCTCTGTCCCAAAAATAAATAAACGTTGAAAAAAAAAAACAACAACAAAAAAAAAAGAAAGTGAGAGAGCAAACATCTTTCCCAGGTCTTCGCCAGGGCAGTTAATTGTGTTTCTTCTTTCTACATCGTCTCGAGCTGCCAAAGTTGGTAAGTGAACCTGTGACTGGCAGGCAGGGTTTCTCTCGCGTCAGGCACAGGACACTGCACGCCTAAACAAAAGTGGTGAAAAGCCACTTACTTTCCCAGCACATGAGTGGTGTTTCCTGAGGTCCCACCAGAGTGGTCATGGATCCGTTCGGGGTCCAAAATTAATTTATTAAGATGGCAGTTTGACCTGTTTTGCCAGACAGAGGGCCCACGTGTGACCCTTTTTCACAGAACACGATTATTGTCAGAACCAAAGACCGACAAAAAGGTTCTTTTCCTCTGGAGAACCCTGTTACCATTGGTATCGCTAAAGTAATGGACTTAGATGCTGTGGCAAAAGACCCACCCGTGTTAGAAAGCAGGAGACCAACAACACGATCAAGTTATAAGTAGCTGAACTCCTTCAGGTGCTTCCAATCCACACTATTCTTACCGGAAATCATAGGGAAGGTCTTCAGGACAAAGAGAGCGAAGAGATGTTTTTATATGAATGCAAATCAATAATTGTTGAATGGATAGATGAAGGCACAAGCATTCACTGTGGTTGTTTTGCTCCCGAGGCTACTCCTTGTCTCCTCTTTCCCATTCTTCTCTGTCATCTCTTCCCAGACATTACCAGTTAGTGCTGTGAAAATCACTCAACAATTTTGTGGGTCTGCTCTGCTCTCATCTTCCACCCTACCCCATTTCAAAGCCTACCCCACATTGTCATGCAATGGTTTTTCCAAAATGCAAGCCTAGTTATGTATCTAAGTTATGTACCTAAAATCTTCTGTGGTTCTCATTTATCCACACTGGCTGAAACATCATGGAAGGTACTTCCCAAAAGGTGGATCCCAGTCCACCTTTACAATCCATGGAGCACCCCCTCGATACAGCCCAGCCATTTGTTCCCACTATGCCAAACTATTCATGGTTCACAGAATAAGCCATGTTCTGTCCCACCCTCTTTCTGAACAGTTACCTAGCTTGCAAACCCCCCTTCCTATCACTGAGCACTCAGGCACCATCTCAATTGCTGACTGTTCTGAAGGCTGTCCTGGCAACCCAGACAAAATAAATCTATCCCGTCCCTATGCTTCCTCTCCTCAGTTTCCCCCATCTGTGCTCCTACGGGGTGTACATGGCTGTCCCAGCTACTTAGCCAGTTTGATCGAAGAAGCTCAACTTGTTGAGATAAAAACATGGACCCATTTTATCTTTCCCATAGCTGCTAACCCACTTGGTTCCTTTGTTTGACTCTCCTTTCCCTCTGGGCAGCAGGCTCCCTTAACAATAGTTCATTCTATCCCAGAACTCTTCAGTCACTTCTGTTTATTAAGACAATCTGGTCCTGTTAACCATCTCATATTTGGTACAAACCCCTCTCCATCTCCCCAGGGCAGACAGGACAAGGCTGGACTGAGGGCACATCTGCTTTCTGACATGGTCCCCTTCTTAAAAGATCAGAGTGAGTAGGAGGTTCCCTACTCAGGGAACCTCCGAGGGAGCAGAGGTTTCCCTTTGTCACTTTTTTTCTCTATCTTCAGTGGTAATGAGGCTGTTGGCAACTCTTTTGTTTCTCCCAGCTCATTGGTTGGTGGGGGACAGGGGCTAGGAGTAGTCTTATAAAGAGTCACTGTGGTCAGAATGGAAGCCCCCAAATCTGCATTGATGGGAACTCAGTCCCAAAAAGTCGCCTAAGCATTGGTGGTTACTTCCCAGGAGAATCCACAGCAACTCCAGCTGACCTTTACCCCCAACCGCCCCTTCCCCCCCCCCCCAATCCCAATGGAGGCATGGCTCACATCCCTCTTTGCTCCTTGCCACAACTTTTGTTGAAAAAATTGAGAGGTCTTGTGGGGTTTATTGTTAGAGAATTTCATCTAGACCTATAAAAGCAACAATAAAACCTCGACAAGGAAAATATGTGCTAATCTGCTCAGGTTCAAAATAAATATTCTGAAAGACACCCAATTATTGAGGATTCTTTTTAAAATTTTTAAAATTTTCTCTTGGCTTTCTTAAGAATTTATCTATGAGCTAAATTTTAGGGTATCATGTGGAGGCAATCACTTGTGTAAATTTTGTAATTTTAAATCATAAATAAAAATTTATCTTTAAATTATAATTAGATTTGAAAGAAATCTATCCCAGCATTTCTCAAAGTATGCTCTGAAGTACTGGGGATGTTCTGTGAAGATATCACTCGGCGATCAGATTCATCTGGGAAACAGCATATTGTCTAGAGCCCCCTCCTGGAGAGTCACCACAGGTATTGGAATATCAAAATCGCTGAGAAGTTACGCAGTAAATAAACCTGCTTAACATTCTTGAACCTAAGATTTTACAAAATCATTTGAGCTCTGAATTTCCTGCCCCAACTTTTTACCTTGTGTAACACTTATTGACCCAGTTTGGAACTTGCTGGCTCTTGCAATGAGGCAGTGTTGGATGCCAGAAAGAATATTAAGAAATGGCAGTTACAGGGCCTGGCTTTGTCTGCTTTGTACCCTGGAGTACCCCCAGGCACAGAAATTTATCTCTTGGTGTCACTTCTCTAGCATCTATAATACGTGGGAGGCTTTCGTTCAATGCAGATCTAACCTTCCCCAAGATAGACATTCAAAAAAATTACCTTGTGATTCAACAGCCAAAAATTAATCGTAAAGCACCAGTAGCTGCCTATATATGTGTTTTTCAACCAACCTATGGAAATTCTGCCTGATTAGGTTTTTGAAACCTTTATGTGAAACATTAGTCAAAAGGCAGAAAGATTTTTCTGGAAAAGGAACAACAGATTAATTTTAAGCCATTTGGTTCTAAGATATGATGGAACGTCAAAGAGGTAAGTTATCAACAATTTTAGTTTTTGCATACATAGAGTAATACAAAATATACATCTTTTTACATGCCAATCCTCTTTATAGACATTACTAAACACAGTTAACACACAGTCTATGAAAATCATAGAAATCTGGATTAATCAATATTCAGCATATGGTTTCATCAGGGTGTTACAAATCAATTTTTAAAAAAAATAGATAAATAGCTGCATTTAATTCTCCAAAGTTATTGGAAAGAAATAAAAATTCATTGTTGAGTAAGTATTAAATTGGAACACTTGGAATCTTAATTCTAAAATTATAGAAGTAATTCTAAACAAAGTCCATGAGACTTATTTTTTTGTTTTGTTTTGTTTTGTTTTCAATTCAACTTAATTCTTCCACTCCAGTTAAATATTTCAGATTTCCTCTCTGTGGGACTCAGGCTGATTACTGAAGGGTTCCTGGCACCTGAGAATGGCATCTGTCTTCCTGTCACCATGCCAACTTCACTACAAAGGAGGGATTTCCCCTTTTTTCCCAGTCTTCCCTCCAGTGAAGGAGGGACACACTCCTGCCTCGGGGGTGGGGGGAGGGGGAAGAGCACAATTTCTAATCATAGTTGGTTCCTTTCCTCTGCCTTTGTGTGAGAAAAAGCCTTGAAATGAAACGCTTTGTCTTTTTAAATATGATTTTTGTGTTCTCACTAGTCTTACTGACGTCTTTGTGTGGTGCAGTGGCTGGGATCCCACTGCATTTACATGGCAACCAGGAAATCAGTCATTCAGAGTTGCCATGGTAACCAGAGGTGGGGAGGGGGGCAGGGAGAAGTCCATTTTATCACAGTAGGCTGGTGTCCCTTCCAGGAAGCCTACAGAATTTTTAGAAAGAGGTCATTATGAACACAAGAACAACAACAACAACAACGACAACAACAACAAAATGCCAGTTGGCGTTAGGACAACCATGCTCCGGCATCACAAAGCTCTTTGTAGTAGAGGAGGGTGCCAGTGAGCAGGTGGCAAACATTACAAGGAGATAAAGGGCGTTGCCTTCTCCCCTCAGAGCGCAGGGTGTTGACTTGGTCTAGCAGGTCTGTTCAGGGAAGTCCCTAAGCACAAGCTCCACACTGAATTGCCCGATTCTCTCTCAAGTTTCAGGTCTGCAAAGGAAAGGCAGGCAACTGAGGTGTAAGCAGGGGGAGTGTCTTGTTTGGGTTGGGGCACAGTTCTACTTTTATGGTAAGAAGAAGCCTGAACTGCAGAAGTGGAGCAAAGGGTGCTGTCCCAAGAAAAACGGAAGTGTCTGTTAAGTCTTGTTTCCTGCCACATCTGCTTCTGGAGCTGAGGGTAGTCATATTTCAAATTTTTTTTTTTTTTTTAAAAAGAAAGTCATGTGAGGTTAACCAGTGAGATTATCTTTTACAGGCTTGATAATTAGAATCCCCAGCTGATAGGCAGATCATGTTTTATAACAAACTACAGGGGCTCTGGTCCCCCGGAACAGACTTGGCTCCTGGATTTATTTAGTCTGACCTGTGGGGAGCCAGAACTACCCATGATTTGATCATGTTTATAGCTAAACTTGAGAATGCCCTACTTGATTTTTAAAAGTTTCTTAATGGCAGTTTCCTAATAGGGAGATAGGAAAGTACCTCTGCAAAGGTAGATCCTCTGGTTTGTAAAATGAGGAAAAAAACCCAAAACCTCTCATCTTCCTTTCTAACAGCAGAGTGTTTGTTACTCTTTTCCTCTTCTGAAGATGAAATGATTCAACTCTTGATTTCTACCCCTCCTTCCTGCAAACTGCCCTCCTCTGCTCCCTGTGTTCATCTCAGTAAATGGCTCCAACATTCATCATTCAACTGAGAGTCTTCCTTATCCATACTTCTCTCACATTCAGTTTAGCAGCTAATTCTTACAGGTCTGGTTTCAAAACAAGTCCTGAATGCAGTCTCTTCTCTCCACCTTTTTATCCATCATACCCAAGCTGTCATCATCTTTCTAAATTCTAAAAGAGCCTCTTGACTGGTCTTCTGGTTCCCATCCTGGTCACACAAGGCAAGTTAGGTCATGCCATGCCCGCATTGAGACCGCTCCCCACCCACCCCATGGCTGTGCACAACACTCAAAATGCAGCCGTGGCCTATTGTGGCCCCAGCCTACCCCTCCATCCTCATACCCTAACACTTCCCTGTGTGTGCACTCTATTCTCTTATGCTGACCTTGTCATTCTTTGAACACATCCAGGATTCTTCTTTGGGTCTTTGCACCTGCCTTGATATTCTTTCCCCCTGCCCCCCATGTTAGGAGGGCTCCTTTCCTCGCTTTCTTCAAGTCTCTAAATAGGCTCTCCTACAGGAAGCCTTTTTTGTTTGTTTGTTTATTTTTTAATATAATTTATTGTCAAATTGGCTAACATACAGTGTGTAAAGTGTGCTCTTGGTTTTGGGGGGTAGATTCCCGTGGTTCATGGAAGCCTTTTGATCAGCCTGGGTCTTTCATTGGAAACGAAAGTCACACAAGTTTTAGGAGATGAAAGGACTTGTTTGCTGTGTGCAGGAATAAGGAAGCCAACAGTGAGACTGAATGCCATAGCTAGTCTTAAGGGGGCAAAGGGAAAAAATAATATTGTAGGCGCACAAAGGGAGCTGCATCCTGGAGTCCCGTGGGGCTGCCCAGAACAGAATGCTGAGGCCTAAGCCACTGACCTCACTTTCTGTGGATTGGCCAAACAGAGCTGGAAACCAGAGTCCAAGAGAGTCCAGGTAATGTAGTATTGGGTACTATAGAAGTTATCAATGGTTGCACAACAAATAGCCCCAAAATACACTGGCTTGAAACAATAAACATTTGTTATCTCTTTCTTTGGGTGGGGAACTTGGAAGCAGCTTCTCTTCGTGTTTCCAGTCCCAACCCTCATGTGACATTGCAGTTAAGACATCAATTATCCGAAGGCTCATGTGGGATGAAGGATCCATATCCAAGGTGGCTCACTTACACGGCTGGTGAATTGTTGTTGGTTGTCAGCAGGAGACCTAAGATCCTCCCCATGTGGGCCTCTCCACAGGGCCGCTTGAGCATCTTCACAACATGGCATCTGGCTTCCCCCAAGGGAGTGATCCAAGAGACCAGGGTGGAAGCTACAATGCCCTTTTGTGACCTAGCCTTGAAAATTCCTTGGGTCACTTCAGCTGAGTAGACCAGTTCTGAGTCAATGTGAGAGGAGACCACACAAGGGTGTGCATACCAGGAACCAGTAATAACTGGGGGACATCTCAGATGTAGTAGAGATACCACTGAGTGCAGCACAAAGCAAAGAAGGGTGGAGGATGAATTGAAATGGCCGGCGGGGGTGGGGGGGGGGAATGTAGAAATCAGGGGATAGCAACCTTCTTACTTAAAGTATTGTATGCAATCCTGCCACTCCATTCCCCTTTACTCTGTTTTATGTTTCTTCATAGGATTTAATGCTACCTGACATATATTTATGTATTAACCACATTGACCCTGAACAACACAGGAGTTAGGAGCACTGATACCCCACACAATAAAAAATCCACACATAACTCTTGACTCCCCCCAAACTTTACTAATAGCCTACTATGGACTGGAAGGCTTACCATAACATAAACAGTTGATTAACACGTATTTTGTATGTTATATGTATTATATACTATATTTTTTGCAATAAAATGAACTAAAAAAAATGCCAAGAAAATTGTAAGGAAGAAGAACTATACTTGTAGTACTGTACTGTATGGGGAAAAAAAAAAACCCACGTGTAAGTGGGCACGTGAAGTTTAAACCCGTGTTGTTCAAGGGTCAACTATGTTTTATTTTTGATTCTCCCACTATCGTATAAACTTCATGAGATAAGAGACTTAGTCTATTTTGTTTCCTGCTGGCACTTAGCAACCTTTCAAGAAATACTTTTGTAATTGAATGTATAAATGATACCCAATTTTAGATAAAAAATAAATGTTTTTAAATGCCCAATTCCAGTAACATCTCCACCTTTTTAAAACTAAAACCTTATCCCCTCTGCCCCCCCCCCAAAAAAAAAAAAGAAAGAGCACTGCTACTCAGTGAATTAGAATTTGCCTCTGGGAGCTTTGCAAGAAACACAGTTGCCTCTTAGTCCTGTCTCCTCCTTTGGTTTGCTATTCCTTTGAGTTGTTGCTAGTGCTGTCCTGAAATTTTAAAACCAAGGTTTCACATCTCTCCTTCTTAAAAGTAAATTAAATTGTTTTCTGTTTATCTGGCTCTCCGTTGAGTTCTGTTTTGAGGTCTTGTTTAAAAATGGTTTTTGCGAGAAAAATAAACACTTCCCTCCTAGCCTCCCCTTTATTTCCCCCTCCTCTGTTTCTTCCTGAAATCTGGCAAGGGCACATGTGGCAATTTCTTGTCCTCCGTGGCACTTAAGAGGCTAAAGAGATTGTTGACCTCTGGTTACCCATAGGCAGAAGAGAACAGAACAAGCAGGAAACAAAACACTTGTCCTGGCCCCCCCCCCCCCCCCCCCCCCCCCCCGGCACCAACCGGAGAGCCCATGTTCATGCCTTATCCCAACTGACTGATCATAAGAAGAAGGCAGCCTCAGGAACATCTAAACCCAAATCTAGAGTGGGTAAACCCAAATCTATCCTCTACCAGCCCTAGAAGGTGCGTGATAAATTAACACCTTCCCAGATATGAATTGGGAGAAAACTAGTCTGTTATGCTCTGAAGCAATGGCCCTTGGAGTGGAGGAGACAAGCTGGTTGTTACAGCCGGTGAGAAGACATGACTTAGTGCCACACTTAGTGCCATACTTACACACGAAATCTACACACAGAAGTCTTCGTTGTAATTCCTTTCGGTAATGAGCTACACCCATTCAGAATCTGTACCAGAACCAACAGCTTTAGCTCTCATCAATACTAAACCTCATCATTTGTATATATTAGAAATATGAATAGTGAGTTTCTGTCATTCTTGTAAAGTTCACTTAACAAAGATTTAGTGAGTAGATACTGGGTTCCAGGCACCATCAAGACCCTGGCTAATCAAAATAAGCACCTAGTTATCTTGCTAGAAATGTAGGGGTAGAGAGGTGTTTTGATTTTTCTCATCTGATGATTGTCATAAATGGTGGGGCTTTGAAGATTCTCCTTAGGCTATTGTTCCAGAATAAAGTGGGAGTCTGTCTCACTAAAAATTAAGCAAATATATTCATTACTGTACACTTTCACTTCTTTCTTGGAATCTTATTTTTCTCTAGTGGGGTCCCCTTAGCTATTGGCACATACAATGTTTTTTTTTCCCTCTTGTGTATATTGTTTGAGATTATTTCTTTCACTTTCTGCAGATATCAAACCACGGATATACATATATAATCCTTAGAACATGGGGAATGCAGTCTTATGTTAGAGTGCCAAGTGTATTTATTGGGTATTGGTGGAGTTTTCTTAGTCATATTTATGCCATTAATTTTTAGTATAAATCTACCTACTTTCTAAATGTGAAAATGTGAGGTTGGGGAGTTAGGAATGTACACAGATATTTTAGTAGCAAACAAATGACTTGACTGTGGGCTGGGTGAATTCTGGTATTTTGAGCTGGGAAGGATGCAATGACAATAACTGATTTTGAGCGAGTAACCCATTCTTTTCGTGTGAAAACAAAGCCATAAAGGACAAGGTATAAATAGTGACAAACTTGCCTACCAACAAGATACTATAGGACTTTATTAATTTTTTTAAAAATTGCAAATAAATCCACAAATGTTTGGCTCATAATCTTCCTCCTAAAATTAACCTGTGTCCTTTACTTGGCATGCTTTTTTGCCTTTATTCATACATGCGACAAATATTTATTGCACACCTACAACGTCCTGTGCACTAAGCATTGCAGAAGGTACTAGAGATATAGCACCGAGTAAGACATTACCTGGGTATTCTAGAATTCCACATACGGTAGATGATAGAGAAGGGGAAACACACAATGACAATAAAGTGTGATAAGAGCAATAGCCAGGATAAGCAAGAGGTGATTTGTGAAGGAGGAAGGATCCACCTAACCCAGTCATTTTCTTTGAGAAAACTTCACAAGTAAAAATAGTAATTTCCTGAGGAATCATATTGTTTATTTTTGCTAAGTCAATAATTTGAGATATCCAAATTTACTATATACCACACAATTCTTCTCTGTTGAAATTTCCCTGTGTAATCATACTGAAAGAGCAGACCTAGGCCAGCCAACTAGTGACTATGTCCCTGACATGGCCGCAGAAAGAAGTTCCCGCTCAAACCTCAGACCACACCTCCTCCCCTTGAGTAACTTATGTTTTCTAAGAAAGCAGGCTACGGATTGATGCATTCTTCCGAAGTCTAAGGTGGGAGGAAGGGGAGTGTGAGAGGCGTGGAAAGTGTGAGTAGAAGAGGGAGGGCTTCTCTCAGGTAGGGGCCAGAGGCAGGAGCCCTCAACCCTGTCCAGGCTTAGAATGACCTGGGAGCATTTTTCCCCTCCCCAAACCAATTAAATCAGAGTCTCTGGGGATGGTGTTTGGTGCTAGGTATTTATATAGCACAGCAAGGCTGACAGCCAATGGTTAATAGGTGACCAGTGAGAAACGTTCTGTATACACTGAGGCCAAACATGTTAGAGATCCTCAGACACAGTGGTTCTTAAACTTCAGGTGCATCAGTATCTCCTGGAAGACTTGTTCAAACACAGATTGCTGAGCCCCACCCCCAGAGTTTCTGATTCAGTGGGTCTGTGACCCCCCCCCCAGTCCCAACATTTGCATTTTTAACAAGTTCCAGGTGACCCTGATAATTGCTGATCTGGGACCACACCTTGGCAGCCGTTGTTCTATCCTTCCCCAGCCAATAGGCTGAGGCCACGACCCTTCCCCAGCCAGTCGGCTAAGGTCATGATCCCTATAAAACCTTTGTGCTTTGAAAACGAGAGCGGGGAAATAGCGAGGATAGACAGCGACGAGAAGGAAGACGAAGAGAGAGAAGCAGAAGAGAGAAGAGCAGAAAAAGAACTCTCTCCTCTCTACTCTCTCTCTCCTCTCTCTCCCTCTCCCCCCCCCCCTCTCTCCCCCCCCCCCATCCCCTCTCTCTCTCTCTCTCTCTCTCCCTCTCTCTCTCTCTCTCTCTCTCTCTCTCTCCTCTTTCCGGTATCTCACTGCTGTGTCGGTGCAGGTAGGGGATTGAGCTCGAGCTAGCTCAAATAAAGGCTCTTTGCTTTTGCATGGGACTCGGCTCCCTGGTGGTCTTTGGGGATCACGAATTCTGGGCATAACAATACAAACGAAAGAACGTTGAATACCTTCTTACTAACGGAACTGATACCATTTTTGTAACATTTCACAGGAAGTTATAGAAAATGTTTTGCGTTACTGAAGATGCACCATCCAAGTGTGCAGATTTGCAAGAAGAGTAATCAATGATAAAACTTTTAGGAGCTTTCTACATAGAGTGGGACTCCACTGTCATCTGAGCAAATAATGGATTTTCATACTAGTTTAATATTAACATTAGTCAGCTGGTAACTTCAGGGTCTGTCCTTTTAAAAAAATACTTATTTTTGAGAGAGAGAGAGAAAGAGTGAGGGAGGGGCAGAGAGAGATGGAAACAGGATCTGAAGCAGGCTTCATGAATGGGGCTCGAATTCAGGAACCGTGAGATCATGACCTGAGCCGAAGTCAGAGGCTTAACTGACTGAGCCCAGGGTCTGTCCTTTTTTAACTTCAGTATCACCTTTTCCTTTTTTTCTGATTTTCTGATTCTCAAGGACATTCTGGGTAATATATTGAGCAGCCAGGGTGGTTTGCTCATTCCTAGAATTTTGTAAAAAATATGTGCTTGTGTTTTCAAAGTGGTCAGCAGTACTCATAACTTTCTCCCACGGGGCCTCATTGTTTAGATTCAGTTAAAGTCAACAAACGTGTACTGAGCATAACGTGACATGCCGAGTCCTGTGCAAGGTGCTGAATGGTGCAGACAGCACAGCCCTTGTCCTCAGCACTCAGTCTACTTATTAGACTCAAGTGGACTCTGGTGGGAGACACTGGGTCACCACCTAGCCCTTAACACCATAGTTCCTTCCTCAGTGCCTGGGGTTCTGTCTCTGAAATTCTATCATAGGAAAATTCAAAGTGAGAACTTAGGAGAAAAACAGAGCTGGTGGGGAGACCGAGGTCGTAAGTAAACCTGTGAAGTATCTTTACAATGGGGAAATCAACAAAGACACAAAGAGGCTTTCAAACATCTTTTGTTCTCCAGCCTTTTGCAACCCTGTTTGCTATAGAAAGAGATCACCTTATCTGGTTGACATATTTGGTGCAGAAAAATCAAGTCTCACCTTTCTGCCCTGCCTGCAAATGATTGGAGTTCTCAGTGTACAGCTTTTCTTTCAAGACACTTCAAAATGGTTTCCTTGTGTGACGTTAATCTCACCGATTCCTGTCCTTTAATACTGACATTCCTTTCAAGGGTTGTTTTCGCAAGGCTTTGCTGCACTCCATGGTCTCTAACCTCTGTCGTACTTTGTTGCTGACTCCCTCTTCTTGATCGTGTTGCTCACTTCCTGTTGTCCCTGATTTTCTGTGTGGTGCTTCAGAGACTTTTTAGAGGAAACAAGTTGTATTTTGCGACAATTGCTGTTTCTGTTCTTATGGTAATAATGCATTTGGTTTAGACTGTCTCATCAACCCAGTCAATGGTCCAGCTCCCACTCCTGCTGGTGGAGGGTCTGGAACGTTTCCTCCTTCTGGGAAGACCAGGACTGCAGACACAGTGCAGGCAGTGTGCACTCGGGGAGCGTCCAGCCTTCTTCAGCCTGGCCAAGCGCCCGCTGTTTCCATCCACATCCAGGCCGCTTGCTGACTGACTTCCAGCTCTGGTTCTGCCTCCCTCCCCATCTCCTGCCTTCTTCCTTCCTGCATCCCTCTATACCTAGTATCTTCTAGCAGGACCTCATGCTTCATGGTTAGCCTCCTCAGCTCCCAGCTCCTGGCCACCCTTGGCCTCCGAACCCACCCCCTCCCTTCCCATCAACACTTGTGTTTCTTCTCTCATGGGATATTAGGAAAGCAAATTTCTTGAACTCATTCATCAGTGACAACCTCCCCAGGGCCTTATGCCTGTAACACACACACATGTACATTTGGGTTAACAACCCAAATTGGTTTAATGGTGACGTTTCAGGCAATATCAGGGAAGTATCTGGAGGGCATCACACTCTTGCACTGAATCCCCTCCTTAGCCCTGCCCAGGGGAAAGGGAGAGGGGGAATTCATGCCTCTAACATTTTGCCCTCCAGAGGAAGCCTTGGTCATTACTCTGCAGACCGCTTGTCCTACTAGCTTTTGTCCTGGGCCATGACACAGAGACGGCCACTTTTCATTAGTGAGGGGCAGCCGCTCTCTCTCAAGAAAAATCTATTCTGTCCACCTCCCCCCGTCCCCCCCCCCCCCGCCACCGCCCCGACTCTCTTTACTCCAAACATGACTTAGTCTTGTTGACTCCTAACAGCTGGGGTAGGCTCAGATGTCTTGGGGGGAGGGGGGTTGGCAATGACCCTGTGACACATAGATCTGACTGGCACAAGATTTATTAATGTATGAACTTTCTTTCCATTTCACCCTCCCCTCTTCATTGCAGCCACACACAGATGCAGTCCAGCAGCGGCTTTGCTGGTTTGCTTTATGGCTCCTGGCTGCTACAACAGAATAAGAAAGGATAGAGAGACATCAAAGCTGGGACATGGACAGGAAAGTAGGGAGGGCTTAGCCAGAGAAAGCAAGTCAATCAAAATAGTGAAGAACTAGCAGGCATGGCGAGGGCGGCAGAGGGACAGGAACAATATCGTCAAGAGATTGGAGAAGGGTTTGGGGATCTGGCATAGGAGAGCCTCTGGGACAGCTGCGAGGCGGCAAAAACTGGAGCGTGCAGGAGGGAATGCGAAAAGTGTTTCTGGCTTATAAATCAGTCTCTTTAAAGTTCACCCAGAAATGCAAGTAAAGAATAGCTTTTTTCCTTTTTTTCTATTTCTTTTTAGAGTTTATTTTTTAAAATTACTTTTTGTTGCCAGATTGTGCTTCTTTATAAGCAATCCAGTGCAGACGTAGAACCAGGATTTACCTACATAACCAAAATTCAGAATTTGGCATGCAAGTTGCAGAAAACCGTGGTTTTCTGCAAACAAGCAAACAAACAAACAAACCTAGAGGGATTATTGTCTCTTATCCCATGACCAACTTCTCATATCAGAGACTTCCCTTTTCTTCCCCTCCCCAGGCACCCAAAGGAATACAGTGGCAGGTTTGGAAGTTCTGCCAATGATGACTATTATACAAACAGTAACTGCCTGCTTTGTGACACGCGAAGATGAACAGAACGTGGCCCTAACCTTAAGGGGCTCAAACAGTAACAGGTGAGGCGGACATATAACAGCTCATGAAAACAATGCAGTTAATGCTGACTCAGAGGTTGAGGCCAGGCACCGTGTGTTCTCCCAGCAAAAAACACCCGGCCGTGGGGCACCTGAGTGGTTCAGGCAGTCGGGCATCCGACTTCAGCTCAGGTCATGATCTCTCAGCTCGTGAGTTCGAGCCCCGCGTCGGGCTCTGTGCTGACAGCCCAGACAGGGCCTGGAGCCTGCTTTGGATTCCGTGTCTCCCTATCTCTCCGCCCCTCCCCCACTCATGTTCTGTTGGTCTGTCTGTCTCGCTCTCAAAAATAAATAAGTAAATATTAAACACAAAAACAAAAACACCCGGCCCTGCTTGTGCAGTCAGGGCAGGCTTCAGAGAGAAGCTGAGTCTGAAGAGATAGGAAGGGGTTGCCAGCAGACAAAATGGAGGAAGGAATGAGGGTGTTGCTACCCAAATGAAGGGCATATGCCAAGGTGCAAAGGAGATAAAGGGCACGGTCCCATGAGAATCCCCGTGGAGGTGGAGGTGGGGTTGTAGGTTAGCCAATAAGGTGAGAGTGTAGCTGGGTGACATTCTGTAAGGTCCTGTGTGCCAGGCAGAGGAATGAAGATTTGTGTCCTGTAGGCAATGGGGAGGGGAGATGCTGACGAGGTATAGCAGGCCAGTGATGGTATCAGCTATCAACGGCTTATCTTAGAGTTTATTTTTATTTATTTAGAGAGAAAGAGAGCAGGCGGGGGGAGGGGGCAGGCAGAGGGGGAGACAGAATACCCAGCAGGCTCCAGGCTCCATGCTGTCAGTGCAGAGCCCAAAAGCAGGGGAACTCAGGAACCGTGAGATCATGACCTGAGCCTAAATCAGGAGTCGGAGGCTTAACTGAATGAGCCACTAAGGTGCCCCCTGAACTGTTCATTTTAATTTTTTTTAACGTTTATTTATTTTTGAGACAGAGAGCATGAACAGGGGAGGGTCAGAGAGAGAGGGAGACACAGAATCTGAAACGGGCTCCAGGCTCTGAGCTGCCAGCACAGAGCCCGACGCGGGGCTCGAACTCACGGACCGTGAGATCATGACCTGAGCCGAAGTCGGATGCTTAACCGACTGAGCCACCCAGGCGCCCTGAACTGTTCATTTTAGAAGTGTACTTCTAGCGGGCATGGTTTAGAAGAGAGACTGGAGGGGTGCCTGGGTGGCTCAGTCGGTTAAGCGGCCGACTTTGGCTCAGGTCATGATCTCGCGGTCTGTGAGTTCGAGCCCCGCGTCGGGCTCTGTGCTGACAGCTCAGAGCCTGGAGCTTGTTTCCGATTCTGTGTCTCCCTCTCTCTCTGACCCTCCCCCGTTCATGCTCTGTCTCTCCCTGTCTCAAAAAATAAAAAATAAAACATTAAAAAAGAAGAGAGACTGGAGGTAGAAGGACACAGGAGGGAGTATTGCAGTCATATAGAGGAAACCAAAGCATTTATGTTAAGACAGGGGCAAGGAAAACAGGGATTTAGTCAAAGGGATAGTTCGGTGCTATAAAATTATATGGGAACAAACATATAAGGAATTTTCAATCAGACATGGGGTGACAAAGACAAATGGTTTTGATAGCATTCTTATATTCCCCCTGTGGGAAACAGGTTTATAGTCCTCATTAAATAAAGTGGAGAATACAGAAAGGGGAACATGCTTTGGGTGAGGCAATATATAAAATTTGGAAAATGTTAATTTCAAGGGACATTCAGCTAGAATGTTCAGTAATGCAGGAGAGATATCAGGCTGAAACGATGGCTTCTTTATGACCATCAACCACTTCTACACGGTGGACCTAAGAAATAGAAGGTATCAATGCCTATAAATAAGACTATTGATGAGTTGGAGTGTTTTACGGGTTTCTGTTCTGTGCATTGATACAACGCATCTAGGCTCATGTTTAGTTACTGATGGCATGAACTGTTAATGGTGAGATGTAATTATATCTCCCAAGAAATGAACACTTTGCAGACTTAGTGTGTACTTCCACTATGCTTGTGTTAAGAGATCTGAACTGGATTGATCTTCTCTCTTGGCCAATCTACTCCCCCCACCTTTTTCTTCTCCAGAAAGAGTCTGTTAGGACCAGTTGAAAGCAATGAGGTTAATGACAGAAAGAGAAAGAGCTTAAAATCTAGTTTTCGGCTGTGAAGAGAGGTTGGTTGAGCGCTCACAGCAGTGGTCAGGTGAACCTACTGAGAGTTTATTAAGCTCCAGAGGGGGAAGAGCCAATCAGAAAATAACAGGTCAAATTCCTGGCAGATTTCCTTGTCTGAGATTTTCCTATAAAGATGTAAAGGCAAATACCAACCACTCTCTGCTGGTCGAGAGAACGTGTGAGAAGGAGAGAGACAAACAGAGGATTAGAAAAATAAATAAATGAAGAGACGTGTTTGAATCCAGAGTTAACACCAAAATCCACTAGTCTAAAACTAACCAGAGATTTGTTTCTGTAATCTTCCAACATTAATAATTGCACTTCTCATTTTTTTCTTAGACTTTGTATCACAGATACTGTATTTAAATTTTTACTTAAAAGCTCCTGGGAACCTCTGCCATGAAGATTCCTGATTTGGAGATAATTCGTGTCTGATTTCCATTGGGTTGCAGGAGGCAGTGGGAATCTATGTCCAATCTTTCTCCCTACCACAATTCTGTTTCTTGGTGGCTCAAAAGCAGTTCCTTGATTTTAATCTTAAAACAACCCATTTTGTAATTTTCTGATGTTAGTGAGTTGACATTAGGGTCCTTTTTGATAAAAGATTTCCAGAAAGAAAAGTCAAGTCTGTTCTTGGAACGTCAAAACAAAGAGTATGCTGGGACCGTGTCAGAACATTTCCTATTTACTAAATTCTGTACCTTCAGGTGCATGTGGCCTCAAACTGCCGGCGGGTTAAAGCAGGACTGGATTTAAACAGGTGGAATTGGGGAATTAACTCTTTTGCCTGGGGAGGATTAGCTTTCTGGGCACTGAAGCCTGGAGAGAGGTTTCTTAACAGCAATGCTTGGACACTGGGAAGATTTTCTCCTGCCCCTAGGCCATGTTTAATCTGTAGCTTCCCCAAAGCACCTTGTATTGGAATTGAGGGGAGGGTGATTCACAAACTGAAGAGATTGTCGCCAAGAGCATCAGAGTTTAGTGATGAATATACTGATGGTGGGGAACTCAGAAACCAAAGACTGGTCCTGATGTGGCTGCTGACTCTCAAAAGTCATCTCGTCTCAGAGCATCCACGTTCTCTAAAAAGAGCTAATGTGTATTTAACACTTCCTAAGTCTCGGGAACTATTAGCATTTTGTGGCCATCTCCTGTAACCCTCACATTTCTGCTGTGGGATGTGACTGTAATCCTTTCCATTTTGCAGATGAGGGAATCGAGGGACACAGAAGTTAAATAATTCACCCAAGTTCATATAGTCAGTCATGACAGCTTGGATTCAAGTGGACAGACTGCCTGCAGTCTCTACCCTTACCCATAACATGATACCCGTCCTAAAGCCCTAAAGCAAGGGGGAAAGGATTAGAGGGTCATGAGGGTCCTTTCAGCCCTACCAGTGGGAGTGGGTGGGGGCAGGGGCAGAGTTCTCTTTCTAGGCTTGGGAAGGCATTCAGCTCCCCCCCCCCCCCAATTCCTTGGCACCTCTGAGAATCTTTTGGGAATATGTCTTCACTGTCAGGCTACAGGTAGCAGTGCAGGACTTGGTTTAGCACTTGTACCCCACAAGGATACTTATCAGGGCCATTCCTTTCTGAGCATGTGGGTTAATAAGATCTCCGTGGTAGTGGGACCTTGGAGAAATTAAGCTGCTGGCATGTTGGCCACAGAGCAAAATGCTGCAGCGAGAAGCTGCAAGCTGCAGGCTCCCAGCTAGCTGCCTTGAAAGGGACCACAGTAAATCAGGAGCAGCCATTGAGGCTGGTGCTGGATTTCAGCGCCAGCCCCCCGCCAGGGGCTGCGGATCCCCCAAAACCAACAGCAGCAGCACCATCAACGACAACTGGCCGGTGCAGGCCGGTTGCCGGGAAGCCGACTACGCGCGCGGGGAAGGGGGGCCCGAAGAGGCGGTTGCTGGAAGCTGCTGTTAGAGGTGAGGGAATGAGAAGGGGAAGGAAGGAACAGAGGCACCAGGGGGACTTGGAACAAAGGGGGAGAGGGGTTCTGGTCACACTAGTGTGGGCAGCGCAGGAGGAGGTGAAAGCGCTAGCTCGAAAGAGAGGGAAAGAAGAAAGCAGCCGAGAGGCACCAAGAAGAGGAGGAAGTGGGAGATGCGCTGCTTCCTGTGGAAAGCGCGATGATTGAAGACAAAGCTGGGTGGGGACTAGTCCCTGGGCTGCAGGCGCCGCTGCTACACACGCACAGCGCACAGCGCGCAGCGGCGGCCGCTCCGTGGCAGCTCCTACTACTGCTGGGCTGGGCCGGGCCGGGCTGGGCGGGCTGCGCGGGCTGCGCCGGGCTCCCCTGCACACATCGGCTCCCCCGCAGGAGACCAGCCGCTCTCCGACGAGCCGCGGGCGCCCAGGTAAAGGGGCCGCTTTGGGGCTCGCTCCTTTCTAAGCGAGAGAATGACCACCGCCTGCGGTTGTAAGGGCGGATTTCTCAGGGAGGATGGGGACGTTGCTTCGGGATCGGTGGGGGGAAAAGGATGAGAGGATGGGTTCTTTGAGAAGGGCTGTTGAGAATGGCCAAATTCGTGGCACATTTGCTTTTGCGTTTGTTTGGTTTTTGTTGTTGAAATCATCGTTGGCGCTTCGCTTTGGCGATTCGTCAGAAAAACACCCTAAGTGTTAAGAAGCCGTTTGCAGAGTTCTCTTGGAAGAAAAGCGGGGCTCAGTTGAAATCAACTGGGGCTGTGAAGCTGTGGGCTCATCATCTGAGCGTTGCAGTCCCCTCGTCTTAAGGGTGTTAAGTGGTGGAAAATGTTCGTTGCATTATCTTTCTTACATACTGCACTGAGGTGTCTGCTGTTTTGCACTATAACGACTGTGATTTAGCTGTTTTTTAAATTATTATTATTTATTTATTTATTTTTGGTTAAATCCTTTTGTACTCAGAATTTGCCAACAAGGGCTGGAATTGCGTATGTGAGGGGCAGTATTTGTTTAAAAAAAACGGTGTCTTCCTCCCTCTGCTCTCTGTGCAGCTGCTTTCTGGATAACCTCAGAAACAGCTACCATTTGCCAGTAGGTCTCATCCTAAAGTTGCATCCTTTCTCAAGGGAGTGTGGCGGGTTTAACTTGTCCAGAATCAGATATATATGGATTTGATGTTTATGTGGATTTTATTCATCTGTAGGTCAAGATGCATGTTAACCTTAGTGAGGGACAAAACGTGAAAGTGGAGCTCGGTTATTTCCTTACCTGTATACACCCAAATGGTAAAATCAGAATGCGATTTTTGTTCTTTGGTTATCTTGAGCAATGGATCCTCTTAATGAGAGTGCCCATGACTATGACTTGTTCATATTTATGAACGACCTATAAAAGTACAGTAAATAGGTCTAATGAATTGGAAATGAAATTGTGAGATGTCTTTGGCAGGATATGTAGGAGAAAGAGCATAAGACCCTACTGAAGCATGGTTTTAAAAATTAAGCTTTGTTTCCAATGGAAAGTGTGGATAAGCAATAAATGGTCATTGATGAAAGGTTTCTTCTTGAATGTTTAGAATGAAGAGAGATAAGTTTTCAAAGGAAAGAAAGAACTGCTTATAGTAAGGTAAAAAAAATAGTAAAAAGGTCGTATTTAGATATTCAAATTCCTAACATATAGGCTTTTAAACACTAAATATGCCGTTGAGAGTGTATATGGCTCCTCATTTCTCACCATTCTCGGTTATGAGAAGCTGTACGGTCTGCTTTTTAATGCCATCTTTCTGAAATTGATTTGGCTTCCCAAAATTTGTGGGTAGCAGCACATGTTCAGAGATGAGAATCTTTAGGTACTAAAGGAAAAAAAAATGTCTACTTCTCTGAGGTTACTTATTAAATTAAACTTGTGCTATGTCTAAGGGGCAAAATATTGCTAGTGTTGAAACCGTAGAGTTTCCCTGTGGAGTCAATGAATTTAATCAAACCTGTAGGCAAGACAGGTCATTCCATGTACTTCACAATTACACTCCCCATTTGCCTCCTAAAGAATAAAATATGTAAAGATCATCTTCCAGGGGGAGATGTAGGGTGGATCTTGGATCCAGAATGCCCCTAACTTGGATCCAGTTTTGTGATCAAGCTGCCTGTCACTAAATGAAATAGAAAGTTGGGAATCTGGGCTGTATGAACAAGGATGGGGCTCACCCTTTGGTACTTACTCATCTTCAGGCTGTATTCACTGGATCCTGCCAACACCCTGCTTTATTTGGGGATGTGTAGATAATCTGCGTTATTCTTTGCTGCGTTTCACAAAAGAGTAAGAAAATGAAACCTTGGCCCTTAGGCACAGGAGAGTCAAGAGGGCCCCCTGCTCTCTTTTAGAAAACAATTAAGAGCTGCCTATTTTCTGCACAGCACAAAACATTTCCTTAATTGTTAAATTCCAGCTTGAAGCACAACATCAGTGAGTAACAGCAGATCAGCCACTGTGATGGTAGAAGGTTTAGGAAAAAGATAAAAATGCTTCTATGCTGTAAAACTGGACTATTTCCACTTGTTCCGGCCATATGGAATATTGAAAGACATAGTGCTTTTGCCCAGAGTATTCAGTGGCTTTTGAGGGAGTCGATGGACACTGAAATTTTAATTGTATGGGGTTTTTTTTCCTGCCATATGGCCAATGGCTGAGTGGAAACATGACTCCATTATTTCGTGGCCAGCCCTGGGCCTCATATGGTGGGCACATAGTGAATGTATTTGGTTGACTGACTTTTTTAGCCTACTTCAGAAGGCAGGCCCAACTTTTAAGTATAAAAGCTCTATCGTCAAAGCAGAAAGCCAGTTCAAAAAGACAACTGTGGGTAGAATAAAAGAACATCGTGGAGTGAAAAGAACACAGGCTTCGAGAGTCCGGCAGATCTGCCTTTGAATCCTATCCCTGGTTCTTACTACTTGACCTGGTACGTTAATGTATAAACCTTAGTTTCTTCGTGGTAAAGAGAAGTTAATAGTACGTAATCAAGGGTTTCTTTTTGTTTTTGGTTTTCATTTTGTTGCGTTTTGGTTTTGCTTTTGTGTGTGAATAGGTGAGTGCCTGCTATGTGGTAGGTACTCAGATGTCATTTTTTCTTCATGGGTGACATAAGGGAAAACTAGCATATTCTCGACCTTTGCCGCTAGCTACCTCCAAGGTTCCAGGAGATATATATATATTTTTTAATTGGAGTAAAATATATATAACATAAAATTTCCCCTTTTAACCATTTTTAAGTGTACCATTCTGTGGCATTAAGTATATTGACATTGTTGTGTAACCGTTACCACTGTCCATCGGCAGGGCTTTTCCATTTTTCTCAAACTGAAACTCTGCTCCCATCAAACAATAAGTTCCCATTTCTTCCTCCCCACAGCCCCTGGCAACTGCCATTCTACTTTCTGTCTCTGACTTTGACTACTCTGGGTACCTCACGTAAGTGGTATGTCTTTTTGTAACTGGCTTAATTCACTCGCCATAATGTCTTCAAAGTTCATCCGTGTTGTAGCAGGTGTCAGAATTTCTTTCTTTTTTTAAGCTGGATAAGATTCCTTTGTGTGTCTACCCCACACTTTGTTTATTCATTCATCTGTTGGACACTGGGGTTGCTTACATGTTTAACCTAGTGTGAATAATGCTGCCGTGCACATGAGTGTACAATTATCTGTTTGAGTCCCTGCCTTCACTTTTTTGGGGTACCCAGAAATGGATTTGCTGGATCAAATTGTAATTCTGTGTTTAATTGTTTTGAGGAATGGCCATACTGTTTTCCACAGCGATGGTACCATTTTACAGTCCTACAGCACTACGTAAGAGTTCCAAATTCTCCTCATCCTCACCGACACTTGTTATTTCTTGGGGGTTTTTGTTTGTCTGTTTTTGATAGTAGCCATACGAATGGATATGAATTGGTATTTCTTTATGTTTTCAATTTGCATTTCCTTAAGGATTAATGAAGTTGAGCATCTTTTCATGGACCTCTTGGCCATTTGTGTATCTTCTTTAGAGAAACGTTTACTCAAGTCTTTTGCTCATTTTTTAATTGGATTGTTTTCAAGGAGACATTTTTAAATGGTGGGATCTCTTAACATAGTGCATCATAAAGATCATGATTGTAATATTTGTACTTAATCTCTTGCATATACCAGTATTATCTCTGCCCAAGTAAAATATATCTCTCAGAAGTAACTTTTAAAATCAAAAGGAGGGGCGGTGCCTGGGTGGCCCAGTCAGTTAAGCCTCTGACTTCAGCTCAGGTCATGAATAAGTCTTGTGGGTTTGAGCCCTACATTGGGCTCTGTGCTGACAGCTCAGAGCCTGGAGCCTGCTTCAGATTCTGTGTGTGTGTGTGTGTCTCTCTCTCTTCCCCTCCCTTGTTAGTACTCTATCTCCTTCTCCCTCTAAAACACAAAATAAAAAACATTACTTTTTTTTAAAAAAAAATCAAAAGGAGAAAGTAAGAAAATCTGTATAACTCCTGGTAATTGGTGATATCAAGGACCTGATAGTGAAATCCAAACCCGTATTGTAGACAGTCACACCAGTGAGCTGGCTGGTCAAATGTGGACCAGGCTACTACAGAGGAGGCCCTGGGGGACTGTTGTTCCCATGTTCTTCTAGTCTCTTCTCATTAGCTGGATGAGAAAAAAAAATGCCCAATAGTTAGCAGGGTCAGAAATAAGGAAGATAATCTAAAGTACTAAATTGTTCTTCAGCTCTTTATTTTATTTTTTTTAAGTTTCTTTATTTATTTTGAGAGAGAGAGAGAGTGTGTGCCTGTTGCACGCATGCATGAGACAGCAGGAAAGGTGCAGAGAGAGAGGGAGAGAGAATCCTAAGTAGGCTCTGAGCTGCCAGTGCGGGGCCCGACCTGGAGCTGGAACCCAAGAGCTGTGAGATCGTGGCCTGAACCGAAACTAAGAGTCCAACCCTTAACCAGCTGAGCCACCCAGGTGCCCCTCTCCAGCTCTGCATAATGGAGAGGATTAACCTGTGAAGAAGGGGCTTTGGTAGTTAAACGACAATAGATTTCTGAAAAAGGTTTCTACTGATGAAATGTGATGCTGATCTAAATTTCACTTTTTTTTTTTTTTAATTTTTTTTTTTTCAACGTTTATTTATTTTTGGGACAGAGAGAGACAGAGCATGAACGGGGGAGGGGCAGAGAGAGAGGGAGACACAGAATCGGAAACAGGCTCCAGGCTCCGAGCCATCAGCCCAGAGCCTGACGCGGGGCTCGAACTCACGGACCGCGAGATCGTGACCTGGCTGAAGTCGGACGCTTAACCGACTGCGCCACCCAGGCGCCCCTAAATTTCACTTTTGAAAACAGGGAATCCTTCTGTGTTTCATTTCCCACTGCAGATTTCACCCCTGATTCTGAAACTGGTGAGGCAGGGAGTGGACAAGGCTTGAGAGGAGCTGGGTGGGAAGATGAAGGGGGATTCTGTTAAGAGCAACAGTATCTGAGATTTATGGTGTGGGAACAGAGGTTGACCTTGAATGGTTTGAAGAACTCCTGAATGATCATATGTGTATTTCTTATAATGCACTCTTTGTGTTGGTTGGTTGCATAATGAACCCCAGTTTGTTTAATTTGCAAATCTATTTATTCTGCATTTACTTGGAGGATCCATCACTGGCTTTACTGGATCCGGGTGGAGAGGGGAATTACAGAGCTGCATTAAGACTTAGTTCCTGGCCTTTGACATCGTAGAACTTGTACAACTGAAAATGACCTGGGGATGAGCCTAACCTGCATCAAACCATCCATGATGGATAATAGAAAAGGCCTAGAATTTAAGTTACCTTTCTAGATTTGCCCAGATGATTAATACCTTGTCTCCCAATTCAATCTCCATTTCACCTCCCTCCGTCTTAGGGCAAACGGACAGAGAAAGTCTCTACAGTTTGTCACTTTTAAAATTATTTGTATGACCAAATTATTTTGTTTAAAAAGAAGACCATAAGTGTTTAAATTTAACACCCTGTGTAATGTGTAAGTATGCAGTTTCTGTGTTCAGATTTGTTCAAATGTAAAGATGTCATGTTGGAATTGCAATTCAGATTTTCAGGTAAGAGCATTAGAGATATATATGTTCCCCCAGACTCTTATGTTACAGAAAACGAGTTATATTTAATGGGAATCGATGTTCAAACAATCTCTAAGGGACTTCATTAAACATTTAAAAAGAGGGAGTTCAATCTTAAACTCGAGTGATAACATGTTTCTTAGAAATGGTACCACTTTATACCAAGGTTTGAGATAAGACAAGATCAACTCTTTTATCTCTTGGCAAATATGTGTAAACAGTCAAGCTCTTTAAAGGAGAGGCCTGGGAAAACTAGGCCCTTGACCCCTTCCTCCCTGTTGCTTTGGACTTTCCTTGCCCTCCTGCCAGCCTGGTTGTCAGGGTCAGACCTTTCCACAATCCTCTCCTCCAGTACCTGGCACTCAGAGCTAGTGAAGAGGGTCTAGAAGCTGGGTTCTACTCCACATTCACTGCAACATCTGTAGGGCCATTGCTGTTCTCTGAAAACCCTTTTCTTCTTCTTTTTTTTAATTTCCTCTTTTACTATTCCCTGTGCATTTTCAGTAAAACCCTTAAACCTAAGTCCCACTACTTTTATTTATTTCAGGTGACCTCACCTTCTGTTTATCTGAAAAGGTATATATTACAGGCTTCCTCAACCTCATTACTTACCATCTCAAAATACCTCTGTGTCTCCACTCATTCTCTTCCCCTGTCTTCTTAGGTCAAATTAACACAGCCTTTCATTCAAGCTGAGAGTAAACTCTTTACTTGGACTCTCCATTCCATTTCTTTTTACTTTGTAGGGGACTATGTTCTGACAATAAGTCTATCTCTTTCACACGTATTTGGTTTCTTATCTTTATTGGCCCTCTTCTCTTTGCCTGCAAATGTGATTAGTTCATGCACATAAATTAATTTAAAATTAGATCTGCTGCCAACAGAGCTTCCCCTTGACTTTTATAACCTCAACGAACCTGTTCTCTTCTACCTGTTGGGGAAGAAAAATAGTTTTCCCACTATCCTTCTAAGTTCTCATCTGGGAACCCTGGAACAAAAGGCCGATTAATTAGTGAGAGAAAAGCAAACATACTTATTAACATGTATACCTCATGTATACATGCAGGATACCCAGGAAAAATGAGTAACTCTCAGAGGTGGCTTAGAATTCCAGCTGAAATACCATCTTCAGCTAAAGGCAGAGAAGAAGGGTTGGAGGAAGCCAGTTATGGGGGAGGTGACCAGGAAAAGTGTGGTAAATAAGAGTAAGATTAAGATAAAGCAGATTTAAGTGGATACCTGTCCACTGACTGGAGTCTCTAGGGATTTAGTCATCCTTCCCTCTCAGGTAGGAGAGGGAGGAGGCACCCTTATAAATGGAGATTTCCTTTATAAATGTAAATTTCCCTTACATAAGCGGTAATGTCTAGTCTGTTTTCAGAATTTCTCCTGTGTCTGCTGTTTCCCAAAGTATCCTGTTCAAAATAATCTGTATGTCAAAGAGGTATCTTTTGGGGTGGCACATTCTTCCACCCTTCATAGCTCTCTCAAGGCTCCCAACTTCCCCACTAACCCCCAAGTTATGATCCCTAAATATGTTTGTTCTCAAGATTTGGTTTTTCTGCCTCTTAATTTCTCCCTCTCCCTTTATCAAATCCTTTTCTATGACTTTAGTCATTGTCACCGTGCAGGTAAGTTCAAATGTGATCCTTCGTCCTCATCACTCATCCGCTGCCAAACTTGTACATCAAGCACCCTGCAAACATTCGACCCACTGAAAATGAAACTCACATGTCCAAATCAGTGCTACTATTGCCTTTCCCCACCCAAAACTAGCTCCTACCGGATCCCTGACTATTAATGACACCCCATTCTCTCAGTCCCTCAGTTATAAAAACTCAATTTCAGTTTTCCTCAACAAACAGCCCAAGTTGTAGCTGGTCCCATAGCTTTTTGCACTGTGATTGGGAACATATCTTGACACTATCTACTCTTTTCCACATTGATAGCTGGTGTCTTAGTCTAGGCCCTCCTAACTTCCAGCTGGACTGGTTTGTGTGTGTTCTTTCCTCTCCCTAGAATAACCTTCCTACTTCCCCTTCCACACTTCACCCCACAGTGTTACTTCTCTGAATAGCCAAATTCCGTCTGTTCTGTAAGACTCAGTTCCAATGCTCCCTCTTCCATGAAGCCTTCCTTGGTTTCTTTCCCCCCCTCCCCAGTAAGAAACAATTTTTACCTCCCCTGAAATCTTTTGTTCTTTCATCATAGCAGTTAGCACATTCTAGTGTGTATAATGGCAATCTGCCTTTCTTCCCCTCAGCCAGCTCTTTGAGGACAGTGGCCACGCCCAGTTTCATCTTTGTCTTCCTTATATATAGCACACAAATACAGTTATGTGGGGTTTTTTGTTTATTTGCTTTTAATTTCAGCTTTACTGAAGTATAATTAACAAATAAAATAAGCCATTTAAAGTGTACAGTGGGCTCATTTGATACATGTATACATTGTGAAAGGATCCCCTCCATCGAGATAATTAACACATCCCTTACTTCACATATTATTGTGTGTGTATGTGTGTGCATGTGAGAGAATATTTAAGCTCACAAATGCAGTTTGTTTATAATTCATTTATTTACTGAACTCTCCTTCATCACTTATTTTTTGATGCAGACTGGGCTAGATACTTTAGGAGCTCTCTAGGAGCTCATAAACTACAGGGGAAACAGACAAATGCTGATGTAATTATAACCCAGTTGGTCATTCGGTCCACAAGCCTTAACTGAATGTCTGCGATGTGCCACGTGTTCTTGGAGGGGCCAGGGAGACTTGGATGAACGAAACAGGCCAGTTCTTTGTTTTCTTGGAACTCACAGTCTAGTGTTGGGACAGATCCAGTAAACACATAAACAAGTGGCTTTTAGATCTGGCTGCATGTTCAATATCACTGAGTGGTACTTTGAAAAAAATACCGAGGTCCTGGCCTCAGCCCAGGCTAATTAGATCACAGCCAGCCAAGTTTGGACCCCATTGACAAGAAATAAATTATAATACAAGAAAATATCAGGTAGTGAGAAGTGCTGAGATGGATGAAAATAGAAACAAGTTGAATGATGGAGATTATACATACGATGGTGGTGGTAATGGAAATGTACTTTTGTTGGGTAGTCCCTGAAGACCTCTCTGAGGAGGTGACATTTAAATTGAGCCTTTGGTGAGGAGAACACCATGTGAGGATGTGGGGGATGGGGGCGGGTGAGAGTTCCCAGTCAGGTCCTAAGGATGAGATGAAATTCAGAGCCAGTATGTCCTTTTCACATACATGTATAATAATCTCGGGGTGCCTAGGTGGCTCAGTTGGTCAACCATCTGACTGTTGATGTCAGCTCAGGTCATGATCTCATGTTTTGTGAGACTGAACCCTGTGTCAGACTCTGTGCTGACACTGTGGAGCCTGCTTGGGATTTTCTCTCTCCCTCTCTCTGTCCCTTCCCCACTCACGTGCATGCACTCTCTCTCAAAATAAATAAATAAACTTAAAAAAATAATCTATGAAATATGTCTTTCCTCTACAGAAAGCCACTTTTCCGTTAAACTAGGCAGTCTCCAAATGTAGCACACTTGGCTGCTCCATTGAGTACCTGGTCTGGGTTAAATTTTATTCGGATCAAATTGATTTACACAGTCAGCAAGACTACTTTGTTTCATTATATTTTTCTACACTGCAATCAGCACTACAGGGCTTGTTGTCTGGACTAAATGCCAATGTTATTGTTTAAAATAAACCTTAGGTACTTGGTATTATCTTTTAGATGAACAGAGTAGAGAAAGCAGTGATTTTTGCCCTTAATTCTATTGGGAGGAACCAAGGAAAACCTCACAGAGGAGCCATTCGGACCACGTAGAGTCAAGCGCTCACTCGTGGTTGAATGAGTGAAAATCAACACATTTCAGCAATCAAGTTGAAAACTAGCATTTGCTGGGCATGCTGTTTGTGCCCCGTACTTTGCATACATTACTGTTTGCCATTAGTTTTAAAAAATAACCCTATGAGAAGTGAACAGAATTTTTCTATCAGGGTACTTTTGGTTGCTGGTAAAGGAACACCCTACCAAAATGGCTTAACCAACAGGAAATTTGCCTCAAGACCTCCTAAAAGAAGGGTAACTCCAGAACACTGTTCTTAGCAACCTGCATTCTTTCCTTCCTCCTGTTCTGACATCCTCCACAGTTGGTTTCTCTCTTAGACTGCTCCCCTGACGGTGCTGACATGGCTACTACAATTTCAGAATAACAGGCAGATTTCAATATCTAGAGGCACAGTGAGGTGACCGATTCCTTTTCATGTACCTCTTATTAGTGTTACAGAACAGCTGTCTCCAGCTGAATCCCCCTCAGAGCTCACATGCTTTATCTACGGAGGTGAGGCAGACAGAACCCCTGTGATTGGCTGATGTGAGAGTTTCCTCCTGGGGCCATGGAACAGCGTCTCTGAAGCACGTGGTCACCAGACCCCGGAGAAAAGGTCTGGTTGTGTTAGCAAAGAACAAGGAGTTGATGATTAACAAGTAGGCAGTCAATGGAGCCTAACACTATTATTATTCCCATTTTATAAGTGAAGCTATCAAGCCTCAAAAAAGGTAATTGGTATTTCAAGAGCCCACAACTTGGAGTTGACCAGTGTTTCCATGCATTTCCTTTTGAAAAACACACACACACACATAGACAAAAAGCCTGTTTTTGTTAAATGGTGGTGATATAGGTAGATGGGAGAAAGAATCCTGAAAGAAAATACCAAATGGCTAATACAAGACTTAGTAAATAACCTTCTAACCAAATTATTCCAGAGGAAAATACATCAGGTCCTATAAAGCCATAAGAATGTCATTTAACTTATAAAAACAGGGAGGGGGACAAAACATAAGAGTCTCCTAAATGTGGAGAACAAACAGAGGGTTCCTGGAGGGGTTGTGGGAGGGGAGATGGGCTAAATGGGTCAGGGGCATTCAGGAATCTGCCCCTGAAATCATTGTTGCACTATATGCTAATTAACTTGGATGTAAATTAAAAAAAATAAATTAAATGAAAACTTAAAAAAAAATGTTGTTTAATTTAGACAACCACTCTTGCATTATCTGCATTGTAAAAAATTGTGTAAATATATATATATGTAACATATATATAAATTATATGTTATATATATGTTACACACATATAAATATATGTTACACACACACATATATATACACACACATATATATAAAATGAGATTTCCTGCCTGGTCAGTTAAGTCAATTTGATGTAAATAAAATCCACCCTAGGCCAAGACAGGCCCCAGAGAGGCCAAGGGTTCTCTATGTGTGGCACCTGTCGGACTTCAATGAAAACCTTGTTTTCTCTAGAGAGGTGTGTATTTTGTTGATTACAGCACCTGTAAGAGAAGAATGACTAATCTCTGGAATTTCAGATTATGAGTTGTTTCGAAAATTGGTTTTCACTTTCCAACTCTGGAGGCAACATGCAGTTCTATTATCGTTGCCTTTTCTTCGTGGTTCCTGCTTTCCACTTTGGCATTGTATTTCAGAGGCCACGTGTGTGAGGCAGCCATAGTGAAAAAAGGGAGATTTCAGCAGAATTGCTGTCATTACAGTGTTTTGACTGCTTGCCTTGAGGTGTGGTTTCTTTGCGTTCTCATCATAGCAGACTAAGTATTAATAGTAGGAGTACCTTTTCTATAATAAATGATTGAATGCTTCCTACTCATAGTTGCATTTTTAAACAGGAAAGTAAAGTTAATTTCTAGGCTTTGCCAACAGAGCTCTATTTAAGAAGGGTATTTATCTGATCTGTACAGAACCATATTAGAAAAATTGTGAAAAAACTTAAACAGGAAAAAAAAAAACCATCCTTTTTGAGTCTTTTTAGAGAACTGAGCTGATCCTTTGCTATTAAAAAAAAAATCTCATAAATGATGACTGTGTTTAGGGAACATCATGGTGTATAGGCATTCAAATAATTTCACTAAGAAAAAAAAAAAAACCCTTGATATTGAACAGCCCCTAGATTTTCTTTTAATGAAAATAACACAAAAGTTAAGTAAGAAAAGGTGAAAGCTTCTAGGTAAAAGACAAATGATGTGTTTTTTATTATAAGTCTTAAAATAATCCTAAAATACTGTAGTGTAAAAAATAATTTTCTGTGGTGTCTGGGTGGCTCAGACAGTTGAGTGTCTGACTTCATCTTAGGTCATGATCTCGTGGTTTGTGAGTTCAAGCCCTGCGTCGGGCTTGCTGCTCTCAGCACGCAGAGCCTGCTTTGAATCCTCAAGTCTCCCTCTCTCTCTGCTCTTCCCCCACTCACGCTCCCTCTAAAGAAAATAATAAATAAATGTTAAAAAAATAATTTTCTAAAGCTTAATACACAGGTGAGCATAGTTAATTAAAGGACACCAGTTTGGAATCGGAATCTCTAGAGCAAGTTACTTTCTATGCCCCAGTTTCCTCATCTACAAAATGGGAAATAATAATGACAATACCTACTTCACAAAATTGTCAGGAGAAAATTATATAATGTATTAAAATGTTCATTTAGCAGAATGCATGACATAGTAACTATTTAGAAGTATAACTATTAATTACTGTAATTGCTACTGTTACTACAAAGCTGGAATTAAAGTATCTTTTATTCTGTCCATGGGATTCTTACCAAATTCTAGCAGAAATCACTGTTATGGACGAACAGCAGTCACAGACACAAAGAACTTGGAGTAAGGAATCACTTGAGGAAGCCTGTTTCCCTGGGATAGCCAGATGTCGATGTTGTGACTTAAGCGCCAATCTCAGGCTTGCACTATTTGTCCAGTAATCCATGCACTTAGTCATACGTATTTCCAGTTTTCCTTCCCAGCTCACGAAAGGCTTACACTTCTCTGTCCATTTAGTTAGATGTAGCCACATATCTTGTATTAGCCAGTGAAATGTGAGCGTAAGTGCTATTTATCACTTCCAGGAAGAAGCTTCTAAGAATCAGGGTGTGAGTGCATTCCTTGGCAATTGGCGGTGGTAGGAACACAGAAATGGGGGCTGCATTCTTAAGCCTGGGTCTTAGAGTAAAGACAACCCGGGAATGGTCTCTCCACTGACCCGCAATGGACATGTAGTGGGAGTGGGAAATAAGCTTTGCTGTCTTACACCACTAAGATTTGGGAAATGTTCATCACCACAGTATAACCTAGCCTATTTATCCCTTCAAACTCTAGAGGAAGAGTATATTATTGGTAACAGTGCATAAAATGTGTAGCTATTTGGAGACGGTGATTTTTAGTGACTATTTTGTGTGTGTGTGCGCGCGTGTGTGTGTTTTATATGTTGTATTATATGAAAGCATCAGGAGATAGAGTTTTAGGTTAGATTTATAAGTTTCCATTTAAATTTTCTTTTAAAATAAGGTTTGTTTCCAATTCATACTGAGGAAAGCCAACATACCAAAATTACCCACTGTGCTTTTTTTTTTGGAGAGAGTCAACCATGATGCCAAAGTCAGGACTCTGAATTCTAAGCCCAATACTATCATTGGAAAATTGTCCTTCTCACTGAGAGCTTACCCCGAATGGTGCCTTGTGAGGCAAAGAATCTTTCTCATAGACTAAGCCACACCCATGGTCTTTGTCTCCAATAAAAAAATGGTCTTCCCTAAGCCCTATTGCGATGTTCTGGTTATAAACAATGATACTTATTACATAGCATGTCTTAAATAATACATATTGAATAAATGAACAGAACAGTCCAGTTTTTCCAAATGTCTGGACTCTTTCATGTTTGCATTTAAAAAGTCAATGTCTTTATTTTGGACATCGGTTTAAAAACATCTTGGTATTAAGACTTAACATTTATTCTTTTGTAACACTTTACATGGGACCGATCATGTACCCACAGATTTAGGCTATTTTATTTGCTATTTTTTTAGTGCTGATTTTATTTCACTTGATTATTTCATTTGGGTCTCTAAAACTACATTATGAAATACCTTAATTATTTAAATTAGGAACAGATTAATTATCTCCAGTGTACAAACTCAAATTAATTTCATTATTAACCCAAGTTTTAAATTGATTAATGTTGGAGCGTTTAAGGAACCAAGCAGCGTTTTTTTTTTTTGTTTTTTTTTTTTTTTTTTTTCCTTAAGGAGAAGGGCATATTTGATTTGATGAATCTCTCTCCATCACACCAGTTATGCTAATAGGAGCAAGAAATTTGCAAGAAAACTTTGAATAGCTTTTGTAAACCACCCAGAAACCTGTGTGTCTGGGGCTTCTGGGAGAACAATCTGTGAGTCATTTTAAAAAACAAACACATCTATAATCACAGTGCATGTTGTTACCATGGTAATTAGGCCTGTCGAGTTGGCTTGCTTATGTTCCTGTCAAGGGAAGAGGGGGAGAGAAACTGAGAATTCAGAGCTTGGACTATCAGCTTCTATTTGCCTATTGCAAGAGAGAGTTTAGGGGGATCTTGAAAACATGCTGGCGTAGTTATCCTTAGAGGGGAGTGAAGAAACTCTGGCATACCTCCTTTGTTATTGAATATAAGTTAGCCATATTAGTGTCGGGGGGGTTGTGATTCACAGGGGAGAAAAGGACCATTTGACATTCTCTTGGGGGTAGAAGGGGGGAAAAATAGATCCTTTATCTGATACGTAATTACATATAAGTCTTTGAGGTCTGCCTGGGGAAATGTCTTGCACGCCAGTGCACAAGGCTTTAATGATCTTCCAAAAGACATCACATACCATGGGCATAATGTTATTGCAGATTTAAAGGATCCTTAATGCATTATTGTAATATGGGTAGAGACTGGTTTTAGTGAGGCCATTGTTTCAGAGCTGATCCCCAAGTGGATGAGGTATCTTTTCTCTATTATATGGAGTAGATTTGACTCCTTTATCTTGGTCAGTCATCTTATAATACGGGCCCATGGGTCACAGAGATCAGAGAGGTTATGTGAGCTCCACTCCAGAGGAAAGTAAAATCAAAACATAACACTTGTTTGATGGACAGTCAACACAGTTATTGGGTCAGTGGAATTACGTACGGTAGGGGTGAGTCATTATGATTCTATATGGGGAGAAAACAACACCCGTATTAAATTAAAGGTATGAGTGAGTGCATATAAAGCTGTTTTTAAGAATGTTTCTAAGTTTACTTTAAGAAGTCTAGATATCTTCTCAAGTGGATAATTATAATATGTTGACTAGAGTTTTATTTTTTTAGAGTATTCCTCAAGCAGATTTTAAAGCAGATTTTATTTAGAGCTAAACAACTTTTCCTTGTTAAAACTGTTTTTCAAAAGGCTTGAAATAAAGTGCCCTGGTGCATGATGAAAGGGTCATGGCAACTCAGGGAGTTTGTGTGTAGTTTATACCCTTGAAAGGATATATTAACTACTTCTTGAAACTGTGGATTTCATTTTTTCCTCTCCTATATGGAGAGAAGTCACACATTGCTTGAACTCCATTCGGTGCTATCTTAATTTTCTTAACATTATGAAACGATGCTTAACAAACTTTTTTTTTCGGATAATCAAAGTAATTCACGGTGATTATTGAAAATTTGGAAAATACTTAAATTGCCAAAATACTTGAGTTGTTAGTTGAACTGCACATAACAGAGACTTGACTTCACCGTGGGTGACAGAAGTTATTTCTCTTTCACATAATAATTCAGAGGTATGGGTAGTCCAGGGCTGGAAAGGTAGCTCTGCCCCCCAAGAACATCCAGGGACCCATGCTTTTTCTATCATGTTAGTCCATCACTCAAGCATGTTTTTCTTGGTTTATGATCTAAAGTAGTAGCTTGCCCTAAGGATCTCACTTATCACCAGGAGGAAGGGACGTAGTTGGAAAGGGGAGGGCATGGCCCACAAGTTGACATTTATCACTGTTGCAGTCTTCGCATTGAACTTTGTCTCATAGCCACACACCTCGCAGCAATGGAGGCTGGGAAAAGTAGTTATCCTTGACATCTATGTTCCTAGCTGAAAATTCTATTATAAGCATAAAAGAGAAGAGCAGATACTGGACATATCTAGCAATTTCTGCTACTTTCATTATCCTATAGATGATAGGATAGAAGAGGTAATATGCTGTTTACATTTTGATGTATCTTCTTCCAGTCATTTTCTAGAATAACCTATATCAGAGAGATTATAATATTTATCAGAAAATAATATTTGTGAAATAATATACTAGAAGAATATACATGTGAAAATATAAAAAAGGATTAGAAAAAATGTATTTGAAACATATGTTACAAAATTAACTGAGGTCATACTATATGTAGTTTTGTATTTTTTCACATTACTTTATATCATGTATATTTTTCCTTATTTAAAATTTTTGTATCTGTTTTTTAAAAAGTTTTATTTACTTACTTTGAGAGAGCATGAGCATGGAAAGGGCAGAGAGAGATAGAGAGAATCCCAAGTAGGCTCTGTACTGTGGGGCTTGAACTCCCAAACCATGAGATTATGACCTGAACTGAAATCAAGAGGTGGATCCTTAATGGACTGAGCCACCCAAGGCTCCCCAATTTTTTGTATGTATTGTTTCAAAGTTCCATCATGCAGAGTTTTTATTTTACTCAGTAGGCTGAATTACTGGTATTTCGTTTGTTTCTAACACCTTGGTAAAAATTGTCTGCATTTTGTATTTTTTTTAATAAAGTCAAGGAGTGATATCACTAAGACAATGATTGAGAACATATTTGAGGGCCTTGATAAATAGTGCCAAACTGTTTTCCCAAGAGGCTGCTAGCACCAGTAATGCATGAGAGTGCTCAGCTCCGAGCATCCTTGGATAGGCTTATTTTACAAGCCCCACTAATCATCGTTATCCATAGGTTTCATTCTCTGAAAATAGGTTGTTTTTGGCCCTTGGCTTTTTTTATTTCTTTGCTGTCGTTAATCATGAGATAATGCTTTCCTAACAACTTTGGCTCATTTTAAAATGTATGATCCACTTGAGAAACTTAACAGAAACCCATGGGGGAGGGGAAGGAAAAAAAAAAGAGGTTAGAGTGGGAGAGAGCCAAAGCGTAAGAGGCTCTTAAAAATTGAGAACAAACTGAGGGTTGATGGGGGATGGGAGGGAGGAGAGGGTAGGTGATGGGCATTGAGGAGGGCATCTTTTGGGATGAGCACTGGGTGTTGTATGGAAACCAATTTGACAATAAATTTCATATGTTAATATAAATAAGTAAATAAGTAAATAAATAAAATAAAATAAAATAAAATAAAATAAAATAAAATAAAATGTATGATCCCTTCTAACCATCTGGGAGCTGGTTGGGTTGTGACTGTAGCACACGTGCCAATCTTAAGCACTGTGAGATCTTTACAGACACTGATGTTCATGGGTCCTAGGACCCAATGTGATTTTTGTTCAACATCCTCAGAAGCCATGGTGGCCAGGGATATGCGTGTCTCTACTTCTAAACAGCCCACAGAAACTGTAGATACTAAAGATGCTTTTATAATTGCTAAATTGTCGAAATCTACCCTCTTAAAGGGCTAGATACACACAAATGGAACTTCAGCTCTGTCCAGGACACCTAAAGCAAGAACCTTTCCTGCCTCTGCCGCTTTGGTCCGTTGGGAGCAGATTGGGTGAGGTCAAGAGAAAGACTTGTTCTTAGTCATCTCTGTCACCAAGAACTCTGCTTTCCTCAAGTTCCCAAGCTGACTTTGTATTTTCATGTTTTCTTGCAGGCCAGGGAAGTTCACAAAGAAAGAGACTCTTATTTCACATCTGCTTCTTAAAAGAAAAAGAGTTAACAAAATATTTGTTTCTTGGTTCAGAAATGTAAACCTGTGAGACCCTCTGCCCTTAGAGCTATCCAGCCATTACCACCAAACCCTAGTTACAGAAACACCCATTTGCCTGTTCAGCTCTTACGTATCATGTTATTTTTCCTTTTTATAAAAAAAAAAATACATTTTCCTCTCTGCTTTCTCAACAGCCCAGATCTGCCAGTGAGCCTCAGGCTTTGGGAACTCAAGAGGTAAGAATTATAAAATACTTTCTCCTAGGATTTTCTTGAATCTAACCAGAACTTTAAGCCGAAAAGAGTATCTTAACTGATCCTGTAGATGATTGCATTTGACGGGTGATGTTTATCAAAAAGAAATATCCGTAGAGGCTTTAGTAAAATTAACATGATTTCAGGATTTAAGGCAAGCCTGGTTATCCTTGATGATAGTTAAAATCAGATTTCTCACCCAGATTTTCTTATTCTCTCCTAAAAACCTGAGTTGGAGAGCCTTGAGGTCATAGCCTTAAAATGTATTCCTATGGCACTATACATGATTAATCGGTTGCAGCTATTGAAGACATACCCTGTGCAAGACAGACGTCACAGTAGATTAGATCAGAGAAGGGTAAGCCCTGTTCTTAACAGATTGGTTGTAGACATTGTAAGGGCTTTTTTCCAGCAGCAACAAACAATAATAACGAAAGGTCAATCTAATGCTGTAGGGGTTTCTTCTTAAAGAAGCTAACTTGGCTTTTGAAAGTAGCTAAAGCCATTTGATTCTGGTTGTAGACTTGAAAGGTCACCATACTGCTGAGACAGGTGATAATGTGTTTGTCGGCCCCAACCAACAGTCAGCAACTTGGATTTTTTCCCCTATTTTAAGTTTATTTATTTATTTTGAGAGAGAGAGAGACAGAAAGAGAGAGAGCAGAGTAGTGACAGAGAGAGAGGGTGAGAGAATCCCAAGCAGGCTTTGCATTGTCAGCACAGAGCCTGATGCAGGGCTCAAACCCACAAACCGAGAGATGATGACCTTAGCTGAAACCAAGAGTCTGACACTTAACCAACTGAGCCAACCAAGTGCCCCTTTCCCCTATTTTAAAATTTAACCTCATTAGGAAAAATTTCAGGCATATTCCAGTATAGAATAATATAATGAACTTCCATATCCCCACCACTCAGTTTCCATAACTCTCAATTCATGGCCGATATTGTTTCCTTTATCCTACCTCCTATTCTCTTCGTTGCCCTTTGGATTTTATGTGAGTGGTTTGAATTCGGTTGTTGGATTTTTAATTATTTATTTACATAACTATTTAGTGGTTACAGAAAAGTGCTAATAAAAAATACTGACAGTTTCCTGGAGCTGGTCTTTCATCCATTTATTTATTCAGCAAATATTTAGTATTTTCTAGTATTAGAAACTTAGGATAAGAATCTCTAACCAAGAGCTTATTAGAAGAAAGGCCTGTGTAGGTATGCTTTTAAGACCATATATAGCTTTTGCTACCTCATAGTGAGGTTCTTTTGGATTTAAGTACTTAATATCTTGCAAGAGTACTGAGCCATCCCTACATTGTACCAAATACAGAAGCCCCCCCCCCTTATTTGTGGGGGATATTTGTGGTTGACCAAGCACCACTGGGACTGTGGAAAGCAAAATCATGGATAAGGCAGGGACTACTGTATTGTTGATAATGAAGACTCTCTTATAAGTATTTGATGTTCTCTATCTGATGTTTGTGTTGATTTCTTTCGTGTTAATGCATGTACTTAAATGCTTCAAATCAATCCAGGCAGAGTTTCTCAATGGGAGTTGCTGGCATGTTGAATGGGACAATTCTTCATTGTCCTTTTTGGTGTTCCTGTCCTTGGCTCACAAAAGGCCGGTGGCATCTTCCAGTCACTGTGATATCCAGAGCACCCTAGGAAGACACTGGGAACTACTGTGTCTTTGCACACAATGGTAGAGCGATTATTTGTCACTTATCATTCTCGCAAGCATTTTTGCCTCATGCAAAATGATTGATTTCACGTATGCTCAGTGGTTCCTTATGTAAGTGGTCCCTGTGCTAACAAACTAAAGAAAGAAACTAAACCAAGTAGATATGTAAAGCAAAATAGTGTTTTGCACTGTTGGAGGGATTTTGAGCATATGTGCTCTAGGACCAAATCTGTTTTTTTTTTTTTAGTCTATACAGAGAAGCAAATTAAACATTGGGTAAGAAATGGTCAAATATTGGGGTTTAAAGCAAAATACTACCAAGGCAGCATGCAAATTGAAAGCGCAGCAATGATGAAGGATATATTTCGTTTCCTGTTTGCTGTTGTAACAAATTATCACAAACTCAGTGGCTTAAAACAATACAAATTTATTACAGTTTTGCAGGTTAAGTTCTGTAGGGATCTCACTGGGCCAAAAGCAAAGTACTGACAGAGGCACCTTCCTTTCTGGAGGCTCTAGGAGAGAATTCTAGAGAATTCTCTATCTTCAAAGCCTGTAACATTGCATCTCTCTATGCCTTCTGTATCTCTTAACTCTGAACTCAGATAGAAAAGCTTCTTTGATTTAAGGACCCCTGTGATAAGATTTGGCCCACTGGCTAACCCAAGATACTCTCTCCCTCTGAAGGTCCTTAATTTAAAGTCCCTTTTTCCCTTGTAAGGTTACATGTTCACAGGTTCCAGAGGTTAGGACGTGGACCTCTTTGGAGGCTATTATTCTGCCTACTGCAAAGTAAAAGAGATTAGTTGTTCAGAAAAGTGGAAAGGCGTCAGGTAGCAGAGGTAGGATTATCTAACATTCCACTGTGTAGGGTTGAGCAGGAGTTAGGGTTCCTGAATTGCTGAAGCAAGTTCTTATCTTGATTCTGGAAATCCTGTGTTATAGATACAAGCCCTAAAGGCTTTGGGTTTTCTTGGAGTATTTGTCATTGGCTCCAGTGGACAGGTTGACGTCCCACAGCTCCTTTCTTGGCCAGACCTTTTGGTACTATGGGTGTGGCCCCTGGAGGGTGTGCTATTTTTGGAGTTCCTCCAGCTTTGGGGAGTTTGCCCACAGTGTGTAAGTTCCAAGGTCTTTGAATAGTACCAAAAACATGTGAGATTTTTATTTTATGCTGTTATGTCTGTGTGTCATATTATGCTATATTTATTAGGCTCTAAAATGTGGAAATTGGAGGAAAAATAACAATATTTTAAAACCTCACTGTAGAGGTATTTCTTATAGCTAATTTCTAAGTATGGTTTAATTTCCATCATCCATCAGGTAGGTCATCCCCACACAGTAAGAAACCATTTTTTGCCTACTGAGTGAAATGAACCAGTGGCTTGTTTTTTGAAAATTCTCTCTGGAGGACAATGTAGCTGGAAATTTTTGTTGGAGATTTTAAATTTTTTCAGCTACTTTTTGTAGCAGGCCCCCTCTCTATTTACTTCTAGACGCTTCAGCAATGCAGATCTGAAGACCAAACCTAGGGCTAGCAATCGGGTAACAAACCACCCTGATTTGTCTAAGACTGGGGGTTTCCTGGGACATAGAACTTTTGATGCTAAAACTGGACCAGTCTTGGGAAAATCGGGACAGTTGGTCCCCCCACCATCTGTCTAACAAATGGCTCTAGTGGAAAGTAGCTGTCATGTCAATGAATTACTAAAATAGAAAAAATTTTTAAAGACTTTATTTTTAAGTAATTTCTCTACCCAACGTGGGGCTCAGACTCATAACCCTGAGATCAAGAGTTGCACGCTCCACTGACTGATGCCCCCAAATAAAGGTGCCCCCGAATAGAAATTTTGATTACCTTAAATAATGACAACAACCCCCAGGGTTTGGGGTGAAGAGAGGAGCAAGTCTAACTCTTGGAAAATCTGTATCCACATTAGCATGTTTGCTCAAACCAACTTAAAAACAGCAACAACAACAACTCTCAGATTCAGAACTAAGAAGAACCTGTGACATTTAAGAGGTGTTACATTTCATGGCATTCCCTTTCAGTTCCCCAGTGTTACCAGCACCCTCTTACAAGATGCCTCTGATGAGCCCATCTTTAAAAACTTTGTTACTGAAGTGACCACAGTGCCTCACTGCTTCTTTTTCAGCACGTCAGCATGTATGGAAATGATAAAACCCAAGTTTCCCTAAACAACCCAGGGCTCTCTTAGTTTGAATCCTGTCTATTGTATGACAAAGTTGGACTTTCCCACCTGACAGATAGCATAGACTGTTCAGAAATAGAGAAGTATTAGGAAGACTCTCTTGAGTGCCTGAGGGGAAGGGATTGGAGTGGACGATGTGCTGGAGTCTCACCCAGCTCTTGATGCTTCCTGACTTGCCAGCTGTAGAGTGTGAGCTACTTGCCCTGATCCAAGTAGCTGCATCTGGGTAAAGACTCTTGCTCAGTCCTTCCTCCCTGCTTCCATAAGACACTGCACTGTGTTAACCATAACAAGACAGAGTGAGAAAACGGGAATACTGAAGGTCCTGGGGTCTCTTATTTTATGTTTCTCTAAACCACTGGGACAAAGAAGGCTATAAGTGTTCTTGAAAGAATAATAACTTAGCTTCCCCAGAACAGGTACTTGACTTTCAGGAGCTGGCACTTTCCCCCCTCCCCTTTTTATTAAATGTGCTTAATTGTTCCCTGTCTTCTGAACTTTCCTTGTTGATGGTATAAGGAATTCTCTTTCAATATCTTTTTTTTAATCCCAATAGATTGAGCACTATCAGTCATGGAGATACAATCTGGGTTTCTGACAAGGATTTGTCTTGGATAGAACTGTAAATTATTTTGAGATCTACCTCAGCCCCCGTTTTGGGGTTCCTTCTAGGACAACCAATCCCGGTTTCATTTTGTTAAGACTAGCATCATTTCAGCTTCAGACCTGTGCATGCTGGGTTTTTTGTGAATCAAAAAAGTTACAGAAGAAATGAAAGCATATCAAATCATTATGCTATCATTTAAACCCAGATTTCTTTTATCCTTTGCCAGAGAGAAATTAGAGAGTAAATGTAAATAAGAGGTCCAAATGACTACTCTGGGTGCAGGGTTCCTTTGGGGGTAATAGTAATGTCTTAGAACTAGAGGGAGGTGATGGCCGCACAACACTGTGGATGTACTAAATGCTGTGGGATTGTACACTTTAAAAGGGTTAGTGGCTAACTTTGTGTTATGTGAATTTTACCTAAAAAATACTTTTTTCAAGTGAAAAAAGATGGTTTCTCCCTCTCTGTAGATTCTGGAAGCCATCTTAGCCATTTTAATACACTCATGTTAAATTTCTAGACCCAAAATTGGTCTAGACACAAGTTGTTTATTAAGATGTATAGTTTTTGTTACTAGATTATAGACTGGCCTAGACTTTGCAAAGTTGACCACAATAACAATTTGGTTTTTTAGTGGAACAGTTTAAAACACTGGACTTTCTTCTATCTTTCACGGGATAGAACTTGTGTTAAGTAGGTTGGACAGTTTTTTAATATCCTGTGGTCGCAGACTGCAGGTGGATATGATAAAATGGAAAGAGTCCAGATGTGATAACTTTAATGAAATGTGAGCAGGTAACAAATTTCAGATACAGAAATGTCTTTCGTTAAAACATCTCCTTAGACATTCCCAAGGGCTGTCATGTGATCAAAGTCTGATGGGGACTTGTTTTAAGGGATGCTTACATAAGGGTTCACACAATCCTTGGTTTAATTATAAAGCTTTAAGGTTTTTTAATTCCTTCTAGATTTAGAGGCAACCATTTTGACCTTTCCTCAGAGATGTAACTAGGCAACAAGTAACAGCACGTAGCCAGTGCACAGCACCCAAACTTCATAACCATTGCATCATTTTTAAAAAATACCACTTAAATCAGTATTTTAGCTTTGGCATATGCTGCCATGTAACCTTTAATGTCTTAGAAAATATCATGCAAACCCCCAACTGTAAAATAGAGTGGTTCCTAGAAGCCCAGCATCGTCTGCTGTGAATAAGGAAGTGTGCCTACAAGAACAGCGGTAACAGAGTTGAGAGGTAGCTGCATGCACTATGCTTTATGATTGGGAATTAAGAAAGGAGCTTTCAGTTTTTGGTGTGTGAGGTGTAAGAGTTTAAAATCATATGCTCAGCAGGTGGCAATGAACATTCCTCACAATATGATTAATGGAAAACATGCATAGTCACAGAGATGAAAGCTGGCTTTTATTCTAGTGAAGTTGATTTTACTTTGCTGGATAGGCGGTAACTACTTTGATCAATAAATAAGCACTTGCTGGAAGCTTTTTATGTGTCAGACACTATACTAAGTATATACTGTATTCCTTTTCTGTGATGTGATAACCATGCTTTTAATTTAGTTTTCTTTATTATGAAAGGAATACATGTGTTAAGATTTTTAAAATTCAAGCAGTAGAGACAGGCGTTAAATGAAAAATAGAAGTTTCTTTCCAAATGCTAATTTCTAGCCCCACTCCCTGGAGGTATCCGCTGTTAATAGTTTCTTGTGTGTCTGTCAGAAGTTTTCATCTTTTGGTTAATCTATAGTGAAAAGGTGAGTATGGTAAATGCCATTAAACCATCTGTTAGTCTGCTTCTCTTCTGGACCAAATCTTTTAATCTGGAGACACTACTTGATACTTCTTTTTGAAATGTGCCTTCCAACACCGAAAAAGTAAAAATGTCAGCACCAAAGTGATGCCAATAGGGCATGGTGGTAGGAGGGCCTGCACTGAAGAATCTTACTGTGTCATTTTGGCCTCCCTGAAATTTACATACAGAGCTTTAGTAATAAACCTTAAGGTAGCTCTTTGTAATTTTCAAAGTCATCTGAAGTACATTATCTCCCTTGATCCTTTTGATGACCCCGTGACGTAGGAATTGTTTATGTTACCAAGGAGGAAGCTGTGATTCTCAGAGGTTAAATGCGTTGCCCACAAACATAGCCGATGACTGACAGGATGAGGACTAGAACCTGAGTCTAGTCCAGATTTCACTCTGGAGCCAGACTGCACGGGTAACCGTGAGGAACAAAGAGGCGCATAATACCTGTGTGACTCCTGCAGTGATGGGCTGTGCGGTCAAGTGGAAGGGTGCTGGGCTTGCCCTGGAAGATGGTTATGAAGTCATTCCGATTCTGCCCAGGCCAATTTATTTAATGTAGTACATACAAATTAGGGTGGCTGGCTCTCTGCTCACAATTTCCTCGCTGGCTCTGTCTATTCCTGTTTTGTTTGTTTGTTTGGGTAATACTGGCCTCAAGGGTGGGGACTTGGCCCACGCTGGGGAAGCCACAGTATTTCATCCCCAGACCACAGGAGTCGGTTCAAAGGGTGGACATGTGGCCAAGCAGGGGCCAATAGGTTCTTCCTGTGGGATATTCCAGCCCAAGTTGAGGATGAGGTCCCATCCTTTCTCATCTCAAGGCAGTAAGAGTCATATAAGGCCATGTTTCAGTCTGCTGAGAGAATGAAGTCTGATGCACAGAAGGGAAGCAAAAGAAAGAGGCAGATAGATAAAGGGAAAGGAGAGAGCTCACTAACAATTGGAGTCTATGAATTCAGTTGATGGGAGTCAACACATTCATTTCCATTTTTTACCTAAGCTGATTCCAGTTGCTACAGACAGTTCTGGATGGTATCTCTAGGTGTTTTCGTATCTGTAAAATGGAGGTTACTAATATTTGCCCTGACCATATCTGAACTGCTCTAAAGATTAGTTGAGATAATGAATTGGAAAACACTCTGTAAATTGTAAAATGCTGTACAAATGCAAAGTGGTATTATTCATTGATATGTTGTATTGACTTGGGAAAAATCAAAAGCATGAATTTACCACTCATTTGGAAAATAAGAAGTGAGAACTTTGTAAGAGCCATCTGGTGTGATGCAGAATTCAATGGAGGCTGCCAGAGTCCCCCAGATTTTTTCGATATTTTCTTTCAAATACTCTTAAGTTCTTAGAGACACTCCTAATGAATACTAGGATAGATCTTACCTTGCTGACTCAAGTTAATTCAGTGAGTTTCTCTTTTCCGTCTGTGGCTGTAATCTACAGCAAGCATGCAGTCACATGTGCTCACGCACACCCAAACCAAAGCAAACAAAGCACCCTATTGATATTTCAATATTTTAGCTTTTTCACTTAAAAGAAGCTTTACAGATTTGTGCTACATAACATTTTGTCTTCATTAGAGAAAAATCTTCAACCTAAGCCAGCCTTAAAGTAGTTATTCTAGTTATAGAATGCTCTTCATTTGGGAATAATATAGTTGGGTTAATCCTAGAGACAGAAGGTTAGTTGTTTCGGACTTAGATGGGATCAAGATCCATCTTTTTCTTTAATGGTCTTATATCTTTGATATAAGCTCTCAGTAATCAAAATCTGCTTGAGATTATAATTTATGTATGACACAGGAAGCATCACTTCACTTTTATAGCATTTTTTACTATATATGATAATACCTCTCAATGAAGGAAAACAGATGGTACCTCTGAAATCTGCTCTCTTTCTCAGATTTGCCATTTAGGCAGTTTTTATTGTAGCAAACATCTCTTTCTTCATATTGGTAGTTAGAATTCCCCAAAAGTGGTTTAAAGCCTCAATCTAACTAACGTAGCACATGCAGAAATGTTGAAGGCACCACGGGAAAATGATTTATAAGCACGAAGAAGGATATAGCAACCTGAAAATGCTTTACATCTCCCACATTTTAAAATCTGAGAAATGCGTCCACCGCCCTTTACTGTATGCTTGTAAATTTTGTGAATAGGTCTTTGCCTTACAGGCTCGTGGTGCAGTAAGTTTGAATCAGAGCTGTTTGAGCTCTCTGTTATGCACCTCATCTAGCCTTTCTTTATTTTTGCCTGGCCTTGGTATCACCCCATGAATGTCTGTGTTTTCATACAAATCGAGGGCTTGGAATAAAGTTCATTTTCTGAAGAAGGCGTACTCTTAGCCCTCAGGACATTTCGGCCGTACTGGGAAAAGTTGGCATCCTCAAATCGGTTAATTTTAGGAGAGCTTAATAAAGAGAATATTTACAAGGATGTGGGCAGAGTGTAGGCAAAGTGCACTTCTCCAAGGCTCCTTTACTGTCTAGAAGCCTGAAGGGATGAGGGTTGGGAGGAGAGGCCTCCCGAGCGAAACTGTAGCCTCCAGGGAAGAGGTGGAGCCAGATTATAATGACCTGGGAGGCAGAGATCCCAGGAAACTATACACGGAAATGATTCCTTCTCCCTCTGAATCTGCTTGTGCTCCCCGTTGACAAAACCCAGCTGGAAGACAAAGAATAAGAAAGGCTGCTGCTGCTGAGTTTGTATGGTTTAGTTTCCTGGGGGATGGAGCTTAGTGGAATAGGATTGGAGAACGGGTCTGGAGGGGCAAATGGAAGATAGCTAGCCCAGAGAACCTTCATTAGGACATTCGTGCATGAAAGAAATGGCACCCTTTCCTCCCCTCAATTTAGCTATCTTATAAAAACAGTCGTTTTAACCAAGTTGTATTTTTTCATTAATTTTACATAATCGTGGTCATAGCCCATCTTCAAATGGGCCCAGGTACATTGGTGGCATTTGGACGATATCCAGCTGTTTATGCAGTGAAAGATGATCTGGAGGCTGTTCACAGGTGAGAAAGCCTACCCTGTCCATGAGCCATATAGAGAGGGGACAGCAACCTCCACCTAAGTTTTGTGCTAAGGGTGGCCAAAAGTGGACAGATGCCTCAGAGCAACTTTGAACAGTCCACATTCTTGGACCCCCATATTCAAAAGAGTGACCTATCATTCCCCGTGAAGTACAATGCTCAGCTAGTGGGTTGAATGGCTAGTTTTTTTGTTTTGTCCAGCTTGTTTTTAATCTCAGATGAATTATTTTCACTTCTTTGACCCAGAGACCAGGATTACTTGCCTTGATCTAATCCAGATTAACTACTCTGATCCACTGAAAATGAATAAATCAACTGACTTGGACAAATCCCCATAATTGGAGAGGTATTTGTGGTAGCATACCGTGCTACACAAAAGAAAACACATTTGGAATACTACTGTAAAGCATAAATCTCTTCTGTGGGCCAGAAAACTCCCTGACTTGGGAAATTCTGGGACCCAGAGATTCCAGAAAAAGAGTTGGGTCTGTAGTAGGAACAGTGAGTAGCTTGTGGTATAGAGAAAAGAACATGGATTTGGGGGTTGAGAATAAGAGATCTCAGTTTAATACCGACAGTGGCCCCCTTGGCAAATTATTGAACTCTCTCAATCTCAAGTTTCTTTGTGTATAAAATGAGAATAATTTGACTTATTACAAGATTGATTACAGCCATATGTGCAAAACAAAGGCAGTGTTTTTCACACATTCAAATACTTCTGGGGGGTATACTCACCTACTAAAAAATAGTTTCTTAACTGCTTTATTGAGGTACAATGGACATATGATATAATTGACATACAGTA